>NW_019154126.1:17206620-17412073 GCF_002288905.1 Enhydra lutris kenyoni | reverse complement strand
TGTGTGTGTGTGTGTGTGTGTGTGTGTGTGTGTGTGTGTGTGTGTGTGTATTGAGTTGTCTAAGTTCTTTATATATTTTGAATATTAAACCCTTAACAAAATCATCATTTGCAAGTATTATCTCCCATCCAGTAGGAATGTCTTTCATTTTGTTGATGGTTTCCTTTGCTCTGCAAAAGCTTTTTAATTTTGATGTAGTCAATTAGACTTTTTAAACTTTTTAAAGTAATTACTTTGCAATATACATTTGTAACTAATCCAAATTTACCTTCAAATAACACTATACCAACTCACAGGTAGACAAATACCAAATAATAACAAAATATCCCTGACTCTCCCCTCTCATTGCTCATGTTACTACTGTCATTCATTTTACTTATACACGAGAATACATAAATACATACATATATATGTATGTATATACATACATATATTTAATACACTGTTGCTATTATTTTAAATGATTTTACTTATACACGAGAATACATAAATACATACATATATATGTATGTGCATACATATATATTTATGTATATACATGTATATATTTAATACACTGTTGCTATTATTTTAAATGAACTGTTGGGGCGCCTGGGTGGCTCAGTGGGTTAAAGCCTCTGTCTTCGGCTCAGGTCCTGATCCCAGGGCCCTGGGATCAAGCTCCATGTCAGGCTTTCTGCTCCGCAGGGAGCCTACTTCCTCCCCTCTCTCTCTCTTCCTGCCTCTCTGCCTACTTGTGATCTCTCTCTCTCGGTCAAATAAATAAAATCTTAAAAAAAAAATAAATGAACTGTTAACTGTTAGATCAATTAAGAAAAAGAAAAATAAATTTTTTAGGGGCACCTGGCTGGCTCAGTTGAAAGAGCATGGGACTCTTGCTCTTGGAGTTGTGGGTTCAAGCCCCACATTGCATGCAGAGATTACTTAAATAAATAGTTTTTAAAGAAAGGAAGAAAAATAAATTTTTATTTTTTTAATTTTGCCTTCATTTAATCATTCTCCAATGCTCCTTTATGCAGATATAAGAGTCCAACCTATATCATATCCTTTCTCTCTGAAAAACTTCTTTTAACATTTCTAGCAGTTCAGATCTACTGGCAACAAATAAAATTTTTGTTCACCTGAGAAATCTATTTCTCTTTCACTTTTGAAGGATATTTTCACAGGCTACAGAATTCCTGGTTGGTGATTTTTTCCCCTCTACACTTTAAATATCTCATTCCACTCCTTTCTTGCTTGCATGGTTTCGAAGGAGAGGTCATATAATGCTCATCATCATTTCTTTTTTGGTAAGGTGTATTTTCCTTGTGACTTTTTTCAAGATCTTTTATCTTTGATTTTCTGCACTTTGAGTATGTATTGTTTTAATTACATTTAAAAATTTTTAGAGATCACTTTGCACTGAGATTCAGATACTTTCTTCTGCCTCGGAACTTTGTTGTCCATTTGATCTGGTTTTTAACACTTAGAAGGACAGTACATTTTCAGTTATATGTTAACCTATCACATTCTTAACTTTGTGAGTCAATTACTTTATTTTGTCACCCAGCTATTTATTGTTCAACTCAATCAGGAACTTACAAGGTAGACAAAAGGCCACAGTCATGCCTGAACTGGCTTGTTTTCATTAGTTTCTCTTGTCTTACTTCTGGGAATCAATACTTGGTATCTTTTTTCTCTCACAAATGAGAGCAGGAGTCCCATCATCTTCCTTTCACACCTGCATCTTCAAAGGAGCCTCTCCCACGGCTTCCCACTGAACTCAGACCAAATCCACGCCCATCCTCCTCTGCCTGGAGAAACTGGACCTATTTCTCCCACAGAAATGAGTGCTCTCTGCTATGCATGTTTATTCCAACAGAATTGTTTATTCCAACAGAAATGAGTGCTCTCTGCTATGCATGAGATGATAGCTGCCTTCCACAATGGGCTGCCTAGTCCATTCCTCACTTGGCAGGTATAGAACTAAGGAAGCCAGGAGTCTTTGAATATGTAAGTAGAACCCACACGAGGACTAGCTTTCCAATGGCTGACACAAAAGTCCTAGTGTGAGGCTGGAATGAGCCTCTTCCGGAAAGGGCTGTTTTATATGCTGTTGTTAACAGTAATGTCATCTTTCAAGTCAAGCCTTCGAAAGTAGAATAAATTCCATTCAAATCAAATCAACAAATACTTGCCAAGCCACAAGTTGAAAACAAGACTCCCAAATAAGACCTATCCTGCTGCCAGTGATCTCCCACCCACCACCTGCTGTAGGGAGTATCTCTGTGGCAGAGTATCCATTAGGGCTCTTGTTCCCTTCTGCTCTATTTGTTCACTGTCACTGAGAAATACTGTTAGTTCTACACAAGAGGATCCTCTCTATATAGGTTACAAATGCAACAAGAAATAAGTGCTTGTGTCCATGCATGAGAGGTTTAAATCAACTTAATACATAGAGTCCTTCCTTCCACAGAGTAATCAAGAGAAGAAGCTCAATTTCTCATGTAAGAAGTTGTCTGAAGATAATATAAATCATCTTCTGTCATTTTTTCTTCTCCATACCTACCCAAGGATGGCTTATGTCATTTAGATTAAAAAATAATTACACTTGTAAAATGTGAAGAGTAGGGCTGCTGTCAGCAGTGTGGCTCATAGACTTTCCTGCAGGTGGCTTGCAGGTGTGTCCTTCACAGTGAAGGGAAGAAGTGAGCACGTGACAACAACATGCTACTAAGCTGCATACCCACCTCTACCAAGACTTATTCTGTGCTCTTGATTCTTCTAAGTTCTATGCTTCAGAGTACCGTTCCCTGAAAAGCCCCACTTTCTCCTTAACCACTAAGGAAAATTAGGTAACTTCAGGCAATCCTTGACCCCAGTTTAGTGACAGGATGCCTTTGTACAACCTGAAATCTTCATTTAAAGCCAGGTGTGGAAGAAATACCTTGAGTCTTTTGGCATTGTCCTTTTAATGCTCTATTCCATTGGTTCTCAACTCTGGCTGTTATAAGGTGGAGATCCACTACACATGGGGGTCACTACAGGCAAAATGCCTCCAGATAAATAAATAATTTATTTTATCTTTATTTTTCTTAAGAGTTTAATTATTTATTTATTTGACAGAGAAAGAGTGATTGAGAGAGAGAGAGAGAGAGTGAGAGTGCGCATAAGCAGGGAGAGCAGCAGGCAGAGGGAGAAGCAGGCTCCTGGCTGAGCACAGAGTCCAACGTGGGACTCCATCCCAGGACCCGGGGATCATGACCTGAGCCAAAGACAGATGCTTGACCAACTGAGCCACTCAGGCACCCAGAAATAAATAATTTGAATACAAAAGCTGCAAACCTAAGTTTAATAAGTGACAATAGAAATAACCCAGAGATCTCCAACCAAAAGTATTGTAGTAGAAACCCTAATCTCCAACTTTCTTCTCCATTTACCTAACTTTCCCCTTTTGTCAAGAAAACAAATAAGTTGGTACATAATATGCCCCAAATTATTTCCTCACACTATTATCTTCATTACCACGTATCTCCAGTCTACTAATATTCTCACTACTATATACTTAGTCCTTTGATTGTTAAGATTTTTATTGTGGACATATCCCAGACATATTATCAGCATTCTTAAAATTAGAGACATAAGTCTTCTCTCAACATCTACTTTAAGAAAACAAAAACGCTTTTCTTGTGACGTATGCTTGGTGTGATGTTCATGCTATCCATTATTTAACACACCAAGCCTTGCAGGAAACCCCCAAATTTTTAAATGTAACTGTTAGATTCTAAGGTAATTCAGGGATCCCAAAAGTGATTCCTTTCCGTTAGCCTTAGTCAGGATTTGGGTGTAGTAGAGGGAAATTATGTCTGGTAACCCGCCCTCCTTGGAGATGAGAACCAGACAGTGATTCTAAACCCTGGAAAACTATCTGATCAAGCTCAGGTGGGGCTCAGGCATATTTTTCCAGAGTTTTGTAGGTGGTCCACATCCATAGCTGATGTTTAAAATCTTTATCTTAGGAAAAACTTCTATCTTAGGGCTTGCCAACTGGCTACTTTTTCAACCTAGTCCCTGATCTGGGTCGTAGAAAGGAAGTAACATCAATAGTCAATTTTAAAAGAAGCCAAATGATTTCAAGTGGTCTTCCTTGGCTTTTGATAAGCCAACATACTGTTCAGTTGTTGTTATTCAAGGAGTCAATACCAGATCTGAAGTCACTGAGCTTCATCTCTATGAATGGTCTCCATGAAACAATTACAACTGAGAATATTTTCAAAAACAGTAAGAAAACACTAATCTAGTACAACCTGAAGTGGAATCTGCTAAGATGTCCTACCACAGATGGTGATAAAAATGTATGTGGAGAAAAACAGGGCTTAGTTGGATGAATTTACAGTTTTTGAAAATGTAAGGTGTTTAAAGACTTCATTGTGTTCATTGTACTATTTATCAGCAGTTACTTCTGAGGAACATATTTGATACCATGTATTTTTGAATTGGTAGTGTCGACAGTAAACTTCCACTCTCATGGATGTAAAAATTTTCAGTTCTATAAATTTTGTCATAAATGGAAGCAAATCTCTACTTGTTCTACCACACAGCCCCACAGCAGTGTGATGTTTAGTGGTGACGAAATTTTACTGAGGTTATTTTCAGCTCAGGGTCAAGACTGAAATTTCTCTGAATGCGGATATTCTTCAATCACAGTGATTTAACTTTGAAACACTTTGGAAATTATTTTTCTAAAGATTTTTTAAAATTTGTTTATTTGACAGAAGGAGACACAGCGAGAGAGGGAACACAAGAAGAGGGAGTGGAACACAAGCAGAGGGAGAAGCAGGCTTCCTGCCAAGCAGGAAGCCCTATGTGGGGCTCGATCCCAGGACCCTGGGACCATGACCTACGCCAAAAGCAGATGCTTAATGACTGAGCCATCCAGGCACCCCTGACTTTGGAAATTAGTTTTTGCTGCAGATTTAATGTTTCTTAACGAATTGAGCTTAAAACCAGAAGGCAAAGCTGTGATTATGTAGAAAACTTGTACTGCTGTAAAGTCATTTTGATGACAGCTAATGTTGTTTGAATCACAAGTAATATCAAGCTGTGGTATTTACTTCCTATGTTGTCAAAAATTAAAAGAAGAAGTGAAGAGTCTCCATCCCACACAAATTTGCAGAGAACATATTTTCCAAGCTCAACCTATAGTTCCGCCAGTATTTTTTGGACCTCATTCCACATGCAAAGGAAAAGTCCCATATTTCAAAATCTATCTAATTGTGCAATTTTAGCTTCTGCTTGACTATCAGTTGAGCTGATTAATCTACAATAATATGCTAAAAGGCACATATCAAGGAAATAATATAATAGAATTCTATAAATGGCTCAATTAATTAATGTTCTCTATTAAATCACGTGCTTCTGATTGATATCACTATTCAGCAGCACCTATTTGCGTGACAAGACATTTTCTTATCCTGTAAGTACCTACCTCAATTTTGCCTCTTAGCCTATAAAGCCTAAAGGATTTACTATCTGGCCTTTTACAGAAAAAAGAAAAGCCCCTGATCTAGAGGACAGTGAGTATATGAAAGATGGAGGAAGTCCTCATTAAGTTCACTCGCTAGAAAGTTTGGTTAAGTACGAAGTGTAATTATTCTGATTTAACAAACAAAGCCTTGTCTGCAGTCATGTTACTTGAATGAAAAATAGAATGGGACCTGAAGCTACATCTTTCTGCTATAAACTTACCACGTACAATTTAGTTTCAGCAAACAACAGGGTCTTGCATTAATGATACCAATTTGAATTTTTATTAGTTTTATAGTTTTGTGTTTCATCTGTACATCTTGCTTTGGCTTCAGATACCAGTAAGACCTATCCTCATAAGTAGTTTATATCTAATATTATATTTGTTCATATGTGTAGCATTATTTTAAAAAGTAAGTTTAAGTCACAGTTCTGAAGCTCACATTTTTTTCCTTCAAAAGAACCCATTAAATACTCGAGTTTGAGAAACGCTGTCTTAAATCAAATTTCCCCGATGCCAAATGCCAGGGCAACTGTCTGTCAGGTGTGAGATGTGAACATAGGTGAGAACCTCTCCAATCTTCCCAGATGTGTTTTCATTTACTAAAAAGGAACGCTATGAATACACCTAAATCTGATTCTTCAGGAAGTGTTTAAAAAGTTGAATGAATGGGTCCCTGGGTGGCTCAGTGGGTTAAAGCCTCTGCCTTCAGCTCAGGTCATGATCCCAGGGTCCTGGGATCGAGCCCCACATCCCCACATCAGGCTCTCTGCTCAGCAGGGAGCCTGCTTCCTCCTCTCTCTCTGCCTGCCTCTCTGCCTACTTGTGCTGTCTGTCAAATAAATAAATAAAATCTTAAAAAAAAAAAGTTGAGTGAAATATTTCTCATCCAGAGATCACGGAAATGATAGAGCATCTGGAAGAGACTGTGTTGGGCAGAACTGACCTTAACAAGAGTCTGTTCTTAGCTCTTCAAATGCAACGGTTCTCAACATTAACACGCACAAAACCACCTGATGGGCTTGTCTAGCGTGCACAGTAGCAAACTTTTCTCCCAAAGATTTTCACTCAGTAGTGCAAGGAGGAGGCCCAGGAATATTCTCTGATTGATGACACATGGACAGCCATATTTTGAGAAACATGCCTGCAGGTTCCTGATCTTCATGGTTTCATTCTGCTCTTTACTTTAGAACCCAGAGGATCTTTTGTAAAGCTCCCTGAACTCCCTACCGTAAGAGGTGAGGTAGGAAGAAGAGATTAACCCATTCCACCATGGTATCTCACTGATTGTTATTACAAATCCTAAACTACACTTGTTTGTGGAACATTCTGGAATACAGCAGGTGACTTGAGCTATTTGGTTTGTAATTAGCTAGAAGTAACTCAGGTTTTAAGATTCAAATACCAAATAAAGGAACTTACAGATAAAAAATAAAATGTGACCAGGACTCATTTTCTATCAATCTAGTTATTTTTTTAAAAAAAGCTTTAAACAACAATCTCGCTAGTCTCACATTTGTGATTTTCTGCAATCTCCACTGAAGGTCAAACATACATGAAAGAACCCTTGCTTCATTGCCTAAAAAGACAGACGAATACCTTCATTTTAGATAAAAATCAGGAGTCCAGCACTTTCTTACTGGTTAATATAAAATCTGTACTACTGAATGGAAGCCTCAGTGTAAGGCATCAACAACCCAGTGTCTCTAAATGAAACTTTAAACCTAAATTCAGGCCACTTCCTAAGCCAACATTGCCGAGGACTTTTACTGGGTATGTTTGTACAGGTTACCTGTCCCGACGACCCGCTGCCCCTTAAAACATAATACATTCATTAGACACAAAAGCTAGTCCTAGGAAAGAAGAGACTTTTAGCACTGGAAAATTACAGGATCAGGGCTCACCTGGTAGCAAAAAGCTCCAGGGCAGTGAGTTCCAGTCCCCGCTCAGCTTCTGATGTTGATATGACTGAAGGGGTTTGGGTTCGCTGCCCAGTTTCCTCACCCGTGAACCTGGAATAACAACGCACCCTCCTTTACAAAGGAACCATGCTGTGTAGCAAAGTGACAGATGCTTTCTCCCTGTTCAAGAGACCAAGGTGTAGCCTCATTGTTTGTGATATTCCCCACACATACTCCAACGACTTCTGACCTTTTAACTATGAATTCCTCGCTTAGTCTCCGTTTTGATACCTTCTATTCAGAGCCCTTTGGGTTCCTTAACCTTGCTTATCTCCCTGGCTTGGGTCTCTGTTGGTGAACCCTCACCGACATTCCTGACGAGCATTACAACATTACGTTTGACTCCCACATCACCTATCCTTCCCAGTGACCTGCGGCCCAGATCCTCTCAGGTGTCTCCACACACAGTGCTCACCGCCATGCCTCTGTCCCGCTGCTTCTGGACAAGCCTGTCAGCCAGCCAGCTGTCCCCGGGGAGGCAGCAGCGGCTCTTGCAGGGGCTGGAGCGCACATCTCTCCCTGACTCTTACCCTTCCTCCCACGTGCAGCCCCTCACCACACTGTAATAATGCCCCTTATGTGTCATAACTATGTCACGACTCCCCTCCGGGCGTGTGTTACCTCCTGGCTTCTGACAGATTCCTGGCATTCTGTACAGGGGGCAGGTCAATGCATGCACCCAAGGTGGGAATTAACTGTTCGACTTGTCATTCTTCAACAGTCTGGTTTATACATTTGGGCTGGAGGAAGATGAGATGAGAAGAGAAAGGACGCCACCTGAGGAATCCCCTACTATCCCGAAAGCTCTAACATGAGCCCTCATATGAGCTCAAATATCCTAATATTCGACTCCCCAAGATTGTTCCCAGCTAAATGGATTCCCTTTTTCCTTAATCAATAAACATTTTTGCAATCCCACAGACACCATTAACTGAAAATGTTGTTTTAGTGTGCTATTTGTACTTAGTATGTCACAATTTATATTTGAAAAGGCATTCTGTCTGATCCTTATAGACGGAAATAGTAACATCCCACTAAGATGGCATTATCAGGAAGGGCTCCATTCATGTAAGAGAAATTTCTGGATAAATGGAAATGTCCTCATTAAAGACCAATCTTCCAAAACATTTCACCATTTTTTCAGTCTTTAAAAAAAAAAAAAAAGTGAAGAAACGACAAAAGGGGGCATCTGGGTGGCTCAGTCGGTTAAGAGTCTGCATTCGGCTCAGGTCATGATCCTGGGGTGGGGAGCCTGCTTCTCCCTCTCCCTCTGTCTGCTGCTCTGCCTGCTTGTGCTCTCTTTCTC
The DNA here is from genome assembly GCF_002288905.1 of Enhydra lutris kenyoni. NCBI lineage: Eukaryota > Metazoa > Chordata > Mammalia > Carnivora > Mustelidae > Enhydra > Enhydra lutris. The sequence goes on along the minus strand of NW_019154126.1, from coordinate 17,403,300 downwards.
TGTCAAATGAATTTTTCTAATTTCACAATTTTTGATGGAACTCTTTAGTTTTTGAAATAATAGTAAAGTTAAACTCTTCAATATCTACATAATTAGATTATCAATGGATCTATTTCTAAAGTATATGTAGATGCCTGCCTCCTTATGCGATGGAAATCAGACATAATTTGCTTTTCAGTTCCAGCTCCAGAGCACTGGTAAGAGTGTTCATTATTAAATGTTGTAATAATCCAGTACTAATTTTGTTTCTTAGACTTTTTGTCACTCAATATTAGACTGCCAGATGACACCTCCTGCTATTTTTTTACTTGCTGACTTCTTCTAATTCACTGCTTCTAATCTACTCCAGGGCAACAAACCAGGTAACCAAACTTGAGTTAGAAACATGCTTGTGCACCATTGGTGGAAATGTATAATGGTGGAGTTGCTCTAGAAAATACTATTTTGGGGTGCCTCAGTGGCTCAGTGGGTTAAGCCTCTGCCTTCGGCTCAGGTCGTGATCTCAGGGTCCTGGGATCGAGCCCCGCATCGGGCTTTCTGCTCGGTGGGAAGCCTGCTTCCTCCCCTCTCTCTCTCTGCCTGCCTCTCAGCCTACTTGTGTTCTTTGTCAAATAAATAAATAAATAAAATCTTTTAAAAAAAAAAGAAGAAAGAAAATACTATTTCATTCCTCTCTCCAATAGAAATAGAATTACCATATAATTCAGCAATTCCATTTCTTAATATATACCCAAAAGAATTGAAAGGAGGCCCTCAAAGAGATATTTGTACACCCACAGTCACAACAGAACTATTCAGGATAGCCAAAAGGTGGAAGCAACCTAAGGTCCATTGACAAATGAATGGATAGGATGCCTGGGTGGCTCAGTTAGTTAAGCATCTGCCTTGGGCTCAGGTCATGATCCCAGGATCCTGGGATCAAGTCTCACACGGAGCTCCTTGCTTAGCGGGGAACCTGCTTCTCCCTCTCCTTTTGCCTCTCCCTCCTTCTCCTGTGCACTCTCTCTCTCTCTCAAATAAATGAAACCTTCAAAACAAACAAACAAACAAAAAGCACAAATGAATGGATAAACAAAATGAAATGTATCCATATGATAGAATAGTATTATAAGGATCCCCCCACCCTCCCCAGAGTCCTACATTGTCCTGGGCACAGTGATCGTTCCCACCTAGGAACTTACCACTCTTCTACTCTGCCCCCCCAGTAAAGTCCTTTGAAATCCCATGTAATGGCTCTTTTCTGTTGCCTCCCTCTTTTAGGTCACAGGAGGGTCGAAAAAGGAGAGAAAGGAACTGAGTAAGGGGAGACGGAGTGAGGAAAAAAACCAGCTCAAGAGAAGGATCAGGGGAGAGGACGGTAGACCCTCACTTCCTGCTTCGCATCAAGCATGAGGGCTAGATCGGTGCACATGCACGTGTGTCTATTATTATTCCATTTTACAGTTGAGAAAAATGGGGCTTATGGTGAGGTCCCCTTCAAAATGCTGAAAATGAGTGAAGTAAGAGAAACAAGGACACTGTTATGAGCTCATTATTTTCAGATTATATCCTTCCTACTTGGGGAGGTGTTGAGAAAGAGTTTAAAAAAAAAAAAAGGAAGGCAATCCTGTCACATTCATAGCCTGGATGAACCTTGAGGACACCATGTTAAGTGAAATAAGCCAGTCACAAAGACAAACACTGTAGAGACAGGTTGGGGACTTGGGGAGAAGGGAAAACAAGGAGTTGTTCAATGAATCAGAGTTTGAGTTTTGCAAGATGAAAAGAGTTCTAGAAATTGGTTGCACAGCGATATGAACATACTCCACACTATTCAACTCTATACTTGAAAATGGTTAAAATGGTGAATTTTATGTTATGTGTATTTTACCACAATTAAAAATAAAATTTATAAAAAGAGTTAGAAACACGCAATAATTCATTCAATAAGTATTTCTTTTGTGCCTACTGTGTATCAGACCCTGCTCTTCATACCAGGGGGAAAATGCTGGTTTTGTCCTTCATGGAGCTCACATTCTATTGTGTGGTATATAATAGTATATATACCTTTGCAGTCTACCTAATAAAGCGTATGATTTTAGGACACTCGTTTTAGAACATAAATGATTTCTCTCTGAGATCTGCACCCTGACATATTTGAATGAAGAATATACCTGAAGTTAAAATATCTTAATTCCTAAAGAACATGATGATTAAAATGTAAAGACTGACCTATCACCAATACCTTTTGGGTGTTTGCTTAGTTTTTTCTTTCCATTATATAGAGTAAGGAATGGGATATGAGAGACTGAATAGACAAATGAGCAACGGTCAGACTACATATGAAAATAAAACGTTGACCCACAACCTGCAGCAACGTGCCCAGGAAACCAACCTCTTATCTATAATAAACAACCCAGGAAGCCAGCCCGCTTTAAATCAGACTTACAGGGAACAAGATCACTATCTCTAGTGACAATGCAGGAAGCTAAACAAAAACTTCTGTAACAATCAGCCTAAAATGGCCAGGACTTGATTAATGACTGACAGCTTCTCTAAGTTTTGTCCCTGCTTCCAATTTAGAACAACCAGAGAAAGCCAAGTAGACCCCCCCAACCAGTCACCTAGGATGCCCTGCTCGCAGGCAGCCTTCCTCCTGCTTCCCCATGCCAACAGCCCCCAGTCAGGCATTCCCGAAGCCTCCCCTTTGTGCACTTTATAAAGCTTTCCCACTCCTCTGCTTGCCTTTGAGTCCCCGCCAAAACACAAGGGACTGTGGCTGTCTCCTTTACTATAGCAAGCGTACAATAAACAGCTTTTGCTTTTCTCATTTTGTTGGTTTTTGTTTATTTCCACAGATGTTTACTATATACTTGCGAACTGCGAGTCAATCTTTTCAAACAGTTACTAACTCCCAAGACATTATTGTTCCAGCTCCTGGGTTACTAGCAAGATGTTTGGCTAGTCCTGCCTGGCTCCTGGTGCCCAGCTCTCAGCGAGGGGTCGCCCGACATTAACCAGTCATCCAGCAGATGGCACGATCACCACGCTCCTGCCCCCATCAAGAGTTCTTTCATTATTTCAGTGGCATAATTTTTTTAAGTTTATTTTATTTTATTTTATTTTATTTTGTTTGAGAGAGAGAGAACATGAGTGGGAGGGGCAAAGAGAGGGTTTTGTTTTTTTTTTTTTTTTTAGATTTTATTTATTTATTTGACAGAGCACAAGCAGGCAGAGCATCAGGCAGAGGGAGAGGGAGGAGCAGGCTCCCCATGTAGCAGCGAGCCCGACGCAGGACTGGATCCTGGAACCCTGGGACATTGACCTGAGCCAAAGGCAGCTGCCCAACCAACTGAGCCACCCAGGCACCCCTCAATGCCATAATTTTTAACAATGAATGATCATTTGAAAAATTCTTTTAGAAAAATTATTTTACCATCTAGATTCCTAGTTAATCTTCTACTATACTTCCTTCAGGCATGGAGAAATAGTTTCCATTTGTTTGTTCCAATGTTCGTGGAGGGTTGGATGACCTCCAAATAATGGGGACATTTGTACATCGTACCTTAGATTACATGTGCAAGAACGTAGGAACTATTTCTGCTAGCTTGTATCTGAATAACTACTGGGTAAACATCAGGTGTAAGAAATATTTGATAAAAGGGGCGACTGGGTGGCTCAGTGGGTCAGGGCCTCTGCCTTCGGCTCAGGTCAAGATCCCAGGGTCCTGGGATCGAGCCCCACATCAGGCTCTCTGCTCCCCAGGGAGCCTGCTTCCTCCTGCCTCTCTGCCTAGTTGTGATTTCTCTCTGTCAAATAAATAAAAATTTTTTTTTAAAAGAAATATTTGATAAAATAAAGCTCTGTTGACTTTGGTGCTAAATAATCACTGTAATGGGTATTACCTTTCAAACACATGGTGTGCTTTTCTTCTTCTGCCTCCAAGTATGACCTCCCTCTCGTCCGTTGGAAGCATCCATTTGCCTCAGGTCGGATTATTGTTCTTAGGGCAGAAAGCCAAAGAGAAAATATTACATGTTTTTTGCAGTCTAGGTCTTTGCTTTTGAGAGTTTTGAAGACCCAGGCTTGCAAAACACGTTTTCAAAGAGAAAGAGAAAATATTCCAAATACTCTCTCTTTATGTTTCAAAAGGCAAATCTGGCTGGCTCAGAGATTATTACAAGCACATAATTTTGAACAATTGATGATCAATGGATTGAACAATGGATTTGAAAATAAAACAATTTTACTTTAAACCAGAGTATAAGGGAATCCCTTAAAAAGGAACGGGAAAATCGAAAAATCCCTTCTCTTTTAGGTGTGGGGAGGAACAGCAAGACAGATGTGTGCTAAGATTTCCCCTCTAATGAGAGAACTAATGGGGAGGATGACATCTCCTGGGCTGAGAGGAGAGATTTGGAAGATTTCCTGTGCTGTTTCAGACTCAGATTAGATTCTTATATAAAATGTTAAGTTAAATGCAGTAGGTAATCAATCTTAGACTTTGGAATTCATGTATTTCATGGGAGTCTGTGCTCTACTACCTGGTTCACCCATGTCCTTCCCCGGAGGGGGGGTGAATGGAAAAGGTATAACACAAAGGATACTTTTGTTGAAACCCATTTGTGTTTGTTACCTTTTAAAAACACTGAATGTGTTAATTATGTTAGTTTAAGAAAACAAAATATGTATACTTTTCAGAAGAATGATTAATTCTCACATAGGGCTCCTTTTGAATCTGTGCAGGAAGACTAATCAGTCCAGGATATAGGGTGTCATTTCTGTTTCTTTATCAGTTTGGCTCCCTCTAGCTGTCAGTTTGAAAATTTTAGTAGATTCTAAAATTACGCATTCTTGGTCCCCTTTTATAACACAAAGCAGAGTGATTTTTTCATACGAATGTTTGGGAGGACAGTATTCCATTGTATATATATACATCTTCTTTATCCATTCATCTGTTGATGGACATCTAGGGATGCAGCCATTAAAAAACAAAACAAAACAAAATACGAAATCTTGCCATTTGCAATGACATGGATGGAACTAGAGTGTATTACGCTAAGGGAAATGAGTAAATCAGAGAAAGAATTATCATATGATCTCTCTGATATGAAGAATTTGAGAGGTAGGGTGGGGAGTCATAGTGGGTAGGGAGGGAAAAAATGAAACAAGATGGCATCGGGAGGGAGACAAACCATAAGAGACTCTTAATCTCACGAAACAAACAGGCTTGCCGGGGGTTGGGGAGGGTCAGGAGAGGGTTGAGGATTATGGACACTGGTGAGTGCAGTGAATTGTGTAAGACTGATGACTCACAGACCTGTACCCCTGGGGCGAATAATACATTACATGTTAATTTAAAAAAAAGAAGGTTTGGAAGGAAATGAGAGACTGATAGAATGTATTTCTTTTTTTTTAATTTTTTTAAAGATTTTTATTTATGTATTAGATAGACAGAGATCACAAGTAGGCAGAGAGGCAGGCAGAGAGAGAGAGGAGGAAGCAGGCTTCCTGTGGAACAGAGAGCCCGATGTGGGGCTCGATCCCAGGACCCCGGGATCATGACCTGAGACGAAGGCAGAGGCTTTAACCCACTGAGCCACCCAGGTGCCCCTAGAATGTATTTCTTAATAAAGATCATATGTAGATATTTTTTGAAAAATTACTAAGGTTGGTATATAGGGTTGACAGATTTAGCAAATAAAAATATAGTGTACCTAGTAAAATATAGATTTGAGATTGAAAAACAAATAATTTTTTAGTATAAGTAAGTTCCAAGTATATTACTTTGGCAACTCTGTGTATTTTACGTCTTATATCTTGTTTGACAAATGAGGATTCTGAGGATCAAAACTTCCTACTCCAAACTCTATTTTTCCCATTTTCACATGGCTTATTCTTGCTTTTTCATTCTTAGTCTTCCTAAGTTGCCTCCAAAAATCAGCTCAGAGGTCTGATCGGAGGACACTTGATTTTAAGCTGTAAGAATCCTGAAATATCTTTATTTTAACATGACCAGTGGAAATGATCCAATAAGGATCCTTCTGTGTGCAAGTCCCCGGGAGACCTTTACCTCTTACTGAATCCTCCCCACCTGGACCCTAGTGTTGACATGCATATTTACAGAGAAGGAATTAAGGCTTAGAGGGACTTGTCCAAGGTGACATGACTACAAAGTAGGGAGCTGAGTTTTAACTCACATAGTTGGCCAGAACCAGATAGTAGGTGCTCCAGGTTCATGGGTCGTGCAGTCTCTGTCACGACCACTCAACACTGCCGTTGTCCAGCAAAAGCAGCTATGGGCAGCACACAGTTGGACAGGCGTGACCAAGCTCCAGTAAACTTTGTTTCTGGACACGGAAATTTGAATTTCCTAGAATTTTCACATATCCTGACTTATTATTCCTTTGACTTTTCTGAATTGTTTTAAAATGTAAACCACACTCTTAGCTCTAGAATAGGTATTGGCAAAGTGAGCCCGTAGGTCAAGCCCTGCCCACCGCCTGTTTTTGTAAATCAGGTTTTTCATCTTTTCTCTCCTTGGTGTTCTTCTTGAAGGGCATTCCCATTAATTCTTCATGGTAGATTAATACATGCAACAGATATTGTGATTAATCAAGTCCAATGTTCTATCCAATGTTCTATCACCAATTCTGTGGTGCAATGTAGGGCTTTTACTTAAGTAATTGTCTTACAGTCTTCTGGAGCTCCTTTTAAAAACAAATTGGTAGCATTACAAGGAGCTATGAATTGGCATAAAACTAGTGATTATTTTAATGAAATTGTTCTTTAATCAGGTAGTCCATTAGGCATTCTCTTCTTATTGGGCACCAATCTAGGCACAATCACTATAGAAAGAAATGCACTTACCCTTTTTGACAATTCTTCAAGAAAACACTTGAATTTCTCTTTGGAATTACATTTGTGCTCATCCTTTGCGGAAGGACAAATACTTGTGATAGACATTGAGATCCTGGTGGCACCTCACTGAGTATTCTCACCTGTGCTGTTCCCAGAAGAAGGTGTGTGAAGGAAAAATAAAGACATTTGCTTGGGATTTGGGGTTTTTTTCCCAATACTTATTATTCACATATTATATATTTTCCTTTCAAGTAGTAACATTTTTTTCTCCTAAAAATAGGTTAAATCTTAAGCCCCCACCCTAAAATGCCACAAAAGATGAATTTGAAATTGTTAAAATTTAGATTTTTTTTAAATTTTATTGTGTTATGTTCGTCACCATACAAAACATTATTAGTTTTTGATGTAGTGTTCCAAGATTTAAAATTTAGATTTTTAATTATTTTTATTGTGCCTACTCAGTGTTCAAAAGAAATGGGTGAATTGGGACACCTGGGTGACTCAGTCAGTTAAGCATCTATCTTCCACTGGGTCATGATCTCAGGGCTCTGGGATCAAGTCCCACCTCAGGCTCCTTGCTCAGTGGAGAGCCTGCCTCTCCCTCTGCCTGCTGCTCCCCCTGCTTGTGCTCTCTCTCACTCTCTCACTGACAAATAAATAAAGTCTTTTTTAAAAAACTGGATGAATCATACTAGATTATGGGAAATAGTTAAGGTATTAGGTATTGTAGAGTGTCAGAACATACCACCCCAAAATATGCTACTTGCACAAAATGATTATTTTGAGCTAAAGGCAACCGAGAAGACAAAGATACAAGAAAAGCTATCTGCCCAACCCCCACCCCCCCGCCACACCAATTTGCCTAAAAACAGTACATACATTTACAAAGTTGTTCTCCTCTCCTCACTACTGGTAAGGACCAAAATTAATCACTAGAGACAATTTTAGACTTTAATCAGTCTGGAGACAGCACCAGAGTAGTCTATATAACAATCTTTACCAGAAGCTTTTATTTACCATTAGTTTTCCATAATGTGCCTTCCCACAATTGGGAGCCCCCAGAGACTCAAAGTTCTTTTCCTTTGTCTTGCTGCTTCTCTAACACTTTAGTGTTCCCTTGCTGAGATGCTTCATGAGCCTAAGTTCTAACCACCCCTTTGAGTTACTCATCTCTAAGTGGTCCAGGTGAAGGGTGGTGCATATGCTAATGAACTTCTGCTTGGTTTTCTCATGGTGACTTGTGTTTTGTCAGCCCGATTTACAGGGCCCCAGCCAGAGAACCAAAGAGAGTATAGGAAAAAGAATTTTTGTTCCTCTACAATATCTTGAAATTATGTTCTCTGCTTCACAAAGGGATTGTGTTCCTAGTTCAACGTAAATCCCTCTCCAAACACATGCCCTGAGGCCTGAGTCTCCAGTCATGTCAGGCAAGGAAGAAAAGAGCCTCTATAGATGCAGTTGTCACCCCTGGCTGGGTATCAAAATTATCTGGAGAGATTTTAAAACCACAGTTTCCCTAGAGTGTTAGATTCAGTAGGCCTGGGCTGAGGCTCCATAGTTAAGAACACTTTTTCTTGTGGGGCTGAGTAGAAGTCTATATGAGTTCCCTCTGGCCACTGGAATAAATTACCACAGACTGGGTGGCTGAAAACAACACAGATTTATTATCTCAATGGTGGAGGTCCTAAGTCTGAAATTAAATGGCAGGGCTGTATTCCTTCTGGAGGCTCTAGGGGAGAATGTCTTTCCTTAATATTTCCAGCTTCTGAAGGTCATTTCATTCAAGGTCATTGGCTTGTGGCCTCTTCCTCCATCTTCACAGCCAGTGCTGTAGCATCTCTCTCTCTCTGACATTGACCCTCAGGCCTCCCTCTTATAAAGACCTTGCAATAACTTTGGATCCGCCCAGATGATCCAGAATAAACTCCCCATCTCAAAGTCCTTAGTCACATCTGCAAAATCCCATGTAAGGTGACATACTCAGTTCCAGGGGTTAGGGTGTGAACATCTTTGGGAGCTTTTATTCTGACTACTCCAGAGCCTAAAACAAGGCAAACATACAATTCCATCCCCAGCACTCTGCCACCTGCAGACATCACTAATTGTTCCACTATTCAACTAGTCTGTCCAAGGTTTTTCTTTTGCAAGAGCAGAGGAGCAAAGAGAGACAGAAAGAGAGAGGACTAGGGTGCCAAAGAGATCTTCTTTGGCTCAAACACCTTTGCCCTTCTTGATATCTGCATGACAAAAGTAGGGACTTTACCACAAGGACAGTATCTTATACATTGATAGATAAACAGGTAGATCTATATATATCTACAAGCCCATCCTCTTTGCAGCCAATGCAAAGTTATACATTTCATACTCAGGGAGCCCCCAAAGCCATGATCTTGGATATTTTCCTACCAAGGCCTGTTGGTCATCACAACCCTAACCATGACTTAAAGCCCCACACTAAGAGAAGAAGTGGGGCATAGTCTTGATCATGGCCTTGGACTTGCTCCAAGGGCCTGCTCAGCAATGAGACATGCCTATCCTCACTCTCTAGAAGTTTGTGGTCAAGAATTTAGCATCCTGGGTTATGCCTGCTTCTACTCCACTGCCCACATCTGAGCACTCTACTACCAGGTCTTGGTTCTAGAGGACTCTCAATCCTGTTTCTTTCCTCTCCTCCTCTTGAATTTAGCTTCCTTAACAGAATCAAGGCATCTCTTGTTTTCCTCAGTAGCGCTCTGCTTTCCTGGTAACTTGCTCCAACAGAGCCTGATTTCACAGACTGCTTCCAGTAGCTCCCCGTCTGCCCTGTGCTTGTGGCACAAGTCTCTCTGGTTTCACACATATGCAGAGGTCTTTCCTCCTCCTGTCAGTGTGTGTTTACAGATCTGACATATTATTCCTGACAACACTCTTTACTGCCGAGTTGCCATCTGCATGTTTCCAGGCATTCTGCCACAGGCACCAGTGGGTTGACAGCTCTAAATCTACTCAATCCACCACTGAAGGTGTTGACTCCATAAATTTTTTCTTGAATCTCTGTGGCTTCTCCGAGCCTCCTGTTGCTGCAGCATTTTGTGGCAAGTTCTAAAGATGGACAAAAAGATCCCTCTCTAGTTCCTGTCCTGCATTCCCCAGTAACATACCTGGTTTCTGGAATCTTCTCACCTAGATAAGAACTTCTGCACTTACTGGCAGCCAGGCTTATAGTCAACCTGATACTGCAGGGTCAAGGGGTTCCCATTTTATAGATAAAATAGAATTGGGTCTTCATCCAAATACGAATGCCACATATCCTTCCCCCTCCTATGAAAGTTGCCAGTTTCTCTTTTTAAATTATGTGTCTATTCTAGACCTTGGGGGTAAAATGGACAGAGAGTTCAGAAAGATCATCTCTCGGGCACCTGGGTGGCTCAGTGGGTTAAGCCTCTGTCTTTGGCTCAGGTTGTGATCCCAGAGTCCTGGGATTGAGCCCCACATTGGGCTCTCTGCTCAGCGGGGAGCCTGCTTCCTCCTCTCTCTCTGCCTGCCTCTCCATCTACTTCTGATCTCTGTCTGTCAAATAAATAAAGAAAATATTTTTTAAAAATCCCCCCCAAAGCAGGATTTAAAAAAGAAAAAAAAAAGGAAAGATCATCTCTCCTCAAAATTAATGACCACAGGGGCCCATGGGTGGCTCAGTCGGTTACACAACTGCCTTCAGCTCAGGTCATGATCCTGGAGTCCCCGGATCAAGTCCCACATCAGGCTCCCTGCTCAGCGGGGAGTCTGCTTCTCCCTCTGACCCCTCCCTTCTCATTATCTCTCTCTCTCCCTCAAATATATAATTAAATCTTTAAATAAAATTAATGACCCCAAAAATGGAAGGATTAATGATGCAGTAGCAATTTTTTAAAAGGTGCATGTGTACAGGAGTCGGGGGGAGTTGTCTCATCCACATTATAATCTTTAAAAACTCACATCAACTTTTCTGCAGCGGGTTTGCCACCAGGACACGGGTGTTGTGAAAACCACCACTAAGCCTAAACCAAAATGCAAAAGGAAAAGACTCATATCAACATTGTCATCATTGGATGATTTTGGAAGTCTACCACTACTGGTTGTCTGATCTATAAATGTGGTGGGATTGACAAAAGAACTATTCAAAAATTTGAGAAGAAGGCTGCTGAGAAGGGAAAGGGCTCCTTCAAGTATGCCTGGGTCTTGGATAAACTTAAAGCTGAACATGAATGTGGTATCACCATTGATATCTCCCTGTGGAAATATGAGATGAACAAAGTATTATGTGACCATTACTGATGTCCCAAGATGCAGAGACTTTGTCAAAAATATAATTACAAGCACATCTCGGGCTTTCTGTGCTGTCCTGATTGCTGCCACTGGTGTTGGTGAATTTGAAGCAGGTATCTCCAAGAACTGGCAGATTCGTGAGCATGCCTTCTGGCTTACACAGTGGGTGTAAAATAATTAATTATCAGTGTTAACAAAATGGATGCCACTGAACCACCCTACAGCCAGAAGTGATATGAAGAAATCATTAAGGAAGTTGGCACTTACATTAGAAAATTGGCTACAACCCCAGCAGTAGCATTTATGCCAGTTTCTGGTTGGAATGGTGACAACTTGCTGGAACCAAACACTAACATGCCTTGGTTCTAGGGATGGAAATTCACCTATAAAGATGGGAATGCCAGTGGAACCACAGTGCTTGAAGTTCTGGGTTGCATTCTGCCACCAACTTATCCAACTGACAAGCTCCTGTGTCTGCCTCTCCAGGACACCCACAAAGTTGGTGGTATTGGTACTGTCCCTGTGGGCCGAGTGGAGTCTGGTGTTCTTAAACCTGCCATGGTGGTTCTCTTTGCTCCAGTCAATGTTACAATTGAAGTAAAGTTTATTGAAATGCACCATGAAGCTTTGAGTGAAGTTCTTTCTGGGGACAATGCGGGCTTCAGTGTGCAGAACATATCTGTCAAAGATGTTTGTTGTGGCATTGTGGGTCGCATCACAGCAAATTAGACCTACCAACCGAAGCATCTGGCTTCATGGCTCAGGTGATTAGCCTGAACCATCCAGGCCAGATCAGTGCTGGATATGCACCTGGGCTGGATTGTCACACAGTTCACATGGTTTGTAATTCTGCTGTGCTGAAAGAGAAGATTGATTGTTGTTCTAGAAAAAAAGCCGAAAGATGGTTCCAAGTTGTTGAAATCTGATGATGCTTCCATCATTGGTATGGTTCCTGGCAAGTCTATGTGTGTTGAAAGCTTCTTTGACTATCCTTTTCTGGACTGTTTTGTTGTTGGTGACATGAGACAGATGGCTGTTGTGGGTGTCATCAAAGCAGTGGATAAGAAGGCAGCTGGAGCTGGCCAGGTCACCAAGTCGGCCCAGAAAGCTCAGGAGGCTAAATGAGTATTATACCCAATACCTGCTACCCCAGTCTTCAACAGTGGTAGAGGAACAGTCTCAGAACTGTTTTGTCAATTTGGTCATTTAAGTTTAACAGTCTGCGACTGGTTAACGATAAGTGCATTGTAAAACCTTCAGAGGGACAAAAAAAACAAAAATTAATGTCTTTTAGAACAGCAAAACTAAACTTAATCTCTGTGTAACCTATGTTTAGGATTTTATGTGTTTATATGTTAGTATTTATGTGTTTATAAAGTAAAATGAAATTAAAAAAAAAAAACCTTCAGAGGGAAAGAGGAATGTTTTGTGGACCATTTGTTTTGTGTGTGTGTATGTGTGGTGGTTTTAAGTAATTAGTTTTTAAAATCAGTACTTTTTAATGGAAGCAACCTGACCAAAAATCTGTCACAGAATTTTGAGACCTATTAAAACAAAAGGTTTTTTTTCTTCAAAGGTTTTATTTATTTATTTATTTGACAGAGATGCTGCAAGACAGGGAACACAAGCATGGGGAGTGGGAGAGAGAGAAGCAGGCTTCCCGCCAAACAGAGAGCCCGATGCTGAGCTCGATCCTAGGACTCCAGGATCATGATCTAAGCCGAAGGCAGACACTTAACGACTGAACTATCCAGGTGCCCCTAAAATAAAAGTTTAATGAGAAAAAAAAAACAAATCCCATCAAAGAGAGAGAGAGAGGCAGAAGATTCTCACTATCCTCTTGATTGAGCAGGGTCCTAGATGCTTCTAATTCACACCAGTTCCGATCACCATAAACAGTATAAGAAGAAGGAAGGTGAGTGGGGGAAAAATCAGTAAAAATCACCATAATACACCCAACAAAAAAGAGGCAGGTGAAAAAGATACATAGGAGGAACCCAGGTGTACGTTTTCTACGCTTCTAGTCACCATCTTGTTTGCTGAGCAATGGAAATCCCAGCAATAAATAGCGATTGGGGAAAATAGAAGACGAAGTGAAAATAATAAACGATTTTATGAGGGAAAAGGGGTCAAAGGAAGAACCAGCGTGAGTGCCTGGTCAATTTCATCTATTGTTTTCCTTTATTGATCCATTGTCTTCAGCATCAAATATGATGTTAACTGGTACTTTGACATACACATATTTGCAATCATATGTAAAAGAGAAAATTTTTAATGCTTCTACTATAGTTTTAAAATCTGAAATGGGTGCTGAAAGTAGTAAAATTTTTTGGCATCAAGGGAGATAATATGATTTTTTTTCTGTTTAACTAATACATATATGAATTACATCCTTAGATTTCTTAATATTGAATTATTTTTGCATTCCTGAGATGCTTTGCTGATCTATATTATTCTTTAAAAGTACTGTTAAATTAGGGGCACCTGGGTAGCTCAGTTAAACGTCTGACTCTTGATTTCAGCTCAGGTCATGATTATCAGGAGTGTGGGATGGAGCCCAATCATACCTCTGCACTCAGCAGGGAGCCTGCTTGGGATTCTCTCTCTCCCTTTCCTTCAGCCCCTCCCCCCTGTTTTCCTGCTTGCTCTCTCTCTCTCTCTCAAATAAATAAATTGATCTCTTTAAAAGGTACTGTTAAGGGGTGCCTGGGTGGCTCAGTGGGTTAAAGCCTCTGCCTTCGACTCAGGTCATGATCCCAGGGTCCTGGGATCGGACCCTGCATCAGGCTCTCTGCTCAAGCAGGGAGCCTGCTTCCCCCTCTGTCTCTTGGCCTGCCTTTCTTCCTACTTGTGATCTCTGTCTGTCAAATAAATAAATAAAATCTTTAAAAAAAAAAAAGTACTGTTAAATTATATTTGCAAATAGTTTATTCAAGATTTTGGCTTCCGTATTAAAAGTCTAGATTGGTTTACAATTCTTTCCCAGTCTCTGGCACCAAGGCAGGTTGGTTTGACAACCACCACGATGAGGAACTTCTGACTACATTTTAGAGTAGTTTATTTCCAGCCACAGCCACTGTCAGAGGATAACAAGAAGAACCCCAAAATGTGAGCAAGACATCGGCTGTATTCCCTTGTTTCTGTAACTGTTCATGCTGTCTCTATTTGCCTCAAATGTATACTACCATAGAGTCATAGAGTTATACATGCGCACATACGCACATAAAGGTGAGCAATGTTTATGAGTTAGGAAGATATGGGATCCTGGGGAAGCCTTTATCACACATGAATGCTTCCCATCCTCTAAACCCCAAGCCCTGCAAAACTGAACCCTGGACCTGCAAAATTCTCCCCTCTGTAATGCACAGTAATTTGCACCTTTTTCAAACCTGGAGCTGGCTCTTGTTGAAATCAAGAGACTTGATTCAGCTTCTACCAAAGAACATAAATGTATTTTCCCAAGAGAAATAGTTTTTTCTCTCAAAAGAATTATGGTGCCAGCTGTAAAGATAAAACAAATTTTCTATCTTAAAATAAGAGGCTACAAAATAGATATGTTTTTAACAATCTTTCGAGCAGGAGACCTTATTTGGGGATATTTTGTCTACAGAAGTTATTATATTCCATATTTTTTTACTTAACAATTTTTTACCTAACAATGAAAAATTATAGATAAAATACGAAATGCATACTTTATTATTGTGTGGTACTGAGTGGAGTCTGCAATCTGTAGGCTTGTGAATAAACATCACCAACTAAAATTCAAATTAATGACAGAGTGCCTGGCCAGCTTAGTCAGTAGAGCACGAGACTCTTGATCTTGGGGTCATGAATTCAAACCCCACCTTGGCCATAGACTTTACTTAAAAAATATATACATACAATTAAAATGAATGGGATCAAAAGTAAATTGAATCACTAAAATCACTGTAACGTTCTGCTTAGGCCACAGCAAAGAACATGATGGCTCTATCAGTTAGGAATTGCATTCCTTCCCTGAGGGTAACAGAAATCTCAAGACAGTGGCCTAAGCACAAGAGATTATTCGCTCATATAAAATCCCAGGGCCGGCATGGTAGCTGCACATAGAAGGAGCCAGTCTCAAGTCCTTGACTATGTTTCTGTCTCTCCATCTTCAGAATATGACCCATCAATAAGGTCACTTCATGGTCCAAGTCTGGATCCCAGCAGGGTGTCTGCAATTCAGGGAGCAGCAGTGGGGCTAAAAGGAGGTTCCTCTCTATTGAACTGGCTTCTGTTACAGAGCTTCCATCGAGTCCCACACATACTTCCACATACATTTCCTTACCTGGAACTTAGTCACCCAGCCATGTCTCTGAACATATGGGAAATGAGGAAATGTGGTCTTCTTTCTAAGAGGCATCTATTACTAAGAACAAAGGGGAATGGCATTTGGTAAATGGATGGCCATTTCTGCTACAATAATTCAATTATAGTTGATGTGGTATGTAAAAACAAAGTTCTAAATTATGAAATATTTCAAATAGAAAATATCATATCTGTGTACCTAATACTCAGAAAAAACATTTGTTTCAAAAATGTATAAGACATAGATCATTGTAGGCACACCCTAGGCTCATTGTTCTCCAGATGTCACCACTGTGTTCATGCTCAAGCATATCCTCCCCATGCCTGTGTTGTCTTTGTCAGCTTATATATGCACTCTTAACTATATAGAGTGATTTTGTATGTGTAAAATTTATACAAATGTTGTCATAATGCTTCAAATCATTTCTAGTTTCCCTTTTTGGGAGACATGTTGTCAGCATTGATCCTTTCAGGACATGTAGATATAATTCATGCATAATCTAGCACCACTTACCAAAGAGTCTATTCTTTTCCTCACTGGTTTGTAATACCACCAAGTACGCCAAGTGTACCAAGTACTCAAGGATGGTTTATAGCTCTTTTCTGTTTCATTGCTATCTTAGTCCATCTCTGTATCAGTTCCACATGGTTTTAATCCTAATAGTTTTATCTAAAGTCTTGATACCTAAAAGACAAATCTCCCTCCTTTATCTTCTTCAAAATTGTTTGGACTGTTTTTTTACTGTATCAGTTTCCTGTTGCTCTTATAACAAATTACCACAAATTTAGTGGCTGAAAAACAACACAAATTGATTCTCTTACAGTTCTGGAAATCAGAAGTATAAAATCAAAGTGTCAACAGGCTATGTTCCTTCTGGAGTCTTTAGATCTCTCTCTCTGTGATCACATGGCTTTCTTTTCACTCTGACTTTCCCACTTCCTTCTTATAAGGATCCTTGTGTTTGGGCCTACCCAGATGATCCAGGATAATTTCTCCATCTCAAGATCTCTAACTTAAAAAAAAAAATCCCTAACTTAATCACATCTGCAAAGTTTTTTGCTGTGTAAGGTAACATATTCACGGGTTTTATGCATTAATCCCTGGACATTTTGGGAAAAGTGATTATTCATCAACCACTTTGAAAATTTATAACATAATCTTAGTTTTAGATCAATTTGCCAGTTTCTATGGAAGAAGACACTCTGTTAGGATGTTTACTGCATAGCATTACATTTATAGATTAATGTGAGGAATTGGTATCTTTTAGAATACTGAGATTTTCCATTCATAAACATGGTTTATCTCTTTATTTAGCCCTTCTTTTGTAGTCTTTAGTAAAGATACATAATTTTTTCTGCAAAATTGTACAACTTTTAGTTGTATTTATTTTTAGGTACTGTATATACATTTGTGCTATTGTAAAAAGGATTTTCTATTATCACAGTTTCTACTTGTTTTGTAGGTATGTACGAATACTATTGGATTTTAATTTATTTACCTTGCACTTAGCAAGTACTGAATTTTCTTTCATTTCTAAAACTTTATCCGAAGATTCTCTTGAATTTTGTACATAGACATTCTTTTCTGTAAATAATTTTTTTCCCTATTCTTTTCTTATACTATTTTTTTCTTGTCTTATTGCATTAGCTAGGTACTTCACTGCAAAGCTGAATAATCCTTCTAACTTTTTACTTATATGCTGGTTGCTCTTAGTACTTTGTCAAGTTTCAGGAGTTCCTCTCTATTCCTGGTTTGCCCAGAGAATTTTTTTTTGAAGTTTTTTATTTATTTTTTTAAGTATTCTATACCCAATGTGGACCTTGAACTCAGAACTTCAAGATCAAGATTTGCACGCTGTACTAACTAAGCGAGACAGGTGCCCCTATTTTCTTTTTAAGAAAAGGCATTGAATCTTATCTGATTTTCTTCATCTAGTGAAATATGTTTTTCTTGTTTAATATGTTAATGGAATCTATTAGTATGTATTCCTAGGATAAACCTTACTTGGCCAAACTATCATCTTTTTAATATATTACTGATTTAGTTTACCAATATTTTATTTAGGTCTTTTGTATAATAGTTTATCCGCTAGATTAGCCTATACATTTCTTCATTGTACTGGACTTTCCTCACTTTAATGCCAATATTAGACTAATCTTGTACAGTTACTTAGAAATATAGGAGTTATTTATATATTTTGGATATTACACTTAAGTACATATATTACAAAAATTAGCACCCCATTTGTGTTTTTGATTTCCCTTAAAATAGAAATTCTTGGGGTGCCTGCGTAACTCAGTGAGTCAAGTATTTGACTCCTGATCTCAGCTCAGGTCTTGATCTCTGAGAAAGGAGTTCAACCCCCACGTGGAGCCTACTTTAAAAAAAAGAAAAGAAAAAAAATTTTTTTTAAAGATTTTTATTTATTTATTTGACAGACAGAGATCACAAGTAGGCAGAGAGGCAGGCAGAGAGAGAGAGAGGGAAGCAAGCTCCCCGCTGAGCAGAGAGCCTGAGGCGGTGCTCAATCCCAGAACCCTGAGATCATGACCTGAGCCAAAGGCAGAGGCTTTAACCCACTGAGCCACCCAGGCGCCCAAGAAATTCTTAATTTTAATGTCAAATAAGTCAATCTTCTCTTCCCTGATTAGTCTGTTTGTGTCTTGCTTAAGGCAGCATTCACTATTCCAAGGTCAAGGAGCTATGTTCTTCCGATAGTTCCGCTTCTCACATTCAAGTCTTGGTACACCAGGAATTAACCTGCAGATATGCTGTGAGGTAGATATTGTTTTTCCCCATGTGAATAACCAACTACCCAGCACCATTTGTGAAGTGTGTCTCCTTTCCTTGCTGATCAATAACCCATCCCTGCAGCCCCAGAGATGTGAATGTTGCTGCTGCCCTTGCAGTGGCTTGTCTTTTCCTATGTTTTGGTCAACTTTGTGGGATCACTGATCCTTGAGCCCCCCAGGTCTAAATTAGGAAAGCTTTCCTCTAGAGATGGTTTCCTTCCCTATAATGCCTGTCTGGCTCCAGAACCCAAGCCCAGCTTCCCCCACCCTACCCCAGCCCATGCAAAATGTCCCAGAAACAATACTGCTGTACACCTCCACCAACCCAAGGCAAGCCCTCCCCTTCCGGATGCCACCTGCTCCAATCCAACTTGCATTTTTTTCCAGGGGGTGGCCCTTGGAGAGTGTGGGGTAGATATTTACAGAACCTAGTTGAAATGCAGTGGAGGGCTTTCAGAGAACCTTAAATAAGTCCAGACCAATCTCTAAAAATTTACATACAGTGTGTGTGTGTGTGTGTGTAATTTTTGTAAAACAACTGAGATCATACTTTTGTGCTGTAATCTTCACTTTTCTGATGTCTTGGAAAGCATTCCTTGTTGATATGTAACATTCATATGTAATTTTAATGTTGTAATAGTATTTAATAGTCTTGATTGTGCCATGCATTATTTAACCATTTGTGTGCTATGTCCAAAGACCAGTGGGCCTGCAGCATTTTACAAGTCTCTAGGAGAAATAGGCAGGGTGTGATTTTCAATTTATCAACAGAAAATGAGAAAAATAATTGTCCCATGTTTAACAATCAGATGTAAGTATACTGTCACTGGAAGTGACTGCTGTGTCACTTGAGGCATGTTAGCAAATGTCTAGGGGGGCTAGGGAAGGATGGCACATCTGTTTTTTTCTCCTGTTCCAGATATTTCACATCAAAGACAGCTTCTCAGGCTGCAGAGGTCAGAGGTTGACTTAAGGGGACCCTTTAAATTCAGGTTAATTGTATGTGAATTAGGAGTGCGCGCGCGCACACACACACACACACACACACACACACACACAGTTTTCCTTTTGGACGATCCTTTTCCCAAATAGGGCAGAGCCAATGGAGATGGATGCCTCTCACTGCTCAACAACCACCCTGGAAACCCAGAAGGATTTCTGGGTGCACAAAGATCTAGGTTGCCCATTCTATACCATTTCAGAGGACATCAGAAGTGCATAAACAGAGAATCCACAGATACATAATCAGGCCTCCTATAGATATGACTGCCTGTCAAGTGTTGTAACTGGAATGTGGGGTTCTTCTTGTATCCACTGGTAAAACACAACGCCCAATGACAAATCCTTGGTTGGTGAACACACAGTGTGTCTCAGTTACTGCCCCGCCAGGTGAGTTTGAAAGTTTCTTCTTAGATCAATACAGCTAGGCATAAGTAATGTAGGTACCTCTCTAGGCACTTGTCCTATATCCAGAGGAGTCACTGCCAGTTCTGAGAGTCTCAGATTTACATTATTTTACTGCTCTTAACACACATAATTTCTAGTGTAGAATGGAATGTATAGAATAGGATTTATAGAATAGAATAACAATTACAGTCTTTATCATGAAACCCAGGACAACCATATGCTGTCATATTCTCCCACATTATTCTAAATTGTCATCATCGAAAATAAGAATTAAGTGCCAGGATTAGCAACTATTCAAACAGGTGCAAAACATCTCCATAAAAATATTTATATAATTTCAGCAGTTAAGGTTTTGCCCTAAGTACCAATATCTATTCCGTTTCTTTTTTAAAATTTTTTATATCTTTTCATTATGTTCAATTATAGTACATCATTAGTTTTTGATATAGAATTCAATGATTCATTAGTTGCATATAACACCCAGTGCTCATCACCACACATGCTCTCCTTAATACCCATCATCTGGTCACCACGTCCCTCTACCCTCCTACCCTCTGTAACCCTCAGTTTGTTTCCCAGAGTACAGAGTCACTCATGGTTTGTCTCCCTCTCTGATTTCTTACCATTCAGTTTTCCCTCCCTTCCCCTGTGGTCCTCCACACTATTCCTTATGTTCCACATATAAGTGAAACCATATGATAATTATCTTTTCTGCTTGACTTATTTCACTTAACACAATCCCCTCCAGTCCCATCCATGTTGATGCAAATGATGGGTATTTATCCTTTCTGACGTGTTAAGGTACTTCAGACCCCATTGTGGGGTGAGAGTCATGGTGCGGGAGCAAGATTTGGTGATGGATTTTTATTTTTTTAAATTTTTTTGTTAAAGATTTTATTTATTTGACAGAAAGAGATACAGTGAGAGAGGAAACAAGCAGGGGGAGTGGGAGAGGGAGAAGCAGGCTTCCCGCTGAGCAGGGAGCCCGATGCGGGGCTCGATCCCACGACCCTGGGATCATGTCCCGAGCGGAAGGCAGACGCTTAAGGCAGACGCTTAACGACTAAGCCACCCAAGCGCCCCGGTGATGGATTTTTTTTTTTTTTTAAGATTTTATTTGACAGAGATTGCAAGTATGCAGAGAGGCAGGCAGAGAGAGATGGAGAAAGCAGGCTCCCTGCTGAGCAGTGAGCCCGATGCGGGGCTCGATCCCAGGACTCTGGGATCATGACCTGAGCGGAAGGCAGAGGCTTTAACCCACTGAGCCACCCAGGCGCCCCCGGTGATGGATTTTTAGTTTAATGTTCTATTGATAGAAACCAAGACTCTCAGGACCAGATCAACAGAATTGACAAATAAGCTTTGCAGAAACGGAGGCGATGTTTACCACCTCTGATCTCCATCATCTCCGATAGGTGGAAGGTCCTTTGATTTAGATAAGCCTCAATTAGAAGCAAATCCTTGAGTAGCAACTATGATATCAGTAAAATCATAACACTTTTAAAAAATGTATGTTTAGGGGCGCCTGGGTGGCTCAGTGGGTTAAAGCCTCTGCCTTCGGCTCGGGTCATGATCCCAGGGTCCTGGGATCGAGCCCCGCATCGGGCTCTCTGCTCGGCGGGGAGCCTGCTTCCTCCTCTCTCTCTGCCTGTCTCTCTACCTACTTGTGATCTCTATCTGTCAAATGAATAAATAAAAAAATCTTAAAAAAAATGTATGTTTAATCCCCTCATAGGCTTAATTAACAATGGATCTTTTCATTTCCGAGTATTGTTTTCATTCGTTAAGTAACTGATTGTGTGAAATATGCTCAGCCCAAGATGTAAACTCTTTTTTGATTATTTAAATTGAAGTTAGTTAACATATCAGTTTTACGAGTAGAATTTAGGGAGTCATCACTTACATATAAGTGCTCATCCCAACAAGTGTCCTCCTTAATGCCCATCACTCACCTAGCCCGTCTCCACCTCCCCTCCCCTCCTGTTCATTCTCTATAGTTGAGTCTCTTATTGTTTGCCTCCGTTTTTATCCTATTTGTCCTTCCCTTTCTCTATATTCATCTGTTCTGTTTCTTAAATTTCATATGAGTGAAATCAAATGGTATTTTTCTTTCTCTGACCTATTTCACTTAGCATAATACACTCAAGTTCCATCAATGGCAAGATTTCATTCTTTTTGATTGAGATACACACACACACACACACACACACCCCACATCTTCTTTATCCTTTCATCAATTGATGGACGTTTGGGCTTTTTCCATAATTTGGCTATTGTTGAGAATGTTGTAAACATTGGGGTGCACGGGCCCTTCAAACCGGCATTTTTGTGTCCTTTGGATAAATACCTAGTAGTGCAATTGCTCAGTTATAGGGTAGTTCTGTTTTCAACTTTTTGAGGAATCTCCACACAGTTCTCCAGATTGGCTGCACCAGTTTGCATTCCCACCAATGGTGCAAAAGTGCTCCCTTTACTCCTCATTCTCACCAACATCTGTTGTTTCTTGAGTTGTCAATTTTAGACATTCTGACAGGTGTGAGGTGGTATCTCATTATGGTTTTGATTTGTCTTTCCCTTACAATGAGTAATATTGAGCATCTTTTCATGTACCCATTAGCCATCTGGATGTCTTCTTTGGAAAAGTGTCTATTCATGTTTTCTGCCCATTTCTTGACTGGATTTTTTGTTTTCTGGCTGTGGAGTTTGATAAGTTCTTTATAGATTCTGGATATTAACCTGTTATCAGATGTCATTTGCAACTATCTTCTCGCATTATGTCAACTGACTTAGTTTTGTTGATTTTTTCCTTTCCTGTGCTGAAACTTATCTTGATGAAGTCCCAACTGTTCATTTTTGCTTTTGTTTGTTTCCTTGCCTCCAGAGACAAGTTCAGTAAGAAGTGGCTGCAGTCAAGGTCAAAGAGATTGCTGGCTGCATTCTCCTCTAGGATTTGATGGTTTCAAATGTCTTACATTTAGGTCTTTCATCCATTTTGAGTTTATTTTTGTATGTGGTGTAAGAAAATGGTCCAGTTTCATTCTTCTGCATGTTGCTGTCCAGTTTTTCCAATACCATTCGTTGAGGAGACTGTCATTTGTCCTTTGGATATTCTTTTCTGCTTCGTCAAAGATTAGTTGACCATGCAGTTGTGGGTCCATTTCTGGATTCTCTATTCTGTTCTATTGACATTTTTTGGTCTGGTACCATATCATCTTGATAATCAGAGCTTTGTAATACAGCTTGACATCCAGAATTGTGATGCCTCTTGATTTGCTTTTCTTTTTTTAACATTACTGTGCTTATTTGGAGTCTTTTGTGGTTTCATACAAATTTTAGAATTGTTTGTTCTAACTCTGTGAAAAATGCTGGTGTTATTTTGATAGGGATTGCACTGAGATTGCTTTGAGCAGTATAAACATTTCAACAATATTTATTCTTCCAATCCATGAGCAAGGAATATTTTTCCATTTCTTTGTGTCCTCTTCAATTTCTTTCACAAGTGTTCTATAGTTTTCAGTGTACAGATCTTTTACCATTATGGTTAGGTTTATTCCTAGGTATCTTGTGATTTTTGGTTCAATTGTAAGTGGGATCAATCCTTGATTTCTCTTTCTGCTGCTTCATTATTGGATATAGAAATGCAACAGAGTTCTGTACATTGATTTTTATATCCTGCAACTTTCCTGAGGTCATTAATCAGTTCCAGCAATTTTCTGGTGGAGTCTTTCAGGTTTTCTACATAGAGTATCATGTTGTCTGTGAATAGTGAAAGTTTGACTTCTCCCCTGCCTATTTGGATGGCTTTTCTTTTTGTTGTCTGATCGCTGAGGCTAGGACTTCCAATACTATGTTGAACAAGAGTGGTGAGAGTGGACATCCCTGTCATGTTCCTGACCTTAGGGGAAAGGCTTTCAGTTTTTCCCCATTGAGGATTATATTACCTATGGTCAAAAATGTAATAGTTTTTTTTTTTTTTTCTAAGTGTGTCTTACAAAGCCCAGATACTTTCTAAAGAAATATAAAAATCAAAAACTTCAAGAATAGAATTCTTTTCTAGTTATTATGAAATTTCCAAGCACTTTGAGGTACAAAACATGCTTAACCATTTTTCTGTTTTCAGAGCAAACAAAATAAAATCAAATTAGTTGACTATAAACAGGCATAAACAATCTTAACAATCTTGAGTGTGAAAATGTTCTAAAACTGGATCATGGTGATGACTACATAACTAGGAAAATTTGCTAAAAATCATTGAATTGTATACTTAAAACAGGTGAGTTTTATGATATGTAAATTATACCTCAATAAAGTTACACACAACAAATTAGTTGCAATGCTTCCTATGACCACAGAATGTCAGCAAAGTCAGCTACGAAGGATTTTTCTATAAACCTAAATTTCCAAGGATAATGCCAGCAACCACTAGATGTAGCTGTCTTTCACTACAGAAATGCCTTTGTTCTGGCTCTCAAGTGCCTGAAGTTAGGCATCAGGAATAGGGAAACATTTTCAAATATTGGTTTATGCAGACCTACAATGATTCAAGCAACCATCTTATCCATGGTATATACAATAAATAAAACTAATCTCATGCTACAGTAGTTTTCAAAAAGCAACTAGAAATTCATTCTTACTGAAAATATTAAAATCATTTAAAACTAGTTTTAAACTACTTATGCATTCTAGTAAACATATTATGTAAACTTTAATTATGACAATTTTATTTTATATTTTTTAAACGTACATTTTAAAGTATGATTTTTTAAAAAAGATTTTATTTATTTGACAGACAGAGCTCACAAGCAGGCAGACAGACAGGCGGGGGCAGGGGGGAGGGGGAAAGCAGGCTCCCTGCTGAGTAGAGAGCCCAATGCAGAGCTCTGTCCCAGGTCCCCGAGATCATGACCTGAGCTGAAGGCAGAGGCTCAACCCACTGGGCCACCCAGGCACCCCGTCAAGTATGATTTTTAAAATTTTGATCTGTGGGACACCTGGGTGGTTCAGTGGGTTGAGCATCTGACTCTTGCTCAGGTCATGATCTCAGGGTCATGAGATCGAGTCCCTCATTAAGCTCTGAACTCAGCAGAGGGTCTGCTTGAGCTTCTCCCTCCCTTTCCTTTTGTCCCTCTCGCTGCTTGCACAAGCTCTCTCAAATAAATAAATCTAAAAAAAGCTTTTTTTATCTAAGTCCCCTTAAGTTAGACAAATTAACCAGTGAACTTTTCACTGGTTAATTTCTGGTTTTCACTGGTTAATTTCACTTTTTTCAAGTAACTAGGTAACATGAAAAAACCTTTTAAAAGGAAGACAGTCTCTCTTATTACCTCTTTAGTTTTTTTGAGAACATAAAATGCACTGGATTATAGGAAGGCAAACCCTCTAATACACACTGAAAACCACAAACATTTCTGGGCTGGTGATACTTCCTCTTACGCAGTGCAGCCCTGTTAGAATTAAGAAGGGTGGAGGAAACTTGTGAGCTGGAAATTTTCTCAGTCGCATTTGGGGCATACTTACAAGTAAGTGAAATAATATTTGTCCAAATAAAGTCTTCATGTGTCAAAATCTTAACCTAGGTTTCCCAAATCAAAATGGATGCCATCTCTTCATTATGAGGTCAGTTTTAGGCTAAGAGCTTTTTGCTTTTGAATTCTGGTTAATATTTGAAACAGTCAGAATGACAATTTCTTAGACTAATGATTTGAGTACCAGGAATCCAGAAACTGCTCACAG
This sequence comes from Enhydra lutris kenyoni, assembly GCF_002288905.1. Taxonomy (NCBI): domain Eukaryota; kingdom Metazoa; phylum Chordata; class Mammalia; order Carnivora; family Mustelidae; genus Enhydra; species Enhydra lutris. The sequence continues at coordinate 17,377,914 of NW_019154126.1, read as the reverse complement.
GAATAAGAAAAAATAGGACTTGATGAAATGTTACTTACATTAATTTTTCTAAGAAATTTGAGGGTCAACTGTGTTCTTTGCAGTATCACCAAATGTAAAGGTCAAAGTAGACGAAACTGAGGTTAAGTGATGTGGCCAAAGTGACACAGGTAGTTAATGAAAGAGTGAGGTCTAGGACCAAGTCTTGTGGCTCACTGCCTAGGTCCTCGTTTAAAACACGCATCCATTATTCATTCTATGCTTTATATTATCTGTAACATCGGGGGTTTTCTGTTGTTTCTGTAGTTCTTTTTACCTAGTATGGATTTGAAAAAGACAGATAATGATTGCTTATTCAAGAGCTATAAAATACATCATGAGACAGTGATGTTTGGGTTGCTAAATGCTTTGGAAGAAATATTCAAGTAATTAGTTATGGTGAAAATGTCTTAGGACTGAGAAAGACATGTGGAATCCTACTGTGCTTTGGTGAATGAAGACTACGCCAGCTGTGGAAGGGCTCCCCTAGCTATTTGGCAAAGCCCCCATGGCAACCCAGTCTTCTTTACTCTCTGCCACTATACTGGGAGCTCCTGTTACTAAGCACTGGTCTGTCAACTCCCCTCGCCCCCTGCCAAACTGCATGATCCTATAAGTATTTCTGGAGCAAGAGCAACCAGGCATTTAATGACGTAAGTCATGTCTCTTGACGAGAAAGATTAATGAGTCAGGCATGTTATGTACCCTTGATAAAAGAGATTTGTGTTCTGCCCTTCAGGGTGTAAGCTCCAACCAAATCCAGCTGGGTAGTATTAATTCAGACATCTGAATAAAAGGATAAATGTAAGTAATACAGAGATCTGTATACACATGCCTGCAAATACAAAACTACATTGCCTAAAAGCCACAACCTTTGTGGCATCAGATGTATTTTCATTTTAACACTGAGTGGTTAGGTAATTTAAAAGATAGTAAGAATTCTAACTGACCAAAGTAGCAGATATGCGTGGGTATTTTAAAAAACTTTTTGTATGTATATCTATTTTCAAACAAGTTCATATTGAAATGGATTAATGTTCTAAAATTTGGAATTTCTAACATTGTTATTATTCATAAGTTCATGTATCACACCAAAAGTCCCTGAATTTAAATTGTTCAAAAGCATACCATTACTGTCACTAATCTAACCTCTAAGTAATTGCCAAATATCACCACGCCTTAATCTTCGATTATATTTTTTTGATCTTTCAAACTAAGATAACAAAACAAATGCTGATCTTGGCATCTACTAAGCAACAGGATATGCTATATATATATATATATATATATATATTTTTAAGCTTAGAAATATCACTGTTCTCCCACAGTGAATGAAAGACACACTTTTCTCAGTATTGTCATAACTTCTAGTTATATGATCGTGTCTCTCTGATCCTTCTGAGCCCCACAGTCTGATAACATGTTAAGATATGAGTTAAAATGCTATCCATGGCCACGACTGAATGACACCCCAGCTAGTATGGGGAGGCAAAAACCCTTTGACATTAGTCTCATTTTCCATTGTGTTCTAACCACTTAGAGTAACTAATTATAAACAAAGCAAAATCAGCAATTTTACTACAAAGTGATTCATTTTAAAATTACTTGTTTACTAAAAATATGACCTGAAAGCAATTTATAAGATTCCCATATCCAATAGTTCATTCCTTTTGCAAGGAATGAACTGTGTACCTGTATAGTCAGGGGCAAATATATAGTCATACGACTTCTTGTCAAATTATTGTTCCTCCTTCCATAATAATTTACCCAAGACTTCCCAGAGTGCTATGAACATAATTCACTAAACTAGATGGGAGAAAACTTTTACCCTCTACCCTCAGGGGACTTTGACATACACTTGGCAGAAAATATTACCCATCAGTTTTGAAATTTTCATAGACCAAGAATGTTTAAAAGAAGGAGTTACAGAAATGGCCCATACATCGTGTCAGGCCGTGGCTTGACACCAAAAAGTCTTGTAGGCTCAGTAAATATTGGATGGGTGCAGCCATGCATGACTTTGGGGAACACTGGACAAGGCCTGACCCCAGACAGTGTTCTCCAGCATCAGCGTGCTTCAGAAAAAGGAATGGAATGGGTTAAAAATAGAAATACTCAGACCTACTAAATCAAAATTCCAGATACATGGAATGCCAAACAGAATCAACATATGGTACAGTCACATTATCCTCTATCTAAAAAGCCCATTTTCATGAAGCACTTCCTTATTTAGGCTATTTACTTCCTCAAGAGTTTACCAATAATCACTAGTTTTAAAAGGTAAGAATTTAAAAGTCTAAGGCAAGCCTGACACTGGCCTGCCATGAGTCAGAGCTTTCCAGAGCTCACCAAACAGTAAGAGCAAGGCTTGTGTATTTGTTCTAGAGACTATTACACCACATGTCAAATATCCTCACAGTAGTAGTCCACGACAGATCTGGCAGGGTCCCTGTGTCCTCCCACTGTTTCAAGGAGACCAGCTGGAGTTTTCTTTGGTGAGCTGTGGGGCTTCATCTATTCAGACCTCAAGGCCAAATGCTTTCTCGGAAGCTGTGTTTACACCAGAGCTGACTGAAAACCCAGTCTAAAGCAAAATGGAAGGCTCATGGTAACAGACTACTACACTAGTTGAGAGGTCTGAGTTATTTCTAGTCTTTTTTTTTTTTTAAGATTTTATTTATTTATTTGACAGAGATAGAGATGGCAAGGGAGGGAACACAAGCAGGGGGAGTGGGAGAGGGGGAAGCGGGCTCCCTGCTGAGCAAGGAGCCTGAAGGGGGGCTCAAGCCCTGGACCCTGGGATCATGGCCTGAGCCAAAGGCAGCTGCTTAATGACAGAGCCACCCAGATGTCCCAATCCTAGTCTCTTCATTGCCAATAGCCAATACTTAAGTCAACCTGAAATTTGGTTTTCTTGTCTCTAAAATTAAAGGAAAACTTACAGTTGATCCTTCAACAACACAAGGGCTGGGGTGCTGACAACCCCCTCCCCATGGTCAAAAACCCACATAGAACTATATCCACATCCACTAAATCCACTAAATACACATATAACTCCCCCCAAAACTTTAATAGCTTACTGTTGACCAAAAGCCTTAATGATAATAAAGTCAATTAATACATATTTTATATACTGTATACTGTATTCTTATAATAAACTAAGCTAGAGAAAAGAAAATGTTAAGAAAATCATAAAAGAGAACACACTTAAAGTTTCATACCATAAAAAATCCGCGTATAAGTGGACCCATGCAGTTCAAACCTGTGTTTGTTCAAGGGTCAGCTGTATACTTTCAGGACTTCTCTTACCTTGAAGATTCTACTTCAATGTGTACAACTCTAGCTTTGATATGCCAACAGCTAGTCATTAAACCAGGGTCATTTTCTCCTGAACAGCACCAGGGATTTTAGAAACCAGAGAGAAACTAATACATGCTTCTGCTCATGAGAAAAGGACAGGTTTGGATATTTGTAGATCTAACAACTTGGAGCCACAGAACTCTCTTTCAGCAGGCCACCACCTGCTTGGCCAGCATGCACTTCTCTTGGTCCCTTTTGGGCCTTTGGTGGGGTTTAGGTCAGAGCCCCAGGACAGAGGCATCGTGCCACTTGCTGGGTTCTGTTCTTGGTCTTGAGCTCTACCAGCTATGTGAACTTAGGCAAGTTACTTAACCTTGTCTCTAAACCTGTTTCATCTGCCAACTGGGGATGATAATAAAAGCACCAAGACTTGTTGGGGAATAAGAATTAAATGTGATAAGCCTATAAGGCACATTGGTGCTGGCAGACTAAGCACTCGGTACATGGAGCAATGAGTTTTGATTACAGATGCATGGTTATAGCAGCCATAGAACTCAGCATGAACCTGGAGAAAGTCCATGAAGTCACGATGCTGCCACAGCTGCCAGTCCTCTCCTCTTCCAGACTTATTCTTACTAATGCAACCTCACTTATTGACTTGAAGGAATGAATGAACATGCGGACTCCCTATATCTCTTTCCAGAAAGTCCAGATCACACAGCTCTGAAGATGGGACAGTAATGAAAGGAAGCATGTGACATGATCAATGCATTAAAGGGATCTTCTGCATGAAAAAGAAACTGGTAGTCGTGGCTGCCCTCCCAGGAGGTAGCTTCAAGTCAGGGACAGGAAACTGACTTTTCACTATATGCCTTTGTATCTTCTGAATTTCGAACCTCAAATATGTGTTACCTATATTAAAAAATATTTTTAACATGTCAATTTTTGAAAATTAAGAAGACACCTTGTAACTTAAAATCAAGTTTACACCTTCCCCTCATGAGAGCTGGGGAACTGAAAGCCCAGCCTCACTCGCCCTTCAAAGCATCTGAGTGCCAGTCACTGCTGTCTTGCCCACGCATGCCCCGAACTGGAGAGGTATGTGCAGAAGCCATGGGAGCTGGAAGAGAGGGAAGGTTCAGCATTATTTCACGTTTTTGACTGGTTTCTGCACAAAGGAACCAAAGGAATTTCTACTGTAGATTTAGAGCAGGCCTTTTGCTGTGATTCTGTTCTCCTGCCCCAGGAAGGCAAAGACCAGAATTAAAAGAAAGAACAGAGAGCAAAGAAAGTGCGCGCGCGCGCTCGTGTGTGTGTGTGTGTGTGTGTGTGTGTGTGTGTGTGTGTGTGTGTAGTCCAAAAAACCCATGCTGGCTCAGCTTTTCCACATTGTTTTCCCAAATATTTTTCTAATAAATAAATCTGAAAAAACAGCATACTTTTGAAAATTAAGACTGGCTTGGAAATAACTAAGGGTTGCATTTTATTTAAGCAAGTACAACAAAGGTATAGTAAGGTTAATTTTCCCTTTTACTCATCATTTCCCATCCCTGATGGAATTATGTGTGAATGTGTAAAGAGGATGGACCTGAAAAGAATTTTTCTTTTTTTTTAAGATTTTATTTATCTACGTGAGACAGAGCTAGAGCATGAACAGCGGAAGGGACAGAGGGAGAGGGAGTAGCAGACTGCCGTCTGAGCAGGAAGCCTGCTGGGGGCGGGGGTTGGGGGTGCGGGGGGGGGGGGGCTGATCCTTGGACTCCGAGATCATGACCTGAGCTGAAGACACCCAGGCGCCCCCCTGAAAAGAAATATCTTAAAGTTCTTTATAAAAGTAAGGTATCACATAGTAGCACATGACAAAATGCATCTTTGAAGAACAAACAACACTGTGTTAAAAACGCTTTGTGCTAAAAATATACTTGGAATTCTAAAATGTATAAATGTGAAGTGTAGCTATGATAAGATGGATGTATATAGAAATAAGCTGTACAAAGGCAGAAATACTGAAATATGCCATGCTCGAGTAGGTCCAAATCAGGCCTGTGACTTTAGGATGACCCCAGAAGAGATGAGCCACATTTAAGTTCCTGAAGCCCGTGGCACAGGCGATAGAACAGAACAAAGTAGCGCATCACCGCGAAGCCAGTTGGCAGCCGCTTGGCTTGTCCCACACAGGGCCGAACTGCTTCATTATTTTTGGTTCTAGACTAGAAAAACAGTGTGTTGGTTTCACAAGTCCTCATTTAAAAAAAAAAAAAAAAGTGTAGTTTAGGCACTCGGGAAACACTATTAGAAGGCATTGGAAGACACTGACGAGAACTGAGAAGTGTAGCTGCTGACGCGAAACGCTGTGCTTCCGGCAGGCCTGGCGCTCACGCACGTTTGAACACATGGCAGGAGTCGCTCTGCTTCATTTTCCCTATCAGATGACTGAGCATCGGAAGCCCTAGTCACAGCTGACAAGGGGGTGTAATCCCACGATTCAGGGCCGGTGGTTTCTACATCCGCTAAGTCCAGATTCTGGAGATTTTAGGAGAAACGAGCGCGCACGCAGGCACGGCCCGGGACTCTGCACGACACTGTCCTGCAGGACGGACCACGTGCGTGGCGGCCCGCTCATACCGGCTGCAGCCGTACAGTGTAAAGCTGAGTGGAGAGCTGGCGAACCGTGCTACTTTTAGCAGCGAAAGTTTGGGTTTCAGGGACACAGTGAAGGAGCAAGAATCCAGAGTTCCCACGCGCCTCGGGGAGCGGAGAGCGTGAGCCCCCCTTACCCCACCCCAAGCTCTCCCTCACGCCCTGCAAAGCCCAGGCGCGCATCAGCCATCCGGCGCCCGCCGTCTGCCGCCGGTACACCCTGTCTGATCCCACACTGATGCCATATGTTTCACACAAGCCTGAACCCCTCTCAGCCCCGGGCGGGGGGTGGGGTGGGGCAGAATCTTCACTAGGAACCCGGAGCAAAACGCGCAGCCAGAATCTGGTCGTCATGCCACTGTGAAGTCACTAAATGAAGCGACCCTGGGATGCCCTATGTCTGGGCTTCTTGTTTTGTGAGGGAACGAAATCTCCTTACTGTTTAAACCACTAGGGAGTGGGGAGACATCTGCGTTTTGTGACCCCAAGTAATGAGATGCAATCCTGTTCCTCCAAAATAACCTATTTTCTAGAGCAGTGCACACACACGAACGGATGCACACTCCCTCTTATAAACTAAACTCTGGTGTAAATACTAACATTCTCCTAAATTCATCTCCTGAAGTCAAGCTCCTCAGAGAACAGTGATTGCTCTTATTCCCTGTCCAGAATACCCTCCTCCCCAGCACTATCCGTTACTTCAAGGCCCAGTTCAAAATCTGCCTCCTCCATGAACAGTTTCTTATTTAATCCCTGCCTACATCTGTCTCTAATTCCAACATATGGCATTTACTGTCTCTAACTTTTTTACAGCTTGCCTGCTGATCCTTGTGTCTCCCTCTCAATGTCTACCACACTAAGCACACATTTGATTTACAGTGACTGAGTATAAAGCACCATCTTCCTTCACCTGAAACATGGGATTTTCCTTTCCTCTTTTCTTCCTTGTCTTCTTTCCTCATCTTACTTCTCTGTAGAAGAAAAGACAAAAATTTAGGTAAAAGAAATTCAGAGCTCAGACCCTGAAGGAAGGTAAGTCTTTCTAAAGAAAGCCGAAAATGGCATGGCCTACCTTCTGGGAGTTACAGATAAGGGAAAGAATTATGACATGGGGGAACAGCAGTTAGACACCACACCAATGACCTTCTGTTTTTGTACCTCCCTAACACTCTGACCAGGTCTCACTACTGAAAGTAGGGGAGGGAGCATCCTTAACAAATCAGAAGGTACAAGAGAAGATGCAGCAGAGTCCAGCTCATGGTAGGCGTTCAACAAATGTCTCAGGAGTGCATGAGAGAGGACAGATCATCTTATGACTAGAGTTTCAGACTTATACCTTAAAGCTTTTTATTATAAAAACAGAATGAAGTGTAAATACCACTAAGAACACTGCCATCTCAATGTAATGGACTTCATGTGAATGTGTTGACATAAAAATCTTTAATCTGATATAGACTTCAAGCTGTTTTGAAATGGAAAATAAAATCTTGGGTTGTTTTTGTTTTTACTTTAAAACTATTATGGCCGTTAGCTAAAACTCAAAGTAAGGGCCTATCTGCAGAAAGGCTTTGTCCATCATCACATGACCTGAGTCTCTGTAGCTGCTCTTCTATGAAACAGCTCTGGGGCCATCCTTCCCACAAGATGGCAGAAAGAGCATCTGCAGAGAACAAAACCTGGTGTAGAAATTGGCTTGCGTATCCTTGAGGGTTTGCAAATACAATATTAACTTTTACTTTTAACACATTCCAGATATATTAAAAATTTGTTGTAACTTTCATGAGGTTCATTCATTCAAACAGACACTAAGAACTTCTGCAAGATCTTTTATATTACACAATAGAGTAAAAACTGTAGTAAAAGTTCAGATAGTTAAATGAGCACCAAACACTACAAAGTGTAACCAACATGGTTCTATTAAAAACGCTCTTCAACTATGCCATTCAAGGACAGCAATACAATACTTTCTTTACAAAGCAACTAATATAAAAATCTGCAAATGCCATAAATTCATTTATAGGCTCTTATTTTCATATAAGCATGTCATTAGATTCTTTTGATTCTTTCTTTCCTTCAATTCTTTCCTGAGGTATTTTTTTGTGTTTGCTTTTATTGTACTGCTGGATGCATTATCTTTGATCATCCTTTCCTAAAATGATTTTTAAAGACCTGCAAAAAATTTTATTGCATAGGACACTATTCATGACAGAGGTTGGGAACTGCAAATATGTGGCATTGGAGTAAGTCTTACAAATATTGCATTTTAAGAATCTGTTACATACTTTTTTTTTTTTTTACAGCTTGTCTCTTTAAAAAAAAAAATTGAAGTTACAGCTAAGAGTTAACTACGTACAGTGAAGCATTTTAGGAATGTCAGAGGTTAGAGAATACAATGAATGATACAAAGGAAAAAAGCCATAATTCTTGCTGGCTATATATTGTATTGCCTTCAAAAGCAACTGTACATGTTGTAATCAGTTCATAGTTAAATATTTCTACTAATCTGTTTTAGGAGAGCAAATGTCTTTCAAAGTTTCAAGTTCCTCTATGAGCTTCTTGTTCTGAACTTCCAGCACTGCAACTCGACTCTCCAGACATTTTACATATTCTTTCTTTCGACGTCGACATTCTTTAGCAGCTTCCCTGAAAAAAAGTAGAAGCAAAAGGGCAAACAAAACATTTTTTTTTTGCATGCTATGGACAAGCAGACTGAAGTAAGCTTGGTAAATGTGATCATGGCTACATTCCAAATCTTGGAACAGGGTTCCCAATTCAATGTCAAACACTAAGCCAAACTGGATTTTTAAGGGTCACAAGTGTCCCTTCCACAAGTCCACATGGCAATTAGTAGAATTGCTGCATCTCCTGCCTTGATTAGAGTTCATAATAAACAAGGTCCAAGTCAAAGACAGTTACTCTGCTTTATGGCAATAAAGATCTTTGAGGGCCTTGAGTTCCTCAATGAGAGTCTTGTTTTGGTTTTCAAGCACAGCCACACGATTTTCAAGACATTTGACATATTCTTTCTTCTTCCTGCGACACTCCCGGGCAGCTTCCCTGGAACCAACACAAAGCAAATGACTACAGGAACAACCTCCCAGCACGATCCAGACTGGTTCAAATGAACTTCTGTCCCCCAAACTCAAAGACCAATCAATCCTAGGCAAGGTTTGTACAAAGCCACACAACGAATGTAACCAAGCACATGCCTTTTGTAAGAATACTTTCAAACAACAGGAATGACTTGAGAGCACGATCAATGTGTCCATCATTCATTGTAAATGCTGTTTTCTTAGGGCACACATTCTGTGATAACAGTGACCAGAATGATTTTCAGTAACCTAAAACAATAGGACCACATCCCCAAGTGGAATTTCTACAAAAACATTTACAGATCTTTTCAATTCTCTTGAGTATTTTTGTCCACCAAAAGCCACATATTCCATCACAATGAGTTAACTTTATTTTGGTCAGAAATATTGGAAAAATTAATCCTCAGAAATTTGAAATGTCAATATTGGAGATTTTGTTTCTTCAAGACTGAATCTCATCGGTAAAACAAATAAGCTTGACCATGACTGCAAGAAGCAGTTTATTGGCTAGAAAACAACATGGATAAAGACAACGGTAAGCAAGTCACATACATTTTCATAAACCATAATGAAATGGACTCCGCTTCTGAAAATTAAGGAAGGGAAGAAGGGATAGCACAGAATCCAGCACTCAATAATTCAGACACTTTAAATCCACGAAGTGACAGCACCAATATTAAAACCTCGGAAAGGAAGCTACTATAACCCAAAACTCTATGTCAAGACTGTTTTTGAATCACATGCATTTACTACCCAATCTATGGATCTTTAAAGCGCTGTAGGCATGCCCAAAAGAAGGAACAGACCAGCCAAAGCAACAAACACAAATACACAGATGAGTTAGTCATTCTCATGCATAACCCCACCAAAAAATAATAAATAGAGCCAACATTTTTCTCTTTTTCCTTTTTGTCAGGGTGGGAAGGGGTGGCAACTATATCCTTTAACTCCTCTGTAGAATATACCCTCTGGTAACAGTGTTCTTTTGAAGGAGTCAACTGAAAATAACTGCTTTGGGGTACACTTCAGATCAAAAAAGCCTATGTTGAAAGAGATAACTCAAACATATATTAACAGGAGTTGTGTTGGATGTCTAAACACCAGTTACTATAATTCTAGCTAGCACTGCTGCAATTCTGAACCAGGAGTGATGTGTACAACAGATTTGGCCAATTCTGTTTTATTTTTAGGATAGTTGACTCACTAACAACTGGTTATCTGTTTTTTCTCCGTGGGGCCAAGTGTCAGCAGAAAAAAGACCTTGAAATCCCAGTGAGCTGCAGGAAAAAAACCAACCCCAACTTCCTAGCCAAGAGCAATGCACTCACCCTGTGAACTCACCAAGTTCTCAGGCTTCTCAACTAGTTAACGAGAAAATTTTAAAAATGTAAGAAGTAAACTGAATCTGACAAATACAGATTGATTTAATCTCAATGATGCATAGGGAAAAACTGAGAACAAATCCAACCACACATAAAATTTGCAACTCTGCTTTCCACAAAGGAACTAAAATACATTTATGAATACCAACGTTTTCATGGATTGAATCATTATATTAAATTCTAGATCTGGAAGGAAGATAATCACTCTACAAAACATGTTATCATTAAATGAAATTTTACATATAGCAGTGCTTGATATTTTTTAATTTCTTTACCAAGGTGTACTATCTATTGTAAATATAATTCATATCTTATGTGGGAACGGTGCAGGTTACCAGTCAAAATGTTCCAAGCACCAAGCTTTAAATGATCGCACCAGTAGATGGTACATTCCCAAGTACTTCCCAGCTATGGAAAACACCTGTTTCTTCTATTAATAGCTAGCTCAGTTTTTAGGCCTTGCGTTTGTCTGGATATATCCTCAGCATGGAGAGGAAGTACATGGCAAAGAGGAAATGCTGACAAGGCTGTAAAGAAATATAAACTGTGGCTGGACTGGGAGAAATATCTATGAGATCTGTCATAAATGCCAGCCAAAGAATAAAAAGAGAATGCATGAGAGGTCTTTCACGTTAATAAGTAAAACCTACATACTCTCCATGAAGTGAAATCTGCAGCTTACTCTGAGGTCTCTTTGAGGTGACTCTGGAGTAGTGCAGCGGGCAGGCTCTGGAAGAAAGACTGCCTGATTGCACATCCAGGTTCTGTCCAGTGTGGGCTGCATGATCTTAACCAGTTCACTATTTAACCACTCTGAGCCTCAGTCCCTCATCTGGAAAGTAAGGATAATAACCAGACCTGGTTTCATGTGCAAGTTATGTGAGAGTTAAAGAAATGGTAGAAACAAAGCACTTACAACCTGCAAATGGTACTTGCTCTGCTGAGCCTCCTGTTAGCCATTTATCATCGGCTCTTCCCTTGTCCTGCACTTAGACTGAGATCTGGAAAGCTAAGATAGACCCTTCGCAGAATTCCTTGCAGCTAGGGATTCTATTAGCTATTTCTATTTCTAGAAAATGCGGGTGAAAGATGCTGTAAGGACCTCCCAGAAGTTTTCAGAAGATCCAGAAGCTCTGGACCTTCTCCCTTCTTCCTGCCTGTTGTGATCCTAAGAATAAATGTCACCTGCTGAAGCTGACAAGGCAGGGAGGAGAAGCCTAGATCCTTGATGACACTGCTGAGCCTTTGTTCTGGCTGCACATACCTCTGGGCCAGTCACATAAGATCAAAATAACACCTGTGAGGTGAAGGCTCCATTTCCCTGTGTTATTTACAGCTCAAACACAAACACTACCCAATAGCTGTTATTAGCGAATTATTTTTTTAAAATGTAAAATTTCATGACTGTTTTCCTCAGGGAAATTTCTTATTTATGTGTAGGTAGCTGTGGGGCACTTTTAGAGGAACCCACTTGCCCAGTATTTCACTATTTCATTGATAGTTCCACTGACATTTTTTTTTTTAAATCTAAAAAACAAAAGGGAAATAAGAATGCTACTTTCTAGGTCTTTTTATTTTCTTTAGGAAAATAAGACATCAATGAACAATTTTACAGTTTGCATTATTACTATACTTTATACTATTAAACTGAATTCTGTGACCATAGAAGCAAATGTTTTCATAGCTCCCTAAGATCTCAGAAAGGACAGTTTTAAAATATCCATATTCCTCCACCAGATCTAAGTTAGAGATCTTTGATAGCAAGACTTCCATAGAACAACTATGTGTGATACTTCATTCAGCCCCTTCAGGATTTCTGAATAAAATGCTGACAATGAAAAATAGGAACCCAGCATGACTTAGTCAATCTGGAACAATCACTGATAAAGATGTGCGTGTCTTAAATGATCTTAGTTTGGGTAATCTGTTATATTTTCTAGGGTACAAAACTCCATCTAGTGATCTGTGATAACTATGATGTTTGGGAACTAAAGCCAACTTAAGGAGTCCTGTATTGTATAAAAATGTGACCTTTATTTACTTAATATTTTATTTATTTATTTGATAGAGAGAGCAAACAAACAGGGGGAGGGTCAAAGGGAAAAGCAGACTCCCCGCTGAGCAGAAAGCCCGATCAGGACCCGATCCCTGGATCCTGGGATGATGACCTGAGCAGAAGGCAGATGCTTAACTGACTGAGCCACCCGGATGCCCTCAAAATATGACATTTAAAGGGATGTTAATAAGCTGAATATAGCTGCTACTGATTCACATTCAGTTACAAAGGACTGTTACAAAGTCAGTACTTATTTCTGAATTGTAGTGGCTCGAAAGTCACAATTTCTAGACTAACTAGCTTGCTAATGCCTACTAACAAACCATCACCACATGGTCCTGGTCAGAGGTGAGCACATGATGTCATCTGAAATGTATTGTTTTCTTACAATGAGGATATGATTTAACACTTAGGAATAAGGTGACCAAATGACTTGGAGAACTCTTAGACTATTCTGTTCATTTTGAAAATCAGATTAATTTGTACCATTTTCCATCATAAAAACTAACCCAAGAAATAATATACAAGTCAAATTAAAGAATTTTGGAAAACAGCATTTTTATGACATACTCCTATTTAAAAAATAAAATTACAGCAACATGGTACAAGAGTAAGTGAGAAAATGAGAGTGTGAACTGAAGGTACATATGTTATAATATTAGTAGGTATCTCTAAGTGATGGGGCTCTGAGTAATTTTGTTTCTTTCTTTGCTTTGTATTTGCACTTGACCAAAATTTATCAGACTTAATATGTATTTCAGTATTATAGAAAAAAAGTTACAAAATAGATAAAAGGAAACTACATACAAAAGGCTTAGAAAATTCTATTTATTTATTTATGTAAACTCTACCCCCAAAACAGGGATTGAACCCATAACCCCAAGATCAAGAGTTGCATGTTCTACTGACTAAGTAGAACCAGGTGCCCCTAAGAGGCTTAGCAATTCTTTACTCACACTTAATTTTGCTCATAAAGAAGCAAAGAAATTACACTTATCACCTATTTCACAAAGTAAATACCAAGTAAAAAATAAATCTTTATTTGTAATAAAGCCCTTGCATCATCATTAAGAAAATTAATGTATCTTTTAGACATTACCGTTACCACACGTAGGGATGTGCCACCTGCTGATGAAATGGCACTCTGATGACAAGACAATCTAATTATGGTCACATGCAGAGCACAAACCCCAAAATGCCACAGAACATGTAACTTGGGAGAAATGACTCAGGAAAAGCAATTTTTTTAAAAGCCCCACAGCAATAAGTTGTGTGTCCAATAGGTGGTTACTGGTTTCCGGTGAAACATCCTACCTGTTTTTCATTAGCCTCAGCTCTCGTTTGCGTGTTGCTTCTTCGGCTAGTTGCTGGGGACTGTGCAAGCTTCCTGGCGAGGCAGCCATCACTACTCCCTGTGGCAAAGCAGTAGTAGGAGCTCGGATCTGGTAAGTCGGCATGTCACCAGTGGCGGCTGCAACGAAACAAAATATGACAAGTTTATATAAACAATTTACAACTTGATCTTTTATATAAAACTGACCTGGAAATAACATACTTCTTTCTATATGTCATAAGAAGTGAACTTGCTAATATTTAAGATGATTATTTTGAGCATTAAAGTCTTAGGTATCAAGGATCTTCAGCATTTGGAACAATAATATTCAGCATGCTCTATACAGTTAAGGTAGAAAAATGCCCCCACACATTTTAGAAAGGTTTTTACCAAAGGCTAAATTAGGGAGACTTTTCAACTGCTCTCTGGGGAAAAAAGCCCTGATGTGTTTATCAATTCACATGATATAAATACTTTCACGGTGGCCAATTTCAAGCTACCAGTGTGACCTCTTGGAAGGTGGAGATGAGAAGACATACACAGTAAGTAGGACACCATACAGATAAAAGAGATGTAAATAACCTCAAGAGCATAGATAAAATTATGAGAAGTGATGAGTTTTGAGTATTTATAGTTTTTAACATAATCTATTTGTTAAATATATTATGTATTTCTTTATATATATTTAATTTTTAACAATGGCTCTTTTTACACCAGCTCACAAAACCCCTGAAAATTTAATAATCACTCTTGCATACCGGTGGGAGCTGGCTCTAGCATACCACTGCAAAAATGTTAATTAAGCAGAACATCTCCATTCTCTGAATATTCCAGATAAGAGATTTTCCTGTCCCCTATACCGTGCCTGAGACAGTTACTGGATATCTGTAAATATAAGTCCTACTACCAGAAGATGACTGAGGCTCGCTGTCTTTTCAGTTTAAAAACCAAAACAAAATAAAGAACAAAACAGCAAAGCTCTATTTAAATCTAATTTCTCTGGGGGATGATCATTTTTGTCTTAAGTAGGTTTCTTGAGATAATGATACATTTCTAAGTATTCATTTAAAAAACTTTTCTAATTATAGTGCAATCATAGTTAAACGACAGACTTAATATTCACTTAGTATTCAAACTGAATACTAAAAGTCCTCCAAGTTTCCTAATTTATACTCAACATTTGCCTTTCTACTCTAATGAACATAGCTTCCTAGAAGAGACAGATGGATTTAAGTGATGAAATGTTTCTACCACCACTGTTTCAACTTTGAGAATGTATGGTCCAGAGTTAATCTGACACTCTAAGAGATTACAAAATTCATGCTGTCTCAAAGCTAACTACAAGATAAAGGTTTTAAAAAAGTTACCAAATCCTACAAAAATCGGTCTGAACCAATGCCAATCAAAATAGAAAACACATCACTTCCATATTTCATTAAAATGCATTATAACCATTGAGTAAGAACTGAAATTTTACCCAAAAGGGACACAAAGACTTTTTTTTTTTTTTAACAAATTAAAATACCTATGCAGTTTAAAAGATCAATCAAAAACTGATCTAGGTGCTCCTTTTTGGGTAAATGCCAGGGTTTTTTTTCCCCCTAGAGCTTAAGAATTAGGTGAAAATATTTTTTAGACTTTCAAAAAAGAGCTTTGGGGGAAGATCACTTAAAGGTCTTCATAACATTAACAAAAATACCACTTATAAGGATGCACTTCTCCTTCCTTCTACATATAATCTTAAAAACAATGGTGACAAATAGTAACTGATAAGTACAAAGATCACCAGCAAAATCTCTATCAATAATAAAATTGGGGAAAATCCTAAATTTTTGTGACTATTTAAAATTCCGTATACACAGTTATCTCATTGTATATCATAGAGTATCTCAGCTTTGAAATATTTAAGAAGATAATTTTAAAAACAGTTTTAACTGTTAACTGACTCAAGATTTTTCTATTTTAATCATATTGTCAGGGGAGGTAGACTGGAACACAGAATAACATAGTTCTCTCCTCTCTCCTCTTTACCCACATCCAGGGAAGAAGGTTATGGGACAATAAAGGTTGACACAATGGAACAGCTAGAGGCTACACAGGCTTTCTAAAACTGGAACAATAGCCAGTGACGAATGAGAAGTTTATGAGATGTTTATGTGTCATTGTGTTGACATTCGCAGGGGGCATGGGTACAGACCTTGGTCTAGGGCTTTTCTTTTGCAAACTCTGGTTACAGAGAAGTGCAATAAAATTAATAGAGGGGTTCATTATACTTTCTCTCTCCCTCTCCTTTTGTATGCATCTGCTATTTTCTGTCTATAAAGTTAGAGCAGAATTCTCATATGATATGTAAAAGTTAGTTTAAGAGTATTCATTCTTTTTTTAAAGAGGAAAAAAAGGGGGGTGGGTATACTTCATAGATGAAAACTGAAGTTCATTCATTGGTCTTACAAGCAGAAATGGTTCTAAACTTTTGCCTGTTTCCAAAAGCTGAAACCACCTTCAAAGGACCAAATTTGGCAATTCAATAGAAGCAATTCAAAAGAAGTATTCTTAAAACATTCTGAGTAACAGCTCAGGAAAAAGATATCACTTTAAAATGATAACTTGGAAGGGGATGATATATTTAGATATATTAGTTCTGGGACATTAGCTAATAAATAGGGTTTTATTGCAATGTTTCAGATATACTACATATTTATCTCCAACAAAAATCAGGTTGCAGGTCATTAGTTCAAGACAGAAATATGAATTGGCATTAATTAGTAGGAGTTAATACACATTTTTGTAATATCCTAAGGAATCTATATGATGGTACACTTTAAGTGGTCACAGAGTAAATGTCAATGGATAAATTCCATATACTCAAATAGGATCTTATCAGTAAATACACTAAAAAGATATGGGCAAAGAGAATCTCTTGTTTTGAGAAAATCCAAATGTCAAAAAGTTTTGTTGCTGAAAGAAGTGATAAAAAAAATTTGTATCTTGGTTAGCTTCAGTTTCTAATGTTACCAATTCAGTGGCAATTAAAAGCAGATTCAATACCTAGAATCACAGTTCAAAGAACCACCTTACAGTCTTTGATGACCTATTCTTATCTCTGTACATCTATAAAGGCCAGTTCCTATTCTAACTACTAAATATGTGTCCACGTTATTTATTCTAGAATTTCACTGTATACATTATTTCTGAAAATAAATGAGTCACCAGTGGGGCTATCATTTTGTGACTGAAGAAAGATAATACATAAAAGATACTTCTATACTAATTTTATTCTAAGGCAGCAAAAACTTTAAAGACAAGCCAGGGGTGTCTTTTTTAGCTGGTATTCCCTATAACCTAGCACAGTGTCTGGCATATCATGGGTGCTCAGTGGGTTTACACGCACACCACAAAGGAAATTTTGAACTTCCCAGGGTTTTGTCATTTGAATGTTTAAAATAAGCAGTATTATTATTGTAAGACTATTGTTAGCTATTGTTATAGCTAAGTCTTTAAGTCTTTAATACTAAGGCATGAGAAGCCCTTATAAGATGCTATGTATTTATTCAAACTGGCATTATTTCCTAATCTTCCTTTACATAGGAGTCATTTCACCTGGCATTTGAGAAGCAGGCGAGTTCTAATTAGTGTTTCCCACTATCTACCTACTGACAGGAAAATTTTTTTCAGTTTAGCATCAAATATTTCATGGAAAAAGAAAATTCCTAGAACTCTCAATTCTGGTCATTAGGCTTCATACCTCTCTTCGCAAGCTTTAAACACGGTACAGTAGAAAAAGCATGGGATCTGGAGTCTGGATTCTAGTCCAGCTCTGCCACTTACCAGCCATGTGACTTGGGGCAAGTTCAGTTTCCTCATCTGTAAAATGGGGATACATTATCTCATTTAATACTCACAATAAACCCTGTAATGTATGTCAAAGTGTCTAGCACAGTGCCTGGCACATGGTAGGCATTCAGCAAATGTTAGTTCCCTTCCTCTTCCCTTCCTTAAGTTCTGAAAGACAATGTTCCAAATTATGCTTATACTGTATATTAGTTAAAAGGCATATAACATCCATAAAAATATTTTCCCCTGGAGTTTCCCTTCTAACAAACCTGGGTAAGAGAATGATTGAAACATATGTCTCTTATTCCTTATTTTTTAAAAAAAAATATGCCTATTAAAAATGTATAAAATTTATACAATATTTTATTATATTCCTTTAGAGAATAAATTATTAGAAGATAATAAAAGTCCTTTTCAATGTTTATAATCATTTAGAATAGAACCTCAAAGGTGGAGAATCACAAGTAACCATATTATAGTCTCATCAGACTGCTAATAAGAAAACTAACTGAAAAGCCTCACAAGTCAAAGAGGTATTTGTTTCTTCCTAACAAAGAAAGAAATAAGAAACTCAGCCAAATGCCTATCTTGATAGTTTTCAAAGTGGAACAACTTATCCACATCTCAAATAATGGTGATTTTGTTTGTTTATTCATCTACTGATTGATATCCCTGTAGTACTGAGCACATTAACTGAATAAAAACATTTTTATAAATGGAGCTCCTACCTTCATATGTCATTTTGCTATGTGTCCCTTGTCCCAAATCTACCTAAGTAACAAGCAACAGAGCTAACTTTGAAGTTGTACTGATAAGCAGGGACTTCTTTTCCCTAGCTCCAAGAAGCTATGGACATCTTTACTTTTCTTTTTTCCTTCTCTCCCTCCCATCCACCGCGCCAGGGCACACAATGCCTAAATCAGCCTTGTCCTTGCCTGGTGTCTCACAGTGTCAAAACCTTTCCCTTCTCCACTGCTCTATTTTTTCCAGGAAAACTAAATCCTGATTAACTGACTATTTAAGCACAGTTTCAAATTTGTTACAATAATTATAATACTCAGACCACAAAGAATTAAATCATTAACTATTTTTACTTTAAGTTACATATAAGGGAACTTCCTGAGTTGTTTAGTGAAAATCTTAAGAGTCAAAAAAAAAAAAAATCTATGTAAAAGATAATAAATTATAAGTATTGACATGAAAAGTTCTGTATATTATCAAATATATACTCTATTGCCCTGTGAGAGTAATAATATTCTAGGAAAAAAATCCATTTTTACTATTTAAAATGATGCTAGCTTTATTTTGTATGTTTTCTGAGTAGTGTGTAGTATGCTGTGGTAACTCACCTAAAATTAGCATGAATTTATCAGGTGAATTTTGAGGAGCAATGTAATATGGTGTGAACAGAACCAGACAAGGTCTGGTCTTAAAGTCTGAAGGTCCAAACTGGTTCACCACTTGTTAGCTTTGTGAGCTTGGAAGAGTTATTTACCACTCTGATACATGTTATTATATGAAAATATAATATCTGCTCTGAGCACATCAGTAAAAATACATGGAAACTGCTTCTCCTCATGGGTATTTAAATAGTTTCCTCAGGAAGGCCTACCCAGATCCTTTAACCTATATTACCTGTTTCCTGTAGGTCTCTCACCACCTGATTGTTTGATAGCACTGAACACATTTGTATTTGTATTTATATTGTAACACTGCAATTTTTTAAAAGCTTACATAAATTCAAAGTATCATAATTATTTTATTAGGCAATATATTCATATAGGCAAATAAAACTGGGCAGAGTGAAATAATCATCCCAAAAAATATTTCATCGAAATTTTTTCAAAAATATTGGGAATGTAGAACAATGGAAATTTCAGTAAAACTTCCATACAGATTCGGAGTTTTATTAAAACTTAAGGTAGATAAATGACTTTTTTCACTTCTACCATAATTATAACTTGCTTTGCTGGCAAGTTTAAGAAACTGTTTATACTTGATCCAAACCTTTCTTTTATGTGACAATTCCCCAAAAATAAGCTTTTCAAATGCCCTTCTTTCACAAGGTGAAATGTATTCTTATTCTCATGCATCAAATATTAACTAAGACACTATTTTCCAAATTTGAATGAGCTGGAATATTTATTTTTAATAATTCAGAAATTCAGGCTAAATACAATATATTAGAGTTTATAAGACTCAGAGACTAAAAGATACGGAGTGAGGCTCTTAATATAATCAGCTTATGAATAAAGAAAGCCAAAAACTACTTCTAACAAAAATTTAAACTATACCCACAAGTCTCAATAATACAATTTTATAAACTATAGCTATTCACTTTCCACATTTTATTCCATGATCCTATAAATAAATACCTAAAACTTTTCCCATACCAGTCATTGTTAGCCTGATTTTGGTCTAGGCAAGTTTTTCAAACTGTAAGTTTTAGACCATTAGTGGGTCATAAAATCAATCTCATTAGCAACAGAAAAAAATAGAAAAGCACATTATATCTCTACTATATTTAAAGATAAGCACTTCTAAAAAAGCAAACAAAGCAACCAAAAACACTGCAGGGCTTAAACTCATGACCCTTAGATCAAGACCTGAGCTGTGATCGAGTCAGAATTAACCGACTGAGCTACCCAGGCACCCGAAGATAAGCATTAGAGACAAACCAGAAGAGACTC
This sequence comes from Enhydra lutris kenyoni, assembly GCF_002288905.1. Classification (NCBI taxonomy): domain Eukaryota; kingdom Metazoa; phylum Chordata; class Mammalia; order Carnivora; family Mustelidae; genus Enhydra; species Enhydra lutris. Next base: position 17,357,569 of record NW_019154126.1, on the reverse strand, counting down.
CTAATCATAGGAAACAAAATGAGGGTTGCTGAAGGGGAGGGGAGTGAGGGGAAGAGGTAGCAGGGTGCTGGACATTAAGGAGGGTATGTGATGTAATGAGCACTGAGTATTACGTAAGACTGATGAATCAAGGACCTCTCCCTCTGAAACCAATAATAAGATATTTTATATGTTAATTTAAATAAAAATTAGAAAACTTGTTTTATGTACACACACACACACACACACACACAGAGGTATACAACATCATGACGTAAAACGTGGGTCATGATAAAAAATATGTGTAAGCCAAAGATCTACATCAGCCCATGTGGTTCACCAATCCATACAGTAGGTCCTCTACTATTACTTAAAAAAAAGTCTCTTAAACACTGTGCTCTTCCAGCTCCTCAAAACAAACAAAAGTTTTTCATTTTTAAACAGCATTTCAAAATAGAATTGGTTATTTCTGAAAACTGATCAGATTTCTAAAAATAATGATTTCCAAAACACAATGAGGTCTTGTGAAAAAAGTTTGATATTTTAAAATTTTAGCATTTCAAAAACTTTAAATTGGAAGTAACTCATGTATGGGTAAAACTGTGAAACAAAGCTCTTCAAGGACAGTGTATGTTCATTCCATACACATAAATGTATAAGAATGTTCACTTACAAGCAATGACTAAAAATATATACAAAGTTTTACTTTAAACTTTCATCTTTAAATATATTGTGAATTTTCAAATCTTTTATTTTTTTTATTTTTAATTTTCTCTCATGGTTAGACCTAAGAATTGGAATTAAAGTCTTAGTAAAGAAAGATATAAGCCAACTAATGATTTTTAGCAAACAAATATATGCACAAAATGCCTTTTGCTTCTAGAATCATATTGCAGTATTTAAGATTATTTTAAGGCCATCTGTAAACTTGTCATTTGAGAAAAATAATAGTGCATCAAGATAATTTTCAAAACGCTTTAATACAGGTTTTAGTTGCTCAGATCAGTGGAGTGTTTCCATCTAGGAAGAGGGTTTAGACCCACTGACTCTGAAAAGCTAAACTGTGGTGAAGCTGTTGACAATCATCTTCGTGATTTCAACTGCAAATTCAGAACTTGGTTAGAAATGAGACACCACCGAAAAAAACAACAATGCAACCCTAATACAGAACATTAGCAACTAGGTCAGGATCATTCTGTCATTAAGAAAACCAAACAACAGGATTACTGATCACAAATTTCAAGAACTGAGACTGGGTGGTGGAGGGGGTGGAGTGGGGTGGGACAACTTTCAGACAAGCACTTCCCAGACTGAGCGCTAGAGGGCACTCCCAGGCGCCAGTGGCCGAGAGCGAGCAAGGGTGCGGAAACCCTCCAGCTCCAGAGCCCACCTCTCCCCCAGCACGTGCGCGGCGGCCTCAGCAGGAGGCTCAACCTGCCCACGTAGGCGGAGGCGGGACGGACGGCCTCGGAGTTCTGCTCACCCAAGCATTACAGGTTTCACAAAGCGTTCCCCCTCGTCAAGCAGATACTTACCTCAAGAGAAACGCTAAAGTAAGGATTACGAGCAAAGCTATTCAGTGTTAAGAGCGATCTTGGAGATAGAGGCAGTGGCGAGCTAGTTAACAACTCTAAATCTGTCAGCAGCCCTTGACAAAGCAGAAAGGAACTGACTAAATCACAGCATGACTCGGAGCTGACGTCAATGTGCAGCTCGCTTGGAGTTTAACTTTTCCACTTCCCTGCTGAACACGATTCCAGGAAATGTAGTGACGTCAGCCCTTTGAACTCGATTAGCTGAGGTACAGACCATTTTAAACACAGGAGGAAAGAAACAAGTAGGCACGCAAACACAGCCGACACGCTGCGTTTTCCTAGTCTGTTTTGGAGCAACATTTGTACACAACAACGAAATCGGAAGCTTAATTTTTTACAAGTTGAACGGTATGTTTAACGGTATGTTTAACTTGTAGCTGCACTGAATTTGCAACAGGTTGCAACGAAGTAACAGCTTACTTTAGTAAAGCACAACGGAGAAAGAAAGGATTACTGCCTTGGTCAAAAAAGCAATCCGCTGAGCAAAAAGCATTTACACTAAGATGCCTTCACAGAGTGTGCTCAGTACATACAGATATATATTAAAAGAAATTTCTTACTCCTCAGCCACTGGAAAATTAATACTTTTTGAAACACTCAGAGGTCCCTAAATTTTTCTAAACTTCAAAATAAAATTTTCAGAATTAATTTAAATCTCTCTTTAAAATTCTTACCTGTTTCATCTCCAGTTACAGCCATGATGGGCTTCTGCATACAGAACTGTCTTGTCTCCCCTATCACAGGTTGACATACAGTGTTCCAAACTAGCAAGCATGTGAAGGATAAGTAGGAGTAACTTACATCACAATGACATCACTAGCCTATCACTACCATCAATTTGCTTTGTCACAGAGGAGCTCAATGAAACCAAAGCCCTATAAAAATCCTTCCTGTAATAAACCATATTAATGTTGTTGTACATAGAAATCTGTTGAGATGGGCTCTGGCAAAAAAAAGTCTCATTAGCATTAAGTTACAAGATTGTTTCTTATGGAGTAACTAACTTCTTTATTATTGTTCTGTCCAAGGTTTCTAGATAAACAAAGGGGGCGTAAACACTGTATCTTTTATAACTCCTAGAAGGAAAACAAAACAAAACACATGGAGATTAAAGCAATAACAAAGGGGCCCCTACTGGCTCAGTCATTAAGTTTCTGCCTTCTGCTCAAGTCAGGATCCCAGAGCCCTTGGGATAGAGCCCTTGCATTGGGCTCTCTGCTCTTGGGAAGCCTGCTTTCCCTTTCCCACTCCCTCTGCTTGTGTTCCCTTTCTTGCTGTCTCTCTGTCTCTGTCAAATAAATAAAGTATTTTAAAATAAGTAAATCAGACAAAAACCCTGACAATCAGCCCAGAAAAACATTGTGAAATACTCAGAAATGTATTTCTTAAACACTTCTAAATTCGTCAAGGAAGAAATAACCAGCCACCTTCTTACACTTAACAGTTTTATATGCTTAACTATTTGCTACAGCACCATAAAATCCAGCTGTTCCCAAGGTGAAACAGAATTTGCGAATTTCACTTGAATAAATACTGACATTAAAAAAATTCACTGTGCCAAATGTAGCAAGAACTATATAGCATTCTTCCATAAATATTAGTTTGAATCATAAGAATTTGATATTTGACCTTTTTGGCTCATAAAAAAACAGCAATTCCATGAGGCTCAGTCTAATACATTATTTTACTAAATTAAAAACCCTTGAAAAGAATTTGGGGATTTAAAAAAAATTCATAAATAAATCACAATTACTACTAGTAAATTTTTTAAATGTCAAATGGTATTTGGATCACTTAATGAAGAGTGCATGAAGAGCTAGATCACTATATGAAATTTAACAATGGTAAGGTTAGTTAAAAAAAAATTAGCTCATGTTCAACAGTATAAAAGACCATAGTCTGGAAAAAGAAATGATTTGCACATCTATCTAGTGTACAATAATAAGTCACATGGCACTGAAACATTTTATTGTTACCAGTGGGCTGAATAAGGCCCATTCCCTTATATGATTAGAATTCTACCTAACCTTAATATTAATGATGTTGATGTGCTTCTCCAGAGCACATGAATTGAAGACATCTGGCTATGTAAGAAAGTGTGGAGAGCAACCTAGACATCAGTCCCAAACAGAGGCTCCATGACAGACTCTCTTCCATCTCAGCCATACCTAAGGGTTTCATTTAATAAATGGTTTTATTAAACATCTATCATGCGCCAGGAACTGTGCCAGATACTAAGGATCTCTACCCAAACAGAAGTTATCTAGGCATGTCACACATACCCTAAGGAGGTACAGTAGGAACTGACAGGAGGTTATCTAAACCAGATCTGCAGGATCAGGGAAGGCTTCCTGGAGGAAGTACTAAGATGAAGCCTAAATAATGTAAATGACTGACATAAGTGTTCCTGTCAGGGCAAATAGCTTAGTGTGAGGCCCTAGAAAGGAAAAGAGGGTGCGGCATAGAACAGGAAATGAAATCTTGCACAGAGCTGCATTACAAAAGAGGGAGAAGTTGAGAGGAAAAGTCTAGTAAAGGTGGCAAGGCCTAGATCAAGCAAAGATTTGGGCCATGTTAAAGATTTTGGACTAAGGGACGCGTGGGTGGCTCAGTTGATTAAAAGTGTCTGCTTTCAGCTCAGGTCATGCCCCAGGGTCCTAGGCTCCTTGCCCAGCAGGGAGCCTGCTTCTACCTCTGCCTGCAGCTCCCTTTACTTGTACTCTCTCTCACTGCTCTCTCTGAAAAATGAGTAAGTAAAATCTTAAAAAAAAATTTGTTTTGGATTTTGCATAACAAGTAACAAGACTTCACTGAATAAGAGGCTGACACAGTTAGATGTGAATTTTAGAGATACCATTCTGAACTGCAGAATTGAGTATAACAGAAAAAAAGAAAATGTTGGAGGTAGAGACATTTGTTTTTAAGAAATATTAGTAGCTCCCAGGATTACTGGGAGGGATGAAAAAAGGGAGCCTGAGCTTTCAGGAACAATTCTCAAAAAACCAGACCAAGAAGAGATATGCCACCTCTGGCATGATTAGGAAGATCAGGGAACTTCTCCACCACTACCAGCTCCAGGGCAGCCACCCAGCAGAAGGGATGACCGGTTGGAGGGCATGACAGTAAGTAGGATTGGACAGCAGGAGTGGAGAGGAGTGGAAGGATGAGTGGTTTAGCTGGGAGGAAGGAGAGATGACACACAGGTTCTTAGCCTGAAGCAACAGGTTGGACAGGAGTCCATTACCAAAATAGGGTAAATAAAAAGAGAACTAGGGTGGGGGAAATGGATGTGACTTTGGACTGAAAGAGTCAAGAGATGTGTGTGGGACTTCTAAGCAGTTAGATGGGAGTCAGGGGCATGGTCAGAGTGCACTGACAACCAATGCGCAGGGATGAAGTCAGCCAGGGAGAGTGCGCCAGTCAGATGGAAGAGGGCCCAGGACACGATCTTGACAAACACCGACGAACAGTAAAGAGATGAGCAGAGGAAGATTAGACCAAACAAGGAGACTGAAAGACATGTAGGAGAGAGAAAAGAAAAAACTAGTAAGAACACAGTATCATGATGGGAAGCGAAGGAAGCAGAAGTCAACAGTGTTTAAATACTGCTGAGGGATCAATCAAGAGAAGGACTGAGAACTGGCAAAGAAATCCCGTGACCTGTGAATGGAATGACAGGAGGGAAGGTGACCGAGTAAGTGACACAAGAATGCCCATTGACCCTGTATTTAACATAGAAGTAGAACTCCTACCCACCATTATTTTAAGAAGAGGAGAAAAGGAAAGGAAAAGAAAAGGCAAGGAAAGAAAAATTAAAAGAAAACACAGGGAATCAAGATTGGAAGGGAAGAAACAAACACCTTACTTGTGTTTGATAAAACATCCACATACCAACACAGATAGATTTACAAAGAATGAGCACATTATTAGAAGTAAATTCAGTTTAGCAAGATTAATAAATAAAATACATTTTAACAAGTCAGTAATATTTCTCTACAACAGCAACAACTAGAAAATGTATTGCTCATAATAGCAACAAAAACCTTCAAGCATTTAGGAACTTAACAAAATATGAAGTACTTTCACAGGAAAAATTTTAAACTACTAAAAAGTTAAAATAAGATCCAAATAAATGAGACATTCTACAGTTTGGAACAGGTCAATTTAACATTATAAAGACCTCAGTTCTTCCTCACCCTTATACACGATTCGTAGGAATGTAAATTGGTGCAGCCACAATGGCAAACAACATGGAGGTTCCTCAATAAATTAAAAATAGAGATACCCAGAGTGCCAGGTGGCTCAGTGGGTTAAGCCTCTGCCTACGGCTCAGGTCATGATCTCAGGGTCCTGGGATTGAGCCCCGCATCGGGCTCTCTGCTCAGCGGGGAGCCTGCTTCCCCCCTCTCTCTGCCTGCCTCTCTACTTGTGATCTCTCTGTCAAATAAATAAATAAAATCTTAAAAAAAAACAAAACTACCCTATGATTCAGCAATCACACTACTGTATATTTATAAAACAAATAAACAAACAAAAACAAATACTAACTGAAAAGATAAACACATTCCCATATTCACAGCAGCATTATCTACAACAGCCAAGGTCTGGAATCAACTGGAGTGTCCACTGATAGGTGAATAGGTAAAGAAAATGCAGTGTGTGCACAAACACAAACACACAAATACACCTATTATTAGACTATAAAAAAGAAGGAAATCATGCCATTTGTGACAACATGGGTGGAACTTGAGGGCATTATGCTAAGTGAAGTGAGTCAGAGAAAAGACAAATACCATATGATTGCACTTACAAGTGGAATCTTCAACAACCACCACCCTGGGACCTGAGTGTGATACAGAGAACAGAGGAGTGGCTGCCAGAGATGGGGAGGCTGTGCTGACAGGGAGGGAATGTACAAAATGGGTGGTTATCAAAAGGAACAAACTTCCAGTTACAAACTAAGTCCTGGGGATGTGATGAGATACAGCACAGTGCCTGTAGTTAATACTGTGCTCTCTGTTTGAAAGTTGCTAAGAGAGTAAGTCTTAAAAGATCTCTCATAAGAAAAAACCAATCATCATAATGTGGTGGTGGATGTTAACGAGACTTACTGATTTATTGTGGTAATTACTTAGTGTGTAAATGAATATCAAATCATTATGTTGTACACTTGAAACTAATATAATTGCCATATGCCAGTTATACCTCAATTTAAAAAAGGACTTCCGTTTCCCCTAAATTAATCTATACATTAAAAGCAACCTCATTATTGGTTTTATTATTATATTGTTGTTATTTAGAAACTCAAATTTATTCTAAATGCATACTGACGAATAATGGTTCACCAAGCTATATCAGCACTGAAAGAATTTTTTTTTTTTTTTTAATAAAAAAGGGAAACTCGTCCTGTGAGATAACAAACCTATATGGTACTACTGGCATATAGAAAAGGAGACCAATATGGGGGCATTTGGATGGTACAGTCAGTTAAGTGTCCCTCTCTTGGTTTCAGCTCAGATCATGATCTCAGGGTCATGGGACTGAGCTCTGCGAGGGCCTCTGTGCTCAGCACAGAGTCTACTTAAAACTCTTTCTCCCTCTGCCCCTCCCTCCTACTCTCTTTCTCTCTAAAATAAATAAATCTTAAAAAAAGAAAAAAAAAGGAGACCAATAGTACAGAATAGAGAGTTTTGAGACAGATCCAAGTATACACGAGAATCCACTGTATAATTAAGATTTTTAGCCCCATAAATTAATGGGGAAAAGACAAACAATGAGTAGGGGAAAACTGGCTCCATATGTGAAGAAAAATGAATTCCACCTAATACTATATATCAAGGTGAAACTCTGGTGGACTGAGGACAAAAATGTGAAAGGTAAAACTATAAAGCTAATATAATTATTATAGGAAAATATCTTTGTGACTTACAGAAGAAAAAAGAGTTCCTAAATAAAATCCCACAAGCACAGAACTCATTAGTCTATTATCTATGCAAAATAGAAAAAAAATTTTTAAAGCTCTTCTGGTGAAAGTATCAGGTTTACAGTGGATTTCCATATAAAAAAAGATAAATTAGAAGAAATAAGGATTCTTTACGGTGATTTATTTAGACATAGAGGGTTCATGAGAATCAGGGGAAATAAAGCAGGTGGCTTTGATTTTACAATTAAAAAAAACCCAAAGTATTAGGTATGTACTATGAATTTGTTTTACTCCATAAATGGAGTGGAACTACCACTCAGTTCTTCATACATTTTTATTATAGTCCACATTAACCCCCAAAATACCTAAGAGTAAAGCTAGTATCAAGAGAATCATCATTCAGAATCTGCTTTTTTCCAAACTTGCAAGACTTTCAAACCAAAAAAACAAATATTATTCTCTTTAAAATTAGTGCTACACCAAACATCCTAAGCAAATGCTAAGAGGAATAGAGTTAAATGAAAACATAGGATTTTTGCAAGTTGTATTAAACACATTATAGTTACTATGAGCAAAACTGAATGAAATTAAAATAACATATAACTTGAATTGTATTGAGATCCTAGGTTACCCTAAAAGCTTAGGGTTACATCCCAAATGTTTCATTTTACTACTTCCACCTGACATTTAAATATACTAGAATGGTCTAGAGAGGGGGAAAAAAAAAAAAAAAAGCATTTTTTTGAAATGAAATGTCTAGAAATTAGATTTGAAGGAAAAACCCCCAACTCAGTGCACCACACACTGGATATTTAAATCTTCATAGACCAGGTAATAAAAAATATGTATTAGGTACATTTATAACCCCCAAATGAAGATTATTTATTTAATTAAAAAGTTCATTCACATGTCCCAAGTCTTTTTCCCATCATGCTATTCGGAACAGAACCTTTCTTTACAGCCAATAAAACCTGCTAAAAAGTGAAAATCGTGTAATTTAACGTGTTGTTGAATGTACTAAAATAAGTGCCTCCCCCCAAATCTGCCTCCTGTATATTTCAGGAAACTATAAAATTCCCACTAACTGGTGTGATATAGTGATGCATAGGTATTCTAAATGTACGAGATTAATAAAATATACCTTGAACAACAACCTGGCTGCCTGGGACAAAGAACTGCTGTGTGCCATCAGCTGACTGTGCTGCATACTGTACAATTGTAGCACCTGGCGGAGGAGCTCCTGAATTTGTCATTGTTAATGCCTGCAGTCCCTGAACACCATCAGATCCTGGGTTAGAAATCTGGATTGTTCCACCTTGGGCTATAGCAACTTAACAGAAAAAGAAAAGAAACATTAGAGAATTTCAAGATTCACTTGTAATAATCCCATATTGGAAGAATACACTGTGGCTCTGTTAATTACCAATGCTTCTCATTGTCAGTTTACCCTTATTTCTCTATGCTGAATTGATAAGGAGATCCTTCTTCATGGGACAACACTCTGAAAAAGCTCATAGACACTGGAAAATATCTTATATTCAGAATTATTTGAAATACATAGAACCCATGGAGTTTGTCTCCTCCTTGGTATCCATCCAGCTAAATTATTTAAGAGGAAGAGTGGAGATGAGGACAGGGAGGAAGACCAGCTTCTTGGTTTTCTCCATTCTCTCAGATGTTTTTAGTTATAGATAAATAGCATTCTTCTAATATTTAAAGAGTAGTCAGTAAAATTCCTTGAGCATCACAATTACAATGAATTTACACCTTCATTCAGCCAACTACTTTTTTAATTTATCATCAGAAGAAAGTAGCTCTTAATGGAATATATTACTATATATTTTGGTTTTAAAGCTTAAGTCTACAAAACTGTAACCTTTACCATTTGACTATGTCAGGAAAATCCTGAAATATAAAACATTAAGTTGCAAGGGATCTTAAAATATATAAATATATATGTTTATATATATATATATATATATATATACATATATATATATATACATACACACACACACACATATATATATAAATTTTTAATATAAAAATACTGAAAGAATCTGTGCTACAATATTTACCTCTATCAAGTGTCTTGAATAACTGCAGCTCATGGCAACAAATAGGAGGCAGAATTCCTCTAAACACTGAGACTTGCCAGTCACGTTTAAAAGTTAACATATTAACCAAAAAAAGTTCCCAAAGAACAACTGATCAAATGTTTTGTTTTTAAATTTCACTCTAATAGACAAATAAGCACTGTTTAAAATATCTGAGAGTTCGTTATACTTTAACATAAATATTATGACTCTATGGTTTAAGTGGAACCAAAGGCTATGCTCTCCAAAAAAAATCCCATATAACTAGCTCATTAGATTTACAATGAAGACAATGACACATCAGAATAACACAACACATATAAATCAACATAAATGCCTTAAAGGAATGTTACAGTAGTGTCAAAATATATGTTAAATATTTCTGACTTATTCCTTAACGTTTTCAACAGTATCAAAGCAAAGGCCCATTTAGGTGAACACCTGATTGCATAAACTTACAAACTACTTGGGAAGAGTAGCAACAAATCTTTAGTTCCTCGACCTGAGGACTAACATAGAAAGATGGTTAACATTTAAAAAAGATTTCTGCAAGATTCATTCTCTGTTTTTTTGTTCTTTGACAGGCCACCATTAGGATAGGGTTGACAGAAACTGAAGAATCAGTTCATAATATCAAGGATGCTGAGGTTGAGAAATTTATGTAATTTATGTATTTCTTTATCTGGCTCACATAGAGCATCATATTCTGTACACATTTTAAAAACAAGATTTCAAGGGTCTCAGGATTCACCCTTTATAACAAAAGGGTCTGGAAGAAACCTAACTTTCTTAGAAGTATGAAAGAGAAGAGATATTGCTTCCTCAGATCTTCATGACTGGACATGAATTTATTTCATATGTTATCATTTATCTGAATGTGTGCTTTCAGTTGATAATGAGTTTGGTGTTACAGAAATCATGCTTTAGAAGGAGCAGGCACAGGCAGTGTAATCACGATGTGGAAGAAACACAAAGTACAGCATATAATAAGCACTCAATAAATGATGAATGGCTACCATTTCTTCAGTACAGACTACATCATAAACAACTTGAGCTACTTGTGAATCTAGAAGAGTTAAATAAGGTATGGTTTCAAATTCTAATTACAGACCTTAATTTTCAGTGCCAATACAATTGACAAGATTTGGGACTGGTAAACAATCCAAGGTAGTTGCTGCCAAGGATAGAACATGAAATAGCTAGATAACAGGGACCATTACTTTTTCTCTTTTCATATTTTCTTTTTTTTCCACCTTTTATTTTTTTCAATAATGTTTCCTCATTGTTCCAAATAAACTTCTTTGCTTTCACGCTGTGAAACATTGATATGTAAAGAATCTCTTCCTCTCAGGGCGCCTGGGTGGCTCAGTGGGTTAAAGCCTCTGCCTTTAGCTCAGGTCATGATCTCAGGGTCCTGGGATCGAGCCCTGCATCAGGCTCTCAGCTTAGCAGGAAGCCTGCTTCTTCCTTCTCTCTCTCCCTCTCTCTCTCTGCCTGCCTCTCTGCCTACTTGTGATCTCTGTCTGTTAAGTAAATAAAATCTTAAAAAAAAAAAATCTGTTCCTCTCATCATTTTATTTTCTGGAAATTTTGGAAAACAAAAGCTACACACACACACGCGCGCGCGCGCACACACACACACACACACACACACACACACACACACACACACAAGCTAGCACTAGGGGAAAACATTTCTACTGATAAGTCTTGTACTTTAACCTAGCTCTTCTTTTTTATACCAAAGGTACTTTTGATTTTGACATTATCAAATGACAGAGGACCTAACCATTCAAAATGTTACCTCTCATTTGAAAATAAACAAGATTTCCCAATGCTTCAGGATACTAGAATTAGGTCTCTCTCTGTGTGTGAGTATTCAAGATTTGAAGAGGAAACTATTCAGGTTACAAAATATTCAAGGATAGCAAAATATGTGTTTTCAGTAAACACATATCAAGATAAATAGTGGGGAAATTAAGATGAAATTAACTGAATGACTTTAGTCACATCTTTTGTTTTACCTAATTCTTTTTTTAAACTTATGGAAATTTGCTAGTAAACATAAAAGTAGAAAAAATTTTGTGTCCTCTATTTTCCTTCCTTGCCCACACATTCTCAAACTTTTTTTTTTTTTTTTTTTTTTTTGGTCTGGAGTATTCTAAAACAAATCCCAGACATCATATCTGGCTAACCATTTTTAATTAAAATGATTGGCCCATATGGAGGCCATTAGTAACCAATGAAGATAAGATACCATTGTATTTCCTACCAATTTTACTTTGCAGACCTAGGCTTTTTTAATGATTTCTTAGACTGACACATGCAACTGAGGTATAAAAGTTTCTACCTATGGCCTCACTGCTGATCACAATGAAGAGTCCATACTGGTCTATGAAGACTGGGATGCAAACAGAAGTAAAAGTGTCTTTATTTTAGCTTATATACATACCAATTTTCCTCTTTTAAGCAATCCTTAATAACATTAGTTTGATAATCTAAATTGAATTAAAATTGAACTAGATTATATAATCAATTAAATTCTACTTCAACGTCCATATTAATAGATTCAAGCCTGTTAGTGTATTACTGCTCATCATAATGGTGGGTAGAGGTTTGGCTCTGTTGTCCTAGTTGTTCTGGGAGTTAGCTAACTTTTTTCCCTCTTAAGTCTCAGGTAAGCTATTCCCCATAACTAAATAGGTCACTCTATACCCACAGTTTGAATGTTGGACACACTGACCCTATGTTAAGAGTTTGTATAGACAGAGTGTAAATCACTAATTTATTAAGCATTTTTCTACTAGTTGGTTTTAGTGGTTACAAAAATGTCTCTATATACATCCTTATATAGTCAAGGTACTGAGTTTCGAATCAGTATTAACCCAAGTACAGTTTCTCCATCCACAACTTACCATACACCACAGTAACCAGGATGACCTCATATCAACTAGTGTAGACAATAAATTCTTTAAAAATTCCTAGTTTACAAAACTGTATTTAAAAAATCTGTTACTTCTCTACTCACTGTCATTGAGCACTCCTTTCCCAGAGCTATTAATATCATAAAAGTAAGAAAACATTTTGTGTGGGATGAAAATTTGAGAATTTTGGCAAAAAACTTCTTTTAATTAAAAGAGTAATATTTTAAAATTTTGTATGATCAATAAAGAAAGAAGAAAAGATAAGAGTTCATGACCAAATGAGGAAGGAGTAGAATTTATTTAAATTAAGATTTCATCTGACTTTTCATTTGATACTAATATCTTTGTAATCCTAAGCCTGAATATATGAGCTAATTCAAACACATAAACATTAAATGTTTAATGATAATTTAAAATCCTCTTTATTCCAAATTCCAAAAGAAATTCATAAATAAAATTCACTTAATTAACTTTATAAAGAACAGCAGACCTTATGCCAGTGAATTCTCAGATTTAAATTTTTAAAAGGGAGCACGGAACAGAACCTGTGAGTACCTGTGCCTTAAAAACCAAGAGGTTCATACAGCTGAAGGGAGACTAAAATAGCCTCATGCTGTAACAAGAATAGCAACACCAAGATTAAAAAGCCAGATTTATATTAACCAGATACCTTCTATGTTTGCTTTGAAAGTTACCTTGGAAGAATGTAAGCAAAGTCATTACTAAGAACTACAAATGCAACTGCATTTACTTTAGAATGCTAAACACCTATCATGCAAATTCCTTTTATGGTGTTTATTCATAGGAGTCTCCTGAGAATTCTGAATTCTTTAAGTAGCCCACAAAGTTCACATAGATCTCTTTTTATAATGGTGGATTTTGGAGTCACCCACTTACCTTTAGTGTATAAGAATTCCAGTAAAGATGGGTTAACAGAGACTCATTCTAACAAGGTTCCTAGTAAAATAAAGTAGGGACAAGCAAAGAGACAAGGGACATTTAGAAAAAAAATAATCTTGGGCAATAGTCCTTAACTGGTAAGGGAAGAGGTCAGGTATAGCAGAGTGAGGAATCAAAAAAAAAAAAAAAGACTTTGCTTTTAGAGAAAATTTAATGAATTAAGAAACTGCAAACATTTAAATTCCTTTAGTTACTTTTACTATGTTTATGAAATTCATTCCCATTTAATGTAGATCTTAAATGTCTTATGCAACAAGCAACATTCTTTGCTAATTCTGAGATTATTAGAACTGCTCTCTTTCAGACATATTCTCTTGAGACAAAACAAATTTTCTTTGGCCAGAATGACTTAATTGGCCTACAGCAATCCTCTCCCTAAGATCTGTACTTCCAGAAAAGATTTTGCAAGTGTAGCTGACTTTCTTGGTGTTGCAATAATGAATCCCTGTCCATTTAAAAGTATTTTACTAATCCCAGGGAGTAGACTATTCTAACTTTCACTTCTTAGTTTCTGTGATTAAAAAAAATAACTTAAAAAAGTAAGGCGAACTTCTGTCAAAAGCTTCCGACTATTAAAAAATATGAGAAAGCCCGAGTACGCTCATTTTTATTTTATTTCTTCAACTTTGACACACAAAGTCCTTTAGTTTTTTTTGTTTTTAACTCCAACTATCTCATTATAGTAAATTAAAAATAAGTAATCTAAAATAATAATCTTTGGGAAAAAAAAAAAAAGAAGCAAAGCCTGCCTGGGGGAAAGTCATCCATAAATAAAAGTTGAAGAAAGAATTGAACCTACAAAAAACACATTTTACAGTAAAAGGTTATGAGAGGGTCTCAAAAACAGGTACATGTAAATAACCCAAAATAATCTCCAGAAATTCTAATAAAGTAAACTTCTCTAGTCTAAACACCAAAGGACACCAATAATTATTTCGTTTTTTAGATACCCAGGGAGCAACATTAAAGCATTAATATCTGTTAAGATTCCTACTAAGAAATCTGATTAATGAAAATGGATCTTGTTTATGTGTAAATATACATTTACCCTCCAATGAAAGTAAATGTCTTTGAAACACTTTTAATGTTAGTATTCACCTTTCAGAAGAAAGAAATATCAACATAAGCAAGTGTCACTAAACGTCTAAGAGATGCATTTTAACTGCAAAGGCAGTTACCACTTTTCATGAAGCAATAAAAATGGCAATTTCTACCTGCAGAGAGCACATACAAAATTATCACATCTTTTAATACCTGCCAGGATCATATTGTATGGGTCTAAATTAAGAAACCTCAATAAGAGACAGTCTGTGACCTCTAACGGGGCAAACAGATAAACATCTAATTTCTAAACTTTAGATTTGCTGTTCTCAACCGTAACTCCTGACTCTACTCCCACCACCCTGCACCCACAGTGACATCAGTCTCCTGCCAGGCCCCGGCTGCAAGTGGGTGCACTCAGAGCACAGGAAATACAGGCTTTGTTGCTACCTGGAGGGAAAGTTCACGTATGAGACACTGGCTTACATTTCTGTTTTGTGTCAAAAGTGGCATGTCTGTTTTCTACCACTTTTCCCTCTTATTTCCTTTTGTCCTCATGCAAACCCCAGAGTTTGGCAAATTTTAGTATTATTCCCACTTGAAAGACCCCGAGATGGGAAAATAAAGCTTCTCTATCTGATCCAGTTGGTGAATGGTAGGACTCGGAGCCTTCCCCAGACCATCCCTAGCTTCAATGTTCTTGCAACCCAATGCTTTCACAATTTCAAATTTTCAACTAATAACCTAGGCAAAATAACCTACATCATCCCTTTCCATATCACTTATAAAGAGATCACCACTTCTATAAATTCCTAAGCAGCATTGGGATATGTCAAAGAAATGTTTAAGATGAAAGCATCTTAGATCACCCCAAACTTTAAGATGTCTTAGCATTATTTCATTAGTAATTTCCAACCTTTTCCCTATCACACCACAAATAGAAAATGATAGTATGTGTACAGCCCACTGCTCTAGATCAGACCTGAACAATGAGGAGTTTCCAGCAGCTCCAAGCCCTGCCCAGCCACTCCAGGGACTGAGAGCATGAGGCACTCACACTCGTGTACCTTCGTGTTGCCCTAGAGAACCATTGCTCGGCGGGGAGCCTGCTTCCTCCTCTCTCTCTGCCTGTCTCTCTACCTACTTGTGATCTCTATCTGTCAAATGAATAAATAAAAAAATCTTAAAAAAAATGTATGTTTAATCCCCTCATAGGCTTAATTAACAATGGATCTTTTCATTTCCGAGTATTGTTTTCATTCGTTAAGTAACTGATTGTGTGAAATATGCTCAGCCCAAGATGTAAACTCTTTTTTGATTATTTAAATTGAAGTTAGTTAACATATCAGTTTTACGAGTAGAATTTAGGGAGTCATCACTTACATATAAGTGCTCATCCCAACAAGTGTCCTCCTTAATGCCCATCACTCACCTAGCCCGTCTCCACCTCCCCTCCCCTCCTGTTCATTCTCTATAGTTGAGTCTCTTATTGTTTGCCTCCGTTTTTATCCTATTTGTCCTTCCCTTTCTCTATATTCATCTGTTCTGTTTCTTAAATTTCATATGAGTGAAATCAAATGGTATTTTTCTTTCTCTGACCTATTTCACTTAGCATAATACACTCAAGTTCCATCAATGGCAAGATTTCATTCTTTTTGATTGAGATACACACACACACACACACACACACCCCACATCTTCTTTATCCTTTCATCAATTGATGGACGTTTGGGCTTTTTCCATAATTTGGCTATTGTTGAGAATGTTGTAAACATTGGGGTGCACGGGCCCTTCAAACCGGCATTTTTGTGTCCTTTGGATAAATACCTAGTAGTGCAATTGCTCAGTTATAGGGTAGTTCTGTTTTCAACTTTTTGAGGAATCTCCACACAGTTCTCCAGATTGGCTGCACCAGTTTGCATTCCCACCAATGGTGCAAAAGTGCTCCCTTTACTCCTCATTCTCACCAACATCTGTTGTTTCTTGAGTTGTCAATTTTAGACATTCTGACAGGTGTGAGGTGGTATCTCATTATGGTTTTGATTTGTCTTTCCCTTACAATGAGTAATATTGAGCATCTTTTCATGTACCCATTAGCCATCTGGATGTCTTCTTTGGAAAAGTGTCTATTCATGTTTTCTGCCCATTTCTTGACTGGATTTTTTGTTTTCTGGCTGTGGAGTTTGATAAGTTCTTTATAGATTCTGGATATTAACCTGTTATCAGATGTCATTTGCAACTATCTTCTCGCATTATGTCAACTGACTTAGTTTTGTTGATTTTTTCCTTTCCTGTGCTGAAACTTATCTTGATGAAGTCCCAACTGTTCATTTTTGCTTTTGTTTGTTTCCTTGCCTCCAGAGACAAGTTCAGTAAGAAGTGGCTGCAGTCAAGGTCAAAGAGATTGCTGGCTGCATTCTCCTCTAGGATTTGATGGTTTCAAATGTCTTACATTTAGGTCTTTCATCCATTTTGAGTTTATTTTTGTATGTGGTGTAAGAAAATGGTCCAGTTTCATTCTTCTGCATGTTGCTGTCCAGTTTTTCCAATACCATTCGTTGAGGAGACTGTCATTTGTCCTTTGGATATTCTTTTCTGCTTCGTCAAAGATTAGTTGACCATGCAGTTGTGGGTCCATTTCTGGATTCTCTATTCTGTTCTATTGACATTTTTTGGTCTGGTACCATATCATCTTGATAATCAGAGCTTTGTAATACAGCTTGACATCCAGAATTGTGATGCCTCTTGATTTGCTTTTCTTTTTTTAACATTACTGTGCTTATTTGGAGTCTTTTGTGGTTTCATACAAATTTTAGAATTGTTTGTTCTAACTCTGTGAAAAATGCTGGTGTTATTTTGATAGGGATTGCACTGAGATTGCTTTGAGCAGTATAAACATTTCAACAATATTTATTCTTCCAATCCATGAGCAAGGAATATTTTTCCATTTCTTTGTGTCCTCTTCAATTTCTTTCACAAGTGTTCTATAGTTTTCAGTGTACAGATCTTTTACCATTATGGTTAGGTTTATTCCTAGGTATCTTGTGATTTTTGGTTCAATTGTAAGTGGGATCAATCCTTGATTTCTCTTTCTGCTGCTTCATTATTGGATATAGAAATGCAACAGAGTTCTGTACATTGATTTTTATATCCTGCAACTTTCCTGAGGTCATTAATCAGTTCCAGCAATTTTCTGGTGGAGTCTTTCAGGTTTTCTACATAGAGTATCATGTTGTCTGTGAATAGTGAAAGTTTGACTTCTCCCCTGCCTATTTGGATGGCTTTTCTTTTTGTTGTCTGATCGCTGAGGCTAGGACTTCCAATACTATGTTGAACAAGAGTGGTGAGAGTGGACATCCCTGTCATGTTCCTGACCTTAGGGGAAAGGCTTTCAGTTTTTCCCCATTGAGGATTATATTACCTATGGTCAAAAATGTAATAGTTTTTTTTTTTTTTTCTAAGTGTGTCTTACAAAGCCCAGATACTTTCTAAAGAAATATAAAAATCAAAAACTTCAAGAATAGAATTCTTTTCTAGTTATTATGAAATTTCCAAGCACTTTGAGGTACAAAACATGCTTAACCATTTTTCTGTTTTCAGAGCAAACAAAATAAAATCAAATTAGTTGACTATAAACAGGCATAAACAATCTTAACAATCTTGAGTGTGAAAATGTTCTAAAACTGGATCATGGTGATGACTACATAACTAGGAAAATTTGCTAAAAATCATTGAATTGTATACTTAAAACAGGTGAGTTTTATGATATGTAAATTATACCTCAATAAAGTTACACACAACAAATTAGTTGCAATGCTTCCTATGACCACAGAATGTCAGCAAAGTCAGCTACGAAGGATTTTTCTATAAACCTAAATTTCCAAGGATAATGCCAGCAACCACTAGATGTAGCTGTCTTTCACTACAGAAATGCCTTTGTTCTGGCTCTCAAGTGCCTGAAGTTAGGCATCAGGAATAGGGAAACATTTTCAAATATTGGTTTATGCAGACCTACAATGATTCAAGCAACCATCTTATCCATGGTATATACAATAAATAAAACTAATCTCATGCTACAGTAGTTTTCAAAAAGCAACTAGAAATTCATTCTTACTGAAAATATTAAAATCATTTAAAACTAGTTTTAAACTACTTATGCATTCTAGTAAACATATTATGTAAACTTTAATTATGACAATTTTATTTTATATTTTTTAAACGTACATTTTAAAGTATGATTTTTTAAAAAAGATTTTATTTATTTGACAGACAGAGCTCACAAGCAGGCAGACAGACAGGCGGGGGCAGGGGGGAGGGGGAAAGCAGGCTCCCTGCTGAGTAGAGAGCCCAATGCAGAGCTCTGTCCCAGGTCCCCGAGATCATGACCTGAGCTGAAGGCAGAGGCTCAACCCACTGGGCCACCCAGGCACCCCGTCAAGTATGATTTTTAAAATTTTGATCTGTGGGACACCTGGGTGGTTCAGTGGGTTGAGCATCTGACTCTTGCTCAGGTCATGATCTCAGGGTCATGAGATCGAGTCCCTCATTAAGCTCTGAACTCAGCAGAGGGTCTGCTTGAGCTTCTCCCTCCCTTTCCTTTTGTCCCTCTCGCTGCTTGCACAAGCTCTCTCAAATAAATAAATCTAAAAAAAGCTTTTTTTATCTAAGTCCCCTTAAGTTAGACAAATTAACCAGTGAACTTTTCACTGGTTAATTTCTGGTTTTCACTGGTTAATTTCACTTTTTTCAAGTAACTAGGTAACATGAAAAAACCTTTTAAAAGGAAGACAGTCTCTCTTATTACCTCTTTAGTTTTTTTGAGAACATAAAATGCACTGGATTATAGGAAGGCAAACCCTCTAATACACACTGAAAACCACAAACATTTCTGGGCTGGTGATACTTCCTCTTACGCAGTGCAGCCCTGTTAGAATTAAGAAGGGTGGAGGAAACTTGTGAGCTGGAAATTTTCTCAGTCGCATTTGGGGCATACTTACAAGTAAGTGAAATAATATTTGTCCAAATAAAGTCTTCATGTGTCAAAATCTTAACCTAGGTTTCCCAAATCAAAATGGATGCCATCTCTTCATTATGAGGTCAGTTTTAGGCTAAGAGCTTTTTGCTTTTGAATTCTGGTTAATATTTGAAACAGTCAGAATGACAATTTCTTAGACTAATGATTTGAGTACCAGGAATCCAGAAACTGCTCACAGGAATAAGAAAAAATAGGACTTGATGAAATGTTACTTACATTAATTTTTCTAAGAAATTTGAGGGTCAACTGTGTTCTTTGCAGTATCACCAAATGTAAAGGTCAAAGTAGACGAAACTGAGGTTAAGTGATGTGGCCAAAGTGACACAGGTAGTTAATGAAAGAGTGAGGTCTAGGACCAAGTCTTGTGGCTCACTGCCTAGGTCCTCGTTTAAAACACGCATCCATTATTCATTCTATGCTTTATATTATCTGTAACATCGGGGGTTTTCTGTTGTTTCTGTAGTTCTTTTTACCTAGTATGGATTTGAAAAAGACAGATAATGATTGCTTATTCAAGAGCTATAAAATACATCATGAGACAGTGATGTTTGGGTTGCTAAATGCTTTGGAAGAAATATTCAAGTAATTAGTTATGGTGAAAATGTCTTAGGACTGAGAAAGACATGTGGAATCCTACTGTGCTTTGGTGAATGAAGACTACGCCAGCTGTGGAAGGGCTCCCCTAGCTATTTGGCAAAGCCCCCATGGCAACCCAGTCTTCTTTACTCTCTGCCACTATACTGGGAGCTCCTGTTACTAAGCACTGGTCTGTCAACTCCCCTCGCCCCCTGCCAAACTGCATGATCCTATAAGTATTTCTGGAGCAAGAGCAACCAGGCATTTAATGACGTAAGTCATGTCTCTTGACGAGAAAGATTAATGAGTCAGGCATGTTATGTACCCTTGATAAAAGAGATTTGTGTTCTGCCCTTCAGGGTGTAAGCTCCAACCAAATCCAGCTGGGTAGTATTAATTCAGACATCTGAATAAAAGGATAAATGTAAGTAATACAGAGATCTGTATACACATGCCTGCAAATACAAAACTACATTGCCTAAAAGCCACAACCTTTGTGGCATCAGATGTATTTTCATTTTAACACTGAGTGGTTAGGTAATTTAAAAGATAGTAAGAATTCTAACTGACCAAAGTAGCAGATATGCGTGGGTATTTTAAAAAACTTTTTGTATGTATATCTATTTTCAAACAAGTTCATATTGAAATGGATTAATGTTCTAAAATTTGGAATTTCTAACATTGTTATTATTCATAAGTTCATGTATCACACCAAAAGTCCCTGAATTTAAATTGTTCAAAAGCATACCATTACTGTCACTAATCTAACCTCTAAGTAATTGCCAAATATCACCACGCCTTAATCTTCGATTATATTTTTTTGATCTTTCAAACTAAGATAACAAAACAAATGCTGATCTTGGCATCTACTAAGCAACAGGATATGCTATATATATATATATATATATATATATTTTTAAGCTTAGAAATATCACTGTTCTCCCACAGTGAATGAAAGACACACTTTTCTCAGTATTGTCATAACTTCTAGTTATATGATCGTGTCTCTCTGATCCTTCTGAGCCCCACAGTCTGATAACATGTTAAGATATGAGTTAAAATGCTATCCATGGCCACGACTGAATGACACCCCAGCTAGTATGGGGAGGCAAAAACCCTTTGACATTAGTCTCATTTTCCATTGTGTTCTAACCACTTAGAGTAACTAATTATAAACAAAGCAAAATCAGCAATTTTACTACAAAGTGATTCATTTTAAAATTACTTGTTTACTAAAAATATGACCTGAAAGCAATTTATAAGATTCCCATATCCAATAGTTCATTCCTTTTGCAAGGAATGAACTGTGTACCTGTATAGTCAGGGGCAAATATATAGTCATACGACTTCTTGTCAAATTATTGTTCCTCCTTCCATAATAATTTACCCAAGACTTCCCAGAGTGCTATGAACATAATTCACTAAACTAGATGGGAGAAAACTTTTACCCTCTACCCTCAGGGGACTTTGACATACACTTGGCAGAAAATATTACCCATCAGTTTTGAAATTTTCATAGACCAAGAATGTTTAAAAGAAGGAGTTACAGAAATGGCCCATACATCGTGTCAGGCCGTGGCTTGACACCAAAAAGTCTTGTAGGCTCAGTAAATATTGGATGGGTGCAGCCATGCATGACTTTGGGGAACACTGGACAAGGCCTGACCCCAGACAGTGTTCTCCAGCATCAGCGTGCTTCAGAAAAAGGAATGGAATGGGTTAAAAATAGAAATACTCAGACCTACTAAATCAAAATTCCAGATACATGGAATGCCAAACAGAATCAACATATGGTACAGTCACATTATCCTCTATCTAAAAAGCCCATTTTCATGAAGCACTTCCTTATTTAGGCTATTTACTTCCTCAAGAGTTTACCAATAATCACTAGTTTTAAAAGGTAAGAATTTAAAAGTCTAAGGCAAGCCTGACACTGGCCTGCCATGAGTCAGAGCTTTCCAGAGCTCACCAAACAGTAAGAGCAAGGCTTGTGTATTTGTTCTAGAGACTATTACACCACATGTCAAATATCCTCACAGTAGTAGTCCACGACAGATCTGGCAGGGTCCCTGTGTCCTCCCACTGTTTCAAGGAGACCAGCTGGAGTTTTCTTTGGTGAGCTGTGGGGCTTCATCTATTCAGACCTCAAGGCCAAATGCTTTCTCGGAAGCTGTGTTTACACCAGAGCTGACTGAAAACCCAGTCTAAAGCAAAATGGAAGGCTCATGGTAACAGACTACTACACTAGTTGAGAGGTCTGAGTTATTTCTAGTCTTTTTTTTTTTTTAAGATTTTATTTATTTATTTGACAGAGATAGAGATGGCAAGGGAGGGAACACAAGCAGGGGGAGTGGGAGAGGGGGAAGCGGGCTCCCTGCTGAGCAAGGAGCCTGAAGGGGGGCTCAAGCCCTGGACCCTGGGATCATGGCCTGAGCCAAAGGCAGCTGCTTAATGACAGAGCCACCCAGATGTCCCAATCCTAGTCTCTTCATTGCCAATAGCCAATACTTAAGTCAACCTGAAATTTGGTTTTCTTGTCTCTAAAATTAAAGGAAAACTTACAGTTGATCCTTCAACAACACAAGGGCTGGGGTGCTGACAACCCCCTCCCCATGGTCAAAAACCCACATAGAACTATATCCACATCCACTAAATCCACTAAATACACATATAACTCCCCCCAAAACTTTAATAGCTTACTGTTGACCAAAAGCCTTAATGATAATAAAGTCAATTAATACATATTTTATATACTGTATACTGTATTCTTATAATAAACTAAGCTAGAGAAAAGAAAATGTTAAGAAAATCATAAAAGAGAACACACTTAAAGTTTCATACCATAAAAAATCCGCGTATAAGTGGACCCATGCAGTTCAAACCTGTGTTTGTTCAAGGGTCAGCTGTATACTTTCAGGACTTCTCTTACCTTGAAGATTCTACTTCAATGTGTACAACTCTAGCTTTGATATGCCAACAGCTAGTCATTAAACCAGGGTCATTTTCTCCTGAACAGCACCAGGGATTTTAGAAACCAGAGAGAAACTAATACATGCTTCTGCTCATGAGAAAAGGACAGGTTTGGATATTTGTAGATCTAACAACTTGGAGCCACAGAACTCTCTTTCAGCAGGCCACCACCTGCTTGGCCAGCATGCACTTCTCTTGGTCCCTTTTGGGCCTTTGGTGGGGTTTAGGTCAGAGCCCCAGGACAGAGGCATCGTGCCACTTGCTGGGTTCTGTTCTTGGTCTTGAGCTCTACCAGCTATGTGAACTTAGGCAAGTTACTTAACCTTGTCTCTAAACCTGTTTCATCTGCCAACTGGGGATGATAATAAAAGCACCAAGACTTGTTGGGGAATAAGAATTAAATGTGATAAGCCTATAAGGCACATTGGTGCTGGCAGACTAAGCACTCGGTACATGGAGCAATGAGTTTTGATTACAGATGCATGGTTATAGCAGCCATAGAACTCAGCATGAACCTGGAGAAAGTCCATGAAGTCACGATGCTGCCACAGCTGCCAGTCCTCTCCTCTTCCAGACTTATTCTTACTAATGCAACCTCACTTATTGACTTGAAGGAATGAATGAACATGCGGACTCCCTATATCTCTTTCCAGAAAGTCCAGATCACACAGCTCTGAAGATGGGACAGTAATGAAAGGAAGCATGTGACATGATCAATGCATTAAAGGGATCTTCTGCATGAAAAAGAAACTGGTAGTCGTGGCTGCCCTCCCAGGAGGTAGCTTCAAGTCAGGGACAGGAAACTGACTTTTCACTATATGCCTTTGTATCTTCTGAATTTCGAACCTCAAATATGTGTTACCTATATTAAAAAATATTTTTAACATGTCAATTTTTGAAAATTAAGAAGACACCTTGTAACTTAAAATCAAGTTTACACCTTCCCCTCATGAGAGCTGGGGAACTGAAAGCCCAGCCTCACTCGCCCTTCAAAGCATCTGAGTGCCAGTCACTGCTGTCTTGCCCACGCATGCCCCGAACTGGAGAGGTATGTGCAGAAGCCATGGGAGCTGGAAGAGAGGGAAGGTTCAGCATTATTTCACGTTTTTGACTGGTTTCTGCACAAAGGAACCAAAGGAATTTCTACTGTAGATTTAGAGCAGGCCTTTTGCTGTGATTCTGTTCTCCTGCCCCAGGAAGGCAAAGACCAGAATTAAAAGAAAGAACAGAGAGCAAAGAAAGTGCGCGCGCGCGCTCGTGTGTGTGTGTGTGTGTGTGTGTGTGTGTGTGTGTGTGTGTGTGTGTAGTCCAAAAAACCCATGCTGGCTCAGCTTTTCCACATTGTTTTCCCAAATATTTTTCTAATAAATAAATCTGAAAAAACAGCATACTTTTGAAAATTAAGACTGGCTTGGAAATAACTAAGGGTTGCATTTTATTTAAGCAAGTACAACAAAGGTATAGTAAGGTTAATTTTCCCTTTTACTCATCATTTCCCATCCCTGATGGAATTATGTGTGAATGTGTAAAGAGGATGGACCTGAAAAGAATTTTTCTTTTTTTTTAAGATTTTATTTATCTACGTGAGACAGAGCTAGAGCATGAACAGCGGAAGGGACAGAGGGAGAGGGAGTAGCAGACTGCCGTCTGAGCAGGAAGCCTGCTGGGGGCGGGGGTTGGGGGTGCGGGGGGGGGGGGCTGATCCTTGGACTCCGAGATCATGACCTGAGCTGAAGACACCCAGGCGCCCCCCTGAAAAGAAATATCTTAAAGTTCTTTATAAAAGTAAGGTATCACATAGTAGCACATGACAAAATGCATCTTTGAAGAACAAACAACACTGTGTTAAAAACGCTTTGTGCTAAAAATATACTTGGAATTCTAAAATGTATAAATGTGAAGTGTAGCTATGATAAGATGGATGTATATAGAAATAAGCTGTACAAAGGCAGAAATACTGAAATATGCCATGCTCGAGTAGGTCCAAATCAGGCCTGTGACTTTAGGATGACCCCAGAAGAGATGAGCCACATTTAAGTTCCTGAAGCCCGTGGCACAGGCGATAGAACAGAACAAAGTAGCGCATCACCGCGAAGCCAGTTGGCAGCCGCTTGGCTTGTCCCACACAGGGCCGAACTGCTTCATTATTTTTGGTTCTAGACTAGAAAAACAGTGTGTTGGTTTCACAAGTCCTCATTTAAAAAAAAAAAAAAAAGTGTAGTTTAGGCACTCGGGAAACACTATTAGAAGGCATTGGAAGACACTGACGAGAACTGAGAAGTGTAGCTGCTGACGCGAAACGCTGTGCTTCCGGCAGGCCTGGCGCTCACGCACGTTTGAACACATGGCAGGAGTCGCTCTGCTTCATTTTCCCTATCAGATGACTGAGCATCGGAAGCCCTAGTCACAGCTGACAAGGGGGTGTAATCCCACGATTCAGGGCCGGTGGTTTCTACATCCGCTAAGTCCAGATTCTGGAGATTTTAGGAGAAACGAGCGCGCACGCAGGCACGGCCCGGGACTCTGCACGACACTGTCCTGCAGGACGGACCACGTGCGTGGCGGCCCGCTCATACCGGCTGCAGCCGTACAGTGTAAAGCTGAGTGGAGAGCTGGCGAACCGTGCTACTTTTAGCAGCGAAAGTTTGGGTTTCAGGGACACAGTGAAGGAGCAAGAATCCAGAGTTCCCACGCGCCTCGGGGAGCGGAGAGCGTGAGCCCCCCTTACCCCACCCCAAGCTCTCCCTCACGCCCTGCAAAGCCCAGGCGCGCATCAGCCATCCGGCGCCCGCCGTCTGCCGCCGGTACACCCTGTCTGATCCCACACTGATGCCATATGTTTCACACAAGCCTGAACCCCTCTCAGCCCCGGGCGGGGGGTGGGGTGGGGCAGAATCTTCACTAGGAACCCGGAGCAAAACGCGCAGCCAGAATCTGGTCGTCATGCCACTGTGAAGTCACTAAATGAAGCGACCCTGGGATGCCCTATGTCTGGGCTTCTTGTTTTGTGAGGGAACGAAATCTCCTTACTGTTTAAACCACTAGGGAGTGGGGAGACATCTGCGTTTTGTGACCCCAAGTAATGAGATGCAATCCTGTTCCTCCAAAATAACCTATTTTCTAGAGCAGTGCACACACACGAACGGATGCACACTCCCTCTTATAAACTAAACTCTGGTGTAAATACTAACATTCTCCTAAATTCATCTCCTGAAGTCAAGCTCCTCAGAGAACAGTGATTGCTCTTATTCCCTGTCCAGAATACCCTCCTCCCCAGCACTATCCGTTACTTCAAGGCCCAGTTCAAAATCTGCCTCCTCCATGAACAGTTTCTTATTTAATCCCTGCCTACATCTGTCTCTAATTCCAACATATGGCATTTACTGTCTCTAACTTTTTTACAGCTTGCCTGCTGATCCTTGTGTCTCCCTCTCAATGTCTACCACACTAAGCACACATTTGATTTACAGTGACTGAGTATAAAGCACCATCTTCCTTCACCTGAAACATGGGATTTTCCTTTCCTCTTTTCTTCCTTGTCTTCTTTCCTCATCTTACTTCTCTGTAGAAGAAAAGACAAAAATTTAGGTAAAAGAAATTCAGAGCTCAGACCCTGAAGGAAGGTAAGTCTTTCTAAAGAAAGCCGAAAATGGCATGGCCTACCTTCTGGGAGTTACAGATAAGGGAAAGAATTATGACATGGGGGAACAGCAGTTAGACACCACACCAATGACCTTCTGTTTTTGTACCTCCCTAACACTCTGACCAGGTCTCACTACTGAAAGTAGGGGAGGGAGCATCCTTAACAAATCAGAAGGTACAAGAGAAGATGCAGCAGAGTCCAGCTCATGGTAGGCGTTCAACAAATGTCTCAGGAGTGCATGAGAGAGGACAGATCATCTTATGACTAGAGTTTCAGACTTATACCTTAAAGCTTTTTATTATAAAAACAGAATGAAGTGTAAATACCACTAAGAACACTGCCATCTCAATGTAATGGACTTCATGTGAATGTGTTGACATAAAAATCTTTAATCTGATATAGACTTCAAGCTGTTTTGAAATGGAAAATAAAATCTTGGGTTGTTTTTGTTTTTACTTTAAAACTATTATGGCCGTTAGCTAAAACTCAAAGTAAGGGCCTATCTGCAGAAAGGCTTTGTCCATCATCACATGACCTGAGTCTCTGTAGCTGCTCTTCTATGAAACAGCTCTGGGGCCATCCTTCCCACAAGATGGCAGAAAGAGCATCTGCAGAGAACAAAACCTGGTGTAGAAATTGGCTTGCGTATCCTTGAGGGTTTGCAAATACAATATTAACTTTTACTTTTAACACATTCCAGATATATTAAAAATTTGTTGTAACTTTCATGAGGTTCATTCATTCAAACAGACACTAAGAACTTCTGCAAGATCTTTTATATTACACAATAGAGTAAAAACTGTAGTAAAAGTTCAGATAGTTAAATGAGCACCAAACACTACAAAGTGTAACCAACATGGTTCTATTAAAAACGCTCTTCAACTATGCCATTCAAGGACAGCAATACAATACTTTCTTTACAAAGCAACTAATATAAAAATCTGCAAATGCCATAAATTCATTTATAGGCTCTTATTTTCATATAAGCATGTCATTAGATTCTTTTGATTCTTTCTTTCCTTCAATTCTTTCCTGAGGTATTTTTTTGTGTTTGCTTTTATTGTACTGCTGGATGCATTATCTTTGATCATCCTTTCCTAAAATGATTTTTAAAGACCTGCAAAAAATTTTATTGCATAGGACACTATTCATGACAGAGGTTGGGAACTGCAAATATGTGGCATTGGAGTAAGTCTTACAAATATTGCATTTTAAGAATCTGTTACATACTTTTTTTTTTTTTTACAGCTTGTCTCTTTAAAAAAAAAAATTGAAGTTACAGCTAAGAGTTAACTACGTACAGTGAAGCATTTTAGGAATGTCAGAGGTTAGAGAATACAATGAATGATACAAAGGAAAAAAGCCATAATTCTTGCTGGCTATATATTGTATTGCCTTCAAAAGCAACTGTACATGTTGTAATCAGTTCATAGTTAAATATTTCTACTAATCTGTTTTAGGAGAGCAAATGTCTTTCAAAGTTTCAAGTTCCTCTATGAGCTTCTTGTTCTGAACTTCCAGCACTGCAACTCGACTCTCCAGACATTTTACATATTCTTTCTTTCGACGTCGACATTCTTTAGCAGCTTCCCTGAAAAAAAGTAGAAGCAAAAGGGCAAACAAAACATTTTTTTTTTGCATGCTATGGACAAGCAGACTGAAGTAAGCTTGGTAAATGTGATCATGGCTACATTCCAAATCTTGGAACAGGGTTCCCAATTCAATGTCAAACACTAAGCCAAACTGGATTTTTAAGGGTCACAAGTGTCCCTTCCACAAGTCCACATGGCAATTAGTAGAATTGCTGCATCTCCTGCCTTGATTAGAGTTCATAATAAACAAGGTCCAAGTCAAAGACAGTTACTCTGCTTTATGGCAATAAAGATCTTTGAGGGCCTTGAGTTCCTCAATGAGAGTCTTGTTTTGGTTTTCAAGCACAGCCACACGATTTTCAAGACATTTGACATATTCTTTCTTCTTCCTGCGACACTCCCGGGCAGCTTCCCTGGAACCAACACAAAGCAAATGACTACAGGAACAACCTCCCAGCACGATCCAGACTGGTTCAAATGAACTTCTGTCCCCCAAACTCAAAGACCAATCAATCCTAGGCAAGGTTTGTACAAAGCCACACAACGAATGTAACCAAGCACATGCCTTTTGTAAGAATACTTTCAAACAACAGGAATGACTTGAGAGCACGATCAATGTGTCCATCATTCATTGTAAATGCTGTTTTCTTAGGGCACACATTCTGTGATAACAGTGACCAGAATGATTTTCAGTAACCTAAAACAATAGGACCACATCCCCAAGTGGAATTTCTACAAAAACATTTACAGATCTTTTCAATTCTCTTGAGTATTTTTGTCCACCAAAAGCCACATATTCCATCACAATGAGTTAACTTTATTTTGGTCAGAAATATTGGAAAAATTAATCCTCAGAAATTTGAAATGTCAATATTGGAGATTTTGTTTCTTCAAGACTGAATCTCATCGGTAAAACAAATAAGCTTGACCATGACTGCAAGAAGCAGTTTATTGGCTAGAAAACAACATGGATAAAGACAACGGTAAGCAAGTCACATACATTTTCATAAACCATAATGAAATGGACTCCGCTTCTGAAAATTAAGGAAGGGAAGAAGGGATAGCACAGAATCCAGCACTCAATAATTCAGACACTTTAAATCCACGAAGTGACAGCACCAATATTAAAACCTCGGAAAGGAAGCTACTATAACCCAAAACTCTATGTCAAGACTGTTTTTGAATCACATGCATTTACTACCCAATCTATGGATCTTTAAAGCGCTGTAGGCATGCCCAAAAGAAGGAACAGACCAGCCAAAGCAACAAACACAAATACACAGATGAGTTAGTCATTCTCATGCATAACCCCACCAAAAAATAATAAATAGAGCCAACATTTTTCTCTTTTTCCTTTTTGTCAGGGTGGGAAGGGGTGGCAACTATATCCTTTAACTCCTCTGTAGAATATACCCTCTGGTAACAGTGTTCTTTTGAAGGAGTCAACTGAAAATAACTGCTTTGGGGTACACTTCAGATCAAAAAAGCCTATGTTGAAAGAGATAACTCAAACATATATTAACAGGAGTTGTGTTGGATGTCTAAACACCAGTTACTATAATTCTAGCTAGCACTGCTGCAATTCTGAACCAGGAGTGATGTGTACAACAGATTTGGCCAATTCTGTTTTATTTTTAGGATAGTTGACTCACTAACAACTGGTTATCTGTTTTTTCTCCGTGGGGCCAAGTGTCAGCAGAAAAAAGACCTTGAAATCCCAGTGAGCTGCAGGAAAAAAACCAACCCCAACTTCCTAGCCAAGAGCAATGCACTCACCCTGTGAACTCACCAAGTTCTCAGGCTTCTCAACTAGTTAACGAGAAAATTTTAAAAATGTAAGAAGTAAACTGAATCTGACAAATACAGATTGATTTAATCTCAATGATGCATAGGGAAAAACTGAGAACAAATCCAACCACACATAAAATTTGCAACTCTGCTTTCCACAAAGGAACTAAAATACATTTATGAATACCAACGTTTTCATGGATTGAATCATTATATTAAATTCTAGATCTGGAAGGAAGATAATCACTCTACAAAACATGTTATCATTAAATGAAATTTTACATATAGCAGTGCTTGATATTTTTTAATTTCTTTACCAAGGTGTACTATCTATTGTAAATATAATTCATATCTTATGTGGGAACGGTGCAGGTTACCAGTCAAAATGTTCCAAGCACCAAGCTTTAAATGATCGCACCAGTAGATGGTACATTCCCAAGTACTTCCCAGCTATGGAAAACACCTGTTTCTTCTATTAATAGCTAGCTCAGTTTTTAGGCCTTGCGTTTGTCTGGATATATCCTCAGCATGGAGAGGAAGTACATGGCAAAGAGGAAATGCTGACAAGGCTGTAAAGAAATATAAACTGTGGCTGGACTGGGAGAAATATCTATGAGATCTGTCATAAATGCCAGCCAAAGAATAAAAAGAGAATGCATGAGAGGTCTTTCACGTTAATAAGTAAAACCTACATACTCTCCATGAAGTGAAATCTGCAGCTTACTCTGAGGTCTCTTTGAGGTGACTCTGGAGTAGTGCAGCGGGCAGGCTCTGGAAGAAAGACTGCCTGATTGCACATCCAGGTTCTGTCCAGTGTGGGCTGCATGATCTTAACCAGTTCACTATTTAACCACTCTGAGCCTCAGTCCCTCATCTGGAAAGTAAGGATAATAACCAGACCTGGTTTCATGTGCAAGTTATGTGAGAGTTAAAGAAATGGTAGAAACAAAGCACTTACAACCTGCAAATGGTACTTGCTCTGCTGAGCCTCCTGTTAGCCATTTATCATCGGCTCTTCCCTTGTCCTGCACTTAGACTGAGATCTGGAAAGCTAAGATAGACCCTTCGCAGAATTCCTTGCAGCTAGGGATTCTATTAGCTATTTCTATTTCTAGAAAATGCGGGTGAAAGATGCTGTAAGGACCTCCCAGAAGTTTTCAGAAGATCCAGAAGCTCTGGACCTTCTCCCTTCTTCCTGCCTGTTGTGATCCTAAGAATAAATGTCACCTGCTGAAGCTGACAAGGCAGGGAGGAGAAGCCTAGATCCTTGATGACACTGCTGAGCCTTTGTTCTGGCTGCACATACCTCTGGGCCAGTCACATAAGATCAAAATAACACCTGTGAGGTGAAGGCTCCATTTCCCTGTGTTATTTACAGCTCAAACACAAACACTACCCAATAGCTGTTATTAGCGAATTATTTTTTTAAAATGTAAAATTTCATGACTGTTTTCCTCAGGGAAATTTCTTATTTATGTGTAGGTAGCTGTGGGGCACTTTTAGAGGAACCCACTTGCCCAGTATTTCACTATTTCATTGATAGTTCCACTGACATTTTTTTTTTTAAATCTAAAAAACAAAAGGGAAATAAGAATGCTACTTTCTAGGTCTTTTTATTTTCTTTAGGAAAATAAGACATCAATGAACAATTTTACAGTTTGCATTATTACTATACTTTATACTATTAAACTGAATTCTGTGACCATAGAAGCAAATGTTTTCATAGCTCCCTAAGATCTCAGAAAGGACAGTTTTAAAATATCCATATTCCTCCACCAGATCTAAGTTAGAGATCTTTGATAGCAAGACTTCCATAGAACAACTATGTGTGATACTTCATTCAGCCCCTTCAGGATTTCTGAATAAAATGCTGACAATGAAAAATAGGAACCCAGCATGACTTAGTCAATCTGGAACAATCACTGATAAAGATGTGCGTGTCTTAAATGATCTTAGTTTGGGTAATCTGTTATATTTTCTAGGGTACAAAACTCCATCTAGTGATCTGTGATAACTATGATGTTTGGGAACTAAAGCCAACTTAAGGAGTCCTGTATTGTATAAAAATGTGACCTTTATTTACTTAATATTTTATTTATTTATTTGATAGAGAGAGCAAACAAACAGGGGGAGGGTCAAAGGGAAAAGCAGACTCCCCGCTGAGCAGAAAGCCCGATCAGGACCCGATCCCTGGATCCTGGGATGATGACCTGAGCAGAAGGCAGATGCTTAACTGACTGAGCCACCCGGATGCCCTCAAAATATGACATTTAAAGGGATGTTAATAAGCTGAATATAGCTGCTACTGATTCACATTCAGTTACAAAGGACTGTTACAAAGTCAGTACTTATTTCTGAATTGTAGTGGCTCGAAAGTCACAATTTCTAGACTAACTAGCTTGCTAATGCCTACTAACAAACCATCACCACATGGTCCTGGTCAGAGGTGAGCACATGATGTCATCTGAAATGTATTGTTTTCTTACAATGAGGATATGATTTAACACTTAGGAATAAGGTGACCAAATGACTTGGAGAACTCTTAGACTATTCTGTTCATTTTGAAAATCAGATTAATTTGTACCATTTTCCATCATAAAAACTAACCCAAGAAATAATATACAAGTCAAATTAAAGAATTTTGGAAAACAGCATTTTTATGACATACTCCTATTTAAAAAATAAAATTACAGCAACATGGTACAAGAGTAAGTGAGAAAATGAGAGTGTGAACTGAAGGTACATATGTTATAATATTAGTAGGTATCTCTAAGTGATGGGGCTCTGAGTAATTTTGTTTCTTTCTTTGCTTTGTATTTGCACTTGACCAAAATTTATCAGACTTAATATGTATTTCAGTATTATAGAAAAAAAGTTACAAAATAGATAAAAGGAAACTACATACAAAAGGCTTAGAAAATTCTATTTATTTATTTATGTAAACTCTACCCCCAAAACAGGGATTGAACCCATAACCCCAAGATCAAGAGTTGCATGTTCTACTGACTAAGTAGAACCAGGTGCCCCTAAGAGGCTTAGCAATTCTTTACTCACACTTAATTTTGCTCATAAAGAAGCAAAGAAATTACACTTATCACCTATTTCACAAAGTAAATACCAAGTAAAAAATAAATCTTTATTTGTAATAAAGCCCTTGCATCATCATTAAGAAAATTAATGTATCTTTTAGACATTACCGTTACCACACGTAGGGATGTGCCACCTGCTGATGAAATGGCACTCTGATGACAAGACAATCTAATTATGGTCACATGCAGAGCACAAACCCCAAAATGCCACAGAACATGTAACTTGGGAGAAATGACTCAGGAAAAGCAATTTTTTTAAAAGCCCCACAGCAATAAGTTGTGTGTCCAATAGGTGGTTACTGGTTTCCGGTGAAACATCCTACCTGTTTTTCATTAGCCTCAGCTCTCGTTTGCGTGTTGCTTCTTCGGCTAGTTGCTGGGGACTGTGCAAGCTTCCTGGCGAGGCAGCCATCACTACTCCCTGTGGCAAAGCAGTAGTAGGAGCTCGGATCTGGTAAGTCGGCATGTCACCAGTGGCGGCTGCAACGAAACAAAATATGACAAGTTTATATAAACAATTTACAACTTGATCTTTTATATAAAACTGACCTGGAAATAACATACTTCTTTCTATATGTCATAAGAAGTGAACTTGCTAATATTTAAGATGATTATTTTGAGCATTAAAGTCTTAGGTATCAAGGATCTTCAGCATTTGGAACAATAATATTCAGCATGCTCTATACAGTTAAGGTAGAAAAATGCCCCCACACATTTTAGAAAGGTTTTTACCAAAGGCTAAATTAGGGAGACTTTTCAACTGCTCTCTGGGGAAAAAAGCCCTGATGTGTTTATCAATTCACATGATATAAATACTTTCACGGTGGCCAATTTCAAGCTACCAGTGTGACCTCTTGGAAGGTGGAGATGAGAAGACATACACAGTAAGTAGGACACCATACAGATAAAAGAGATGTAAATAACCTCAAGAGCATAGATAAAATTATGAGAAGTGATGAGTTTTGAGTATTTATAGTTTTTAACATAATCTATTTGTTAAATATATTATGTATTTCTTTATATATATTTAATTTTTAACAATGGCTCTTTTTACACCAGCTCACAAAACCCCTGAAAATTTAATAATCACTCTTGCATACCGGTGGGAGCTGGCTCTAGCATACCACTGCAAAAATGTTAATTAAGCAGAACATCTCCATTCTCTGAATATTCCAGATAAGAGATTTTCCTGTCCCCTATACCGTGCCTGAGACAGTTACTGGATATCTGTAAATATAAGTCCTACTACCAGAAGATGACTGAGGCTCGCTGTCTTTTCAGTTTAAAAACCAAAACAAAATAAAGAACAAAACAGCAAAGCTCTATTTAAATCTAATTTCTCTGGGGGATGATCATTTTTGTCTTAAGTAGGTTTCTTGAGATAATGATACATTTCTAAGTATTCATTTAAAAAACTTTTCTAATTATAGTGCAATCATAGTTAAACGACAGACTTAATATTCACTTAGTATTCAAACTGAATACTAAAAGTCCTCCAAGTTTCCTAATTTATACTCAACATTTGCCTTTCTACTCTAATGAACATAGCTTCCTAGAAGAGACAGATGGATTTAAGTGATGAAATGTTTCTACCACCACTGTTTCAACTTTGAGAATGTATGGTCCAGAGTTAATCTGACACTCTAAGAGATTACAAAATTCATGCTGTCTCAAAGCTAACTACAAGATAAAGGTTTTAAAAAAGTTACCAAATCCTACAAAAATCGGTCTGAACCAATGCCAATCAAAATAGAAAACACATCACTTCCATATTTCATTAAAATGCATTATAACCATTGAGTAAGAACTGAAATTTTACCCAAAAGGGACACAAAGACTTTTTTTTTTTTTTAACAAATTAAAATACCTATGCAGTTTAAAAGATCAATCAAAAACTGATCTAGGTGCTCCTTTTTGGGTAAATGCCAGGGTTTTTTTTCCCCCTAGAGCTTAAGAATTAGGTGAAAATATTTTTTAGACTTTCAAAAAAGAGCTTTGGGGGAAGATCACTTAAAGGTCTTCATAACATTAACAAAAATACCACTTATAAGGATGCACTTCTCCTTCCTTCTACATATAATCTTAAAAACAATGGTGACAAATAGTAACTGATAAGTACAAAGATCACCAGCAAAATCTCTATCAATAATAAAATTGGGGAAAATCCTAAATTTTTGTGACTATTTAAAATTCCGTATACACAGTTATCTCATTGTATATCATAGAGTATCTCAGCTTTGAAATATTTAAGAAGATAATTTTAAAAACAGTTTTAACTGTTAACTGACTCAAGATTTTTCTATTTTAATCATATTGTCAGGGGAGGTAGACTGGAACACAGAATAACATAGTTCTCTCCTCTCTCCTCTTTACCCACATCCAGGGAAGAAGGTTATGGGACAATAAAGGTTGACACAATGGAACAGCTAGAGGCTACACAGGCTTTCTAAAACTGGAACAATAGCCAGTGACGAATGAGAAGTTTATGAGATGTTTATGTGTCATTGTGTTGACATTCGCAGGGGGCATGGGTACAGACCTTGGTCTAGGGCTTTTCTTTTGCAAACTCTGGTTACAGAGAAGTGCAATAAAATTAATAGAGGGGTTCATTATACTTTCTCTCTCCCTCTCCTTTTGTATGCATCTGCTATTTTCTGTCTATAAAGTTAGAGCAGAATTCTCATATGATATGTAAAAGTTAGTTTAAGAGTATTCATTCTTTTTTTAAAGAGGAAAAAAAGGGGGGTGGGTATACTTCATAGATGAAAACTGAAGTTCATTCATTGGTCTTACAAGCAGAAATGGTTCTAAACTTTTGCCTGTTTCCAAAAGCTGAAACCACCTTCAAAGGACCAAATTTGGCAATTCAATAGAAGCAATTCAAAAGAAGTATTCTTAAAACATTCTGAGTAACAGCTCAGGAAAAAGATATCACTTTAAAATGATAACTTGGAAGGGGATGATATATTTAGATATATTAGTTCTGGGACATTAGCTAATAAATAGGGTTTTATTGCAATGTTTCAGATATACTACATATTTATCTCCAACAAAAATCAGGTTGCAGGTCATTAGTTCAAGACAGAAATATGAATTGGCATTAATTAGTAGGAGTTAATACACATTTTTGTAATATCCTAAGGAATCTATATGATGGTACACTTTAAGTGGTCACAGAGTAAATGTCAATGGATAAATTCCATATACTCAAATAGGATCTTATCAGTAAATACACTAAAAAGATATGGGCAAAGAGAATCTCTTGTTTTGAGAAAATCCAAATGTCAAAAAGTTTTGTTGCTGAAAGAAGTGATAAAAAAAATTTGTATCTTGGTTAGCTTCAGTTTCTAATGTTACCAATTCAGTGGCAATTAAAAGCAGATTCAATACCTAGAATCACAGTTCAAAGAACCACCTTACAGTCTTTGATGACCTATTCTTATCTCTGTACATCTATAAAGGCCAGTTCCTATTCTAACTACTAAATATGTGTCCACGTTATTTATTCTAGAATTTCACTGTATACATTATTTCTGAAAATAAATGAGTCACCAGTGGGGCTATCATTTTGTGACTGAAGAAAGATAATACATAAAAGATACTTCTATACTAATTTTATTCTAAGGCAGCAAAAACTTTAAAGACAAGCCAGGGGTGTCTTTTTTAGCTGGTATTCCCTATAACCTAGCACAGTGTCTGGCATATCATGGGTGCTCAGTGGGTTTACACGCACACCACAAAGGAAATTTTGAACTTCCCAGGGTTTTGTCATTTGAATGTTTAAAATAAGCAGTATTATTATTGTAAGACTATTGTTAGCTATTGTTATAGCTAAGTCTTTAAGTCTTTAATACTAAGGCATGAGAAGCCCTTATAAGATGCTATGTATTTATTCAAACTGGCATTATTTCCTAATCTTCCTTTACATAGGAGTCATTTCACCTGGCATTTGAGAAGCAGGCGAGTTCTAATTAGTGTTTCCCACTATCTACCTACTGACAGGAAAATTTTTTTCAGTTTAGCATCAAATATTTCATGGAAAAAGAAAATTCCTAGAACTCTCAATTCTGGTCATTAGGCTTCATACCTCTCTTCGCAAGCTTTAAACACGGTACAGTAGAAAAAGCATGGGATCTGGAGTCTGGATTCTAGTCCAGCTCTGCCACTTACCAGCCATGTGACTTGGGGCAAGTTCAGTTTCCTCATCTGTAAAATGGGGATACATTATCTCATTTAATACTCACAATAAACCCTGTAATGTATGTCAAAGTGTCTAGCACAGTGCCTGGCACATGGTAGGCATTCAGCAAATGTTAGTTCCCTTCCTCTTCCCTTCCTTAAGTTCTGAAAGACAATGTTCCAAATTATGCTTATACTGTATATTAGTTAAAAGGCATATAACATCCATAAAAATATTTTCCCCTGGAGTTTCCCTTCTAACAAACCTGGGTAAGAGAATGATTGAAACGTATGTCTCTTATTCCTTATTTTTTAAAAAAAAATATGCCTATTAAAAATGTATAAAATTTATACAATATTTTATTATATTCCTTTAGAGAATAAATTATTAGAAGATAATAAAAGTCCTTTTCAATGTTTATAATCATTTAGAATAGAACCTCAAAGGTGGAGAATCACAAGTAACCATATTATAGTCTCATCAGACTGCTAATAAGAAAACTAACTGAAAAGCCTCACAAGTCAAAGAGGTATTTGTTTCTTCCTAACAAAGAAAGAAATAAGAAACTCAGCCAAATGCCTATCTTGATAGTTTTCAAAGTGGAACAACTTATCCACATCTCAAATAATGGTGATTTTGTTTGTTTATTCATCTACTGATTGATATCCCTGTAGTACTGAGCACATTAACTGAATAAAAACATTTTTATAAATGGAGCTCCTACCTTCATATGTCATTTTGCTATGTGTCCCTTGTCCCAAATCTACCTAAGTAACAAGCAACAGAGCTAACTTTGAAGTTGTACTGATAAGCAGGGACTTCTTTTCCCTAGCTCCAAGAAGCTATGGACATCTTTACTTTTCTTTTTTCCTTCTCTCCCTCCCATCCACCGCGCCAGGGCACACAATGCCTAAATCAGCCTTGTCCTTGCCTGGTGTCTCACAGTGTCAAAACCTTTCCCTTCTCCACTGCTCTATTTTTTCCAGGAAAACTAAATCCTGATTAACTGACTATTTAAGCACAGTTTCAAATTTGTTACAATAATTATAATACTCAGACCACAAAGAATTAAATCATTAACTATTTTTACTTTAAGTTACATATAAGGGAACTTCCTGAGTTGTTTAGTGAAAATCTTAAGAGTCAAAAAAAAAAAAAATCTATGTAAAAGATAATAAATTATAAGTATTGACATGAAAAGTTCTGTATATTATCAAATATATACTCTATTGCCCTGTGAGAGTAATAATATTCTAGGAAAAAAATCCATTTTTACTATTTAAAATGATGCTAGCTTTATTTTGTATGTTTTCTGAGTAGTGTGTAGTATGCTGTGGTAACTCACCTAAAATTAGCATGAATTTATCAGGTGAATTTTGAGGAGCAATGTAATATGGTGTGAACAGAACCAGACAAGGTCTGGTCTTAAAGTCTGAAGGTCCAAACTGGTTCACCACTTGTTAGCTTTGTGAGCTTGGAAGAGTTATTTACCACTCTGATACATGTTATTATATGAAAATATAATATCTGCTCTGAGCACATCAGTAAAAATACATGGAAACTGCTTCTCCTCATGGGTATTTAAATAGTTTCCTCAGGAAGGCCTACCCAGATCCTTTAACCTATATTACCTGTTTCCTGTAGGTCTCTCACCACCTGATTGTTTGATAGCACTGAACACATTTGTATTTGTATTTATATTGTAACACTGCAATTTTTTAAAAGCTTACATAAATTCAAAGTATCATAATTATTTTATTAGGCAATATATTCATATAGGCAAATAAAACTGGGCAGAGTGAAATAATCATCCCAAAAAATATTTCATCGAAATTTTTTCAAAAATATTGGGAATGTAGAACAATGGAAATTTCAGTAAAACTTCCATACAGATTCGGAGTTTTATTAAAACTTAAGGTAGATAAATGACTTTTTTCACTTCTACCATAATTATAACTTGCTTTGCTGGCAAGTTTAAGAAACTGTTTATACTTGATCCAAACCTTTCTTTTATGTGACAATTCCCCAAAAATAAGCTTTTCAAATGCCCTTCTTTCACAAGGTGAAATGTATTCTTATTCTCATGCATCAAATATTAACTAAGACACTATTTTCCAAATTTGAATGAGCTGGAATATTTATTTTTAATAATTCAGAAATTCAGGCTAAATACAATATATTAGAGTTTATAAGACTCAGAGACTAAAAGATACGGAGTGAGGCTCTTAATATAATCAGCTTATGAATAAAGAAAGCCAAAAACTACTTCTAACAAAAATTTAAACTATACCCACAAGTCTCAATAATACAATTTTATAAACTATAGCTATTCACTTTCCACATTTTATTCCATGATCCTATAAATAAATACCTAAAACTTTTCCCATACCAGTCATTGTTAGCCTGATTTTGGTCTAGGCAAGTTTTTCAAACTGTAAGTTTTAGACCATTAGTGGGTCATAAAATCAATCTCATTAGCAACAGAAAAAAATAGAAAAGCACATTATATCTCTACTATATTTAAAGATAAGCACTTCTAAAAAAGCAAACAAAGCAACCAAAAACACTGCAGGGCTTAAACTCATGACCCTTAGATCAAGACCTGAGCTGTGATCGAGTCAGAATTAACCGACTGAGCTACCCAGGCACCCGAAGATAAGCATTAGAGACAAACCAGAAGAGACTCCTAATCATAGGAAACAAAATGAGGGTTGCTGAAGGGGAGGGGAGTGAGGGGAAGAGGTAGCAGGGTGCTGGACATTAAGGAGGGTATGTGATGTAATGAGCACTGAGTATTACGTAAGACTGATGAATCAAGGACCTCTCCCTCTGAAACCAATAATAAGATATTTTATATGTTAATTTAAATAAAAATTAGAAAACTTGTTTTATGTACACACACACACACACACACACACAGAGGTATACAACATCATGACGTAAAACGTGGGTCATGATAAAAAATATGTGTAAGCCAAAGATCTACATCAGCCCATGTGGTTCACCAATCCATACAGTAGGTCCTCTACTATTACTTAAAAAAAAGTCTCTTAAACACTGTGCTCTTCCAGCTCCTCAAAACAAACAAAAGTTTTTCATTTTTAAACAGCATTTCAAAATAGAATTGGTTATTTCTGAAAACTGATCAGATTTCTAAAAATAATGATTTCCAAAACACAATGAGGTCTTGTGAAAAAAGTTTGATATTTTAAAATTTTAGCATTTCAAAAACTTTAAATTGGAAGTAACTCATGTATGGGTAAAACTGTGAAACAAAGCTCTTCAAGGACAGTGTATGTTCATTCCATACACATAAATGTATAAGAATGTTCACTTACAAGCAATGACTAAAAATATATACAAAGTTTTACTTTAAACTTTCATCTTTAAATATATTGTGAATTTTCAAATCTTTTATTTTTTTTATTTTTAATTTTCTCTCATGGTTAGACCTAAGAATTGGAATTAAAGTCTTAGTAAAGAAAGATATAAGCCAACTAATGATTTTTAGCAAACAAATATATGCACAAAATGCCTTTTGCTTCTAGAATCATATTGCAGTATTTAAGATTATTTTAAGGCCATCTGTAAACTTGTCATTTGAGAAAAATAATAGTGCATCAAGATAATTTTCAAAACGCTTTAATACAGGTTTTAGTTGCTCAGATCAGTGGAGTGTTTCCATCTAGGAAGAGGGTTTAGACCCACTGACTCTGAAAAGCTAAACTGTGGTGAAGCTGTTGACAATCATCTTCGTGATTTCAACTGCAAATTCAGAACTTGGTTAGAAATGAGACACCACCGAAAAAAACAACAATGCAACCCTAATACAGAACATTAGCAACTAGGTCAGGATCATTCTGTCATTAAGAAAACCAAACAACAGGATTACTGATCACAAATTTCAAGAACTGAGACTGGGTGGTGGAGGGGGTGGAGTGGGGTGGGACAACTTTCAGACAAGCACTTCCCAGACTGAGCGCTAGAGGGCACTCCCAGGCGCCAGTGGCCGAGAGCGAGCAAGGGTGCGGAAACCCTCCAGCTCCAGAGCCCACCTCTCCCCCAGCACGTGCGCGGCGGCCTCAGCAGGAGGCTCAACCTGCCCACGTAGGCGGAGGCGGGACGGACGGCCTCGGAGTTCTGCTCACCCAAGCATTACAGGTTTCACAAAGCGTTCCCCCTCGTCAAGCAGATACTTACCTCAAGAGAAACGCTAAAGTAAGGATTACGAGCAAAGCTATTCAGTGTTAAGAGCGATCTTGGAGATAGAGGCAGTGGCGAGCTAGTTAACAACTCTAAATCTGTCAGCAGCCCTTGACAAAGCAGAAAGGAACTGACTAAATCACAGCATGACTCGGAGCTGACGTCAATGTGCAGCTCGCTTGGAGTTTAACTTTTCCACTTCCCTGCTGAACACGATTCCAGGAAATGTAGTGACGTCAGCCCTTTGAACTCGATTAGCTGAGGTACAGACCATTTTAAACACAGGAGGAAAGAAACAAGTAGGCACGCAAACACAGCCGACACGCTGCGTTTTCCTAGTCTGTTTTGGAGCAACATTTGTACACAACAACGAAATCGGAAGCTTAATTTTTTACAAGTTGAACGGTATGTTTAACGGTATGTTTAACTTGTAGCTGCACTGAATTTGCAACAGGTTGCAACGAAGTAACAGCTTACTTTAGTAAAGCACAACGGAGAAAGAAAGGATTACTGCCTTGGTCAAAAAAGCAATCCGCTGAGCAAAAAGCATTTACACTAAGATGCCTTCACAGAGTGTGCTCAGTACATACAGATATATATTAAAAGAAATTTCTTACTCCTCAGCCACTGGAAAATTAATACTTTTTGAAACACTCAGAGGTCCCTAAATTTTTCTAAACTTCAAAATAAAATTTTCAGAATTAATTTAAATCTCTCTTTAAAATTCTTACCTGTTTCATCTCCAGTTACAGCCATGATGGGCTTCTGCATACAGAACTGTCTTGTCTCCCCTATCACAGGTTGACATACAGTGTTCCAAACTAGCAAGCATGTGAAGGATAAGTAGGAGTAACTTACATCACAATGACATCACTAGCCTATCACTACCATCAATTTGCTTTGTCACAGAGGAGCTCAATGAAACCAAAGCCCTATAAAAATCCTTCCTGTAATAAACCATATTAATGTTGTTGTACATAGAAATCTGTTGAGATGGGCTCTGGCAAAAAAAAGTCTCA
Source organism: Enhydra lutris kenyoni (assembly GCF_002288905.1). Lineage (NCBI taxonomy): Eukaryota > Metazoa > Chordata > Mammalia > Carnivora > Mustelidae > Enhydra > Enhydra lutris. The sequence continues at coordinate 17,314,956 of NW_019154126.1, read as the reverse complement.
TTAGCATTAAGTTACAAGATTGTTTCTTATGGAGTAACTAACTTCTTTATTATTGTTCTGTCCAAGGTTTCTAGATAAACAAAGGGGGCGTAAACACTGTATCTTTTATAACTCCTAGAAGGAAAACAAAACAAAACACATGGAGATTAAAGCAATAACAAAGGGGCCCCTACTGGCTCAGTCATTAAGTTTCTGCCTTCTGCTCAAGTCAGGATCCCAGAGCCCTTGGGATAGAGCCCTTGCATTGGGCTCTCTGCTCTTGGGAAGCCTGCTTTCCCTTTCCCACTCCCTCTGCTTGTGTTCCCTTTCTTGCTGTCTCTCTGTCTCTGTCAAATAAATAAAGTATTTTAAAATAAGTAAATCAGACAAAAACCCTGACAATCAGCCCAGAAAAACATTGTGAAATACTCAGAAATGTATTTCTTAAACACTTCTAAATTCGTCAAGGAAGAAATAACCAGCCACCTTCTTACACTTAACAGTTTTATATGCTTAACTATTTGCTACAGCACCATAAAATCCAGCTGTTCCCAAGGTGAAACAGAATTTGCGAATTTCACTTGAATAAATACTGACATTAAAAAAATTCACTGTGCCAAATGTAGCAAGAACTATATAGCATTCTTCCATAAATATTAGTTTGAATCATAAGAATTTGATATTTGACCTTTTTGGCTCATAAAAAAACAGCAATTCCATGAGGCTCAGTCTAATACATTATTTTACTAAATTAAAAACCCTTGAAAAGAATTTGGGGATTTAAAAAAAATTCATAAATAAATCACAATTACTACTAGTAAATTTTTTAAATGTCAAATGGTATTTGGATCACTTAATGAAGAGTGCATGAAGAGCTAGATCACTATATGAAATTTAACAATGGTAAGGTTAGTTAAAAAAAAATTAGCTCATGTTCAACAGTATAAAAGACCATAGTCTGGAAAAAGAAATGATTTGCACATCTATCTAGTGTACAATAATAAGTCACATGGCACTGAAACATTTTATTGTTACCAGTGGGCTGAATAAGGCCCATTCCCTTATATGATTAGAATTCTACCTAACCTTAATATTAATGATGTTGATGTGCTTCTCCAGAGCACATGAATTGAAGACATCTGGCTATGTAAGAAAGTGTGGAGAGCAACCTAGACATCAGTCCCAAACAGAGGCTCCATGACAGACTCTCTTCCATCTCAGCCATACCTAAGGGTTTCATTTAATAAATGGTTTTATTAAACATCTATCATGCGCCAGGAACTGTGCCAGATACTAAGGATCTCTACCCAAACAGAAGTTATCTAGGCATGTCACACATACCCTAAGGAGGTACAGTAGGAACTGACAGGAGGTTATCTAAACCAGATCTGCAGGATCAGGGAAGGCTTCCTGGAGGAAGTACTAAGATGAAGCCTAAATAATGTAAATGACTGACATAAGTGTTCCTGTCAGGGCAAATAGCTTAGTGTGAGGCCCTAGAAAGGAAAAGAGGGTGCGGCATAGAACAGGAAATGAAATCTTGCACAGAGCTGCATTACAAAAGAGGGAGAAGTTGAGAGGAAAAGTCTAGTAAAGGTGGCAAGGCCTAGATCAAGCAAAGATTTGGGCCATGTTAAAGATTTTGGACTAAGGGACGCGTGGGTGGCTCAGTTGATTAAAAGTGTCTGCTTTCAGCTCAGGTCATGCCCCAGGGTCCTAGGCTCCTTGCCCAGCAGGGAGCCTGCTTCTACCTCTGCCTGCAGCTCCCTTTACTTGTACTCTCTCTCACTGCTCTCTCTGAAAAATGAGTAAGTAAAATCTTAAAAAAAAATTTGTTTTGGATTTTGCATAACAAGTAACAAGACTTCACTGAATAAGAGGCTGACACAGTTAGATGTGAATTTTAGAGATACCATTCTGAACTGCAGAATTGAGTATAACAGAAAAAAAGAAAATGTTGGAGGTAGAGACATTTGTTTTTAAGAAATATTAGTAGCTCCCAGGATTACTGGGAGGGATGAAAAAAGGGAGCCTGAGCTTTCAGGAACAATTCTCAAAAAACCAGACCAAGAAGAGATATGCCACCTCTGGCATGATTAGGAAGATCAGGGAACTTCTCCACCACTACCAGCTCCAGGGCAGCCACCCAGCAGAAGGGATGACCGGTTGGAGGGCATGACAGTAAGTAGGATTGGACAGCAGGAGTGGAGAGGAGTGGAAGGATGAGTGGTTTAGCTGGGAGGAAGGAGAGATGACACACAGGTTCTTAGCCTGAAGCAACAGGTTGGACAGGAGTCCATTACCAAAATAGGGTAAATAAAAAGAGAACTAGGGTGGGGGAAATGGATGTGACTTTGGACTGAAAGAGTCAAGAGATGTGTGTGGGACTTCTAAGCAGTTAGATGGGAGTCAGGGGCATGGTCAGAGTGCACTGACAACCAATGCGCAGGGATGAAGTCAGCCAGGGAGAGTGCGCCAGTCAGATGGAAGAGGGCCCAGGACACGATCTTGACAAACACCGACGAACAGTAAAGAGATGAGCAGAGGAAGATTAGACCAAACAAGGAGACTGAAAGACATGTAGGAGAGAGAAAAGAAAAAACTAGTAAGAACACAGTATCATGATGGGAAGCGAAGGAAGCAGAAGTCAACAGTGTTTAAATACTGCTGAGGGATCAATCAAGAGAAGGACTGAGAACTGGCAAAGAAATCCCGTGACCTGTGAATGGAATGACAGGAGGGAAGGTGACCGAGTAAGTGACACAAGAATGCCCATTGACCCTGTATTTAACATAGAAGTAGAACTCCTACCCACCATTATTTTAAGAAGAGGAGAAAAGGAAAGGAAAAGAAAAGGCAAGGAAAGAAAAATTAAAAGAAAACACAGGGAATCAAGATTGGAAGGGAAGAAACAAACACCTTACTTGTGTTTGATAAAACATCCACATACCAACACAGATAGATTTACAAAGAATGAGCACATTATTAGAAGTAAATTCAGTTTAGCAAGATTAATAAATAAAATACATTTTAACAAGTCAGTAATATTTCTCTACAACAGCAACAACTAGAAAATGTATTGCTCATAATAGCAACAAAAACCTTCAAGCATTTAGGAACTTAACAAAATATGAAGTACTTTCACAGGAAAAATTTTAAACTACTAAAAAGTTAAAATAAGATCCAAATAAATGAGACATTCTACAGTTTGGAACAGGTCAATTTAACATTATAAAGACCTCAGTTCTTCCTCACCCTTATACACGATTCGTAGGAATGTAAATTGGTGCAGCCACAATGGCAAACAACATGGAGGTTCCTCAATAAATTAAAAATAGAGATACCCAGAGTGCCAGGTGGCTCAGTGGGTTAAGCCTCTGCCTACGGCTCAGGTCATGATCTCAGGGTCCTGGGATTGAGCCCCGCATCGGGCTCTCTGCTCAGCGGGGAGCCTGCTTCCCCCCTCTCTCTGCCTGCCTCTCTACTTGTGATCTCTCTGTCAAATAAATAAATAAAATCTTAAAAAAAAACAAAACTACCCTATGATTCAGCAATCACACTACTGTATATTTATAAAACAAATAAACAAACAAAAACAAATACTAACTGAAAAGATAAACACATTCCCATATTCACAGCAGCATTATCTACAACAGCCAAGGTCTGGAATCAACTGGAGTGTCCACTGATAGGTGAATAGGTAAAGAAAATGCAGTGTGTGCACAAACACAAACACACAAATACACCTATTATTAGACTATAAAAAAGAAGGAAATCATGCCATTTGTGACAACATGGGTGGAACTTGAGGGCATTATGCTAAGTGAAGTGAGTCAGAGAAAAGACAAATACCATATGATTGCACTTACAAGTGGAATCTTCAACAACCACCACCCTGGGACCTGAGTGTGATACAGAGAACAGAGGAGTGGCTGCCAGAGATGGGGAGGCTGTGCTGACAGGGAGGGAATGTACAAAATGGGTGGTTATCAAAAGGAACAAACTTCCAGTTACAAACTAAGTCCTGGGGATGTGATGAGATACAGCACAGTGCCTGTAGTTAATACTGTGCTCTCTGTTTGAAAGTTGCTAAGAGAGTAAGTCTTAAAAGATCTCTCATAAGAAAAAACCAATCATCATAATGTGGTGGTGGATGTTAACGAGACTTACTGATTTATTGTGGTAATTACTTAGTGTGTAAATGAATATCAAATCATTATGTTGTACACTTGAAACTAATATAATTGCCATATGCCAGTTATACCTCAATTTAAAAAAGGACTTCCGTTTCCCCTAAATTAATCTATACATTAAAAGCAACCTCATTATTGGTTTTATTATTATATTGTTGTTATTTAGAAACTCAAATTTATTCTAAATGCATACTGACGAATAATGGTTCACCAAGCTATATCAGCACTGAAAGAATTTTTTTTTTTTTTTTAATAAAAAAGGGAAACTCGTCCTGTGAGATAACAAACCTATATGGTACTACTGGCATATAGAAAAGGAGACCAATATGGGGGCATTTGGATGGTACAGTCAGTTAAGTGTCCCTCTCTTGGTTTCAGCTCAGATCATGATCTCAGGGTCATGGGACTGAGCTCTGCGAGGGCCTCTGTGCTCAGCACAGAGTCTACTTAAAACTCTTTCTCCCTCTGCCCCTCCCTCCTACTCTCTTTCTCTCTAAAATAAATAAATCTTAAAAAAAGAAAAAAAAAGGAGACCAATAGTACAGAATAGAGAGTTTTGAGACAGATCCAAGTATACACGAGAATCCACTGTATAATTAAGATTTTTAGCCCCATAAATTAATGGGGAAAAGACAAACAATGAGTAGGGGAAAACTGGCTCCATATGTGAAGAAAAATGAATTCCACCTAATACTATATATCAAGGTGAAACTCTGGTGGACTGAGGACAAAAATGTGAAAGGTAAAACTATAAAGCTAATATAATTATTATAGGAAAATATCTTTGTGACTTACAGAAGAAAAAAGAGTTCCTAAATAAAATCCCACAAGCACAGAACTCATTAGTCTATTATCTATGCAAAATAGAAAAAAAATTTTTAAAGCTCTTCTGGTGAAAGTATCAGGTTTACAGTGGATTTCCATATAAAAAAAGATAAATTAGAAGAAATAAGGATTCTTTACGGTGATTTATTTAGACATAGAGGGTTCATGAGAATCAGGGGAAATAAAGCAGGTGGCTTTGATTTTACAATTAAAAAAAACCCAAAGTATTAGGTATGTACTATGAATTTGTTTTACTCCATAAATGGAGTGGAACTACCACTCAGTTCTTCATACATTTTTATTATAGTCCACATTAACCCCCAAAATACCTAAGAGTAAAGCTAGTATCAAGAGAATCATCATTCAGAATCTGCTTTTTTCCAAACTTGCAAGACTTTCAAACCAAAAAAACAAATATTATTCTCTTTAAAATTAGTGCTACACCAAACATCCTAAGCAAATGCTAAGAGGAATAGAGTTAAATGAAAACATAGGATTTTTGCAAGTTGTATTAAACACATTATAGTTACTATGAGCAAAACTGAATGAAATTAAAATAACATATAACTTGAATTGTATTGAGATCCTAGGTTACCCTAAAAGCTTAGGGTTACATCCCAAATGTTTCATTTTACTACTTCCACCTGACATTTAAATATACTAGAATGGTCTAGAGAGGGGGAAAAAAAAAAAAAAAAGCATTTTTTTGAAATGAAATGTCTAGAAATTAGATTTGAAGGAAAAACCCCCAACTCAGTGCACCACACACTGGATATTTAAATCTTCATAGACCAGGTAATAAAAAATATGTATTAGGTACATTTATAACCCCCAAATGAAGATTATTTATTTAATTAAAAAGTTCATTCACATGTCCCAAGTCTTTTTCCCATCATGCTATTCGGAACAGAACCTTTCTTTACAGCCAATAAAACCTGCTAAAAAGTGAAAATCGTGTAATTTAACGTGTTGTTGAATGTACTAAAATAAGTGCCTCCCCCCAAATCTGCCTCCTGTATATTTCAGGAAACTATAAAATTCCCACTAACTGGTGTGATATAGTGATGCATAGGTATTCTAAATGTACGAGATTAATAAAATATACCTTGAACAACAACCTGGCTGCCTGGGACAAAGAACTGCTGTGTGCCATCAGCTGACTGTGCTGCATACTGTACAATTGTAGCACCTGGCGGAGGAGCTCCTGAATTTGTCATTGTTAATGCCTGCAGTCCCTGAACACCATCAGATCCTGGGTTAGAAATCTGGATTGTTCCACCTTGGGCTATAGCAACTTAACAGAAAAAGAAAAGAAACATTAGAGAATTTCAAGATTCACTTGTAATAATCCCATATTGGAAGAATACACTGTGGCTCTGTTAATTACCAATGCTTCTCATTGTCAGTTTACCCTTATTTCTCTATGCTGAATTGATAAGGAGATCCTTCTTCATGGGACAACACTCTGAAAAAGCTCATAGACACTGGAAAATATCTTATATTCAGAATTATTTGAAATACATAGAACCCATGGAGTTTGTCTCCTCCTTGGTATCCATCCAGCTAAATTATTTAAGAGGAAGAGTGGAGATGAGGACAGGGAGGAAGACCAGCTTCTTGGTTTTCTCCATTCTCTCAGATGTTTTTAGTTATAGATAAATAGCATTCTTCTAATATTTAAAGAGTAGTCAGTAAAATTCCTTGAGCATCACAATTACAATGAATTTACACCTTCATTCAGCCAACTACTTTTTTAATTTATCATCAGAAGAAAGTAGCTCTTAATGGAATATATTACTATATATTTTGGTTTTAAAGCTTAAGTCTACAAAACTGTAACCTTTACCATTTGACTATGTCAGGAAAATCCTGAAATATAAAACATTAAGTTGCAAGGGATCTTAAAATATATAAATATATATGTTTATATATATATATATATATATATATATACATATATATATATACACACACACACACATATATATATAAATTTTTAATATAAAAATACTGAAAGAATCTGTGCTACAATATTTACCTCTATCAAGTGTCTTGAATAACTGCAGCTCATGGCAACAAATAGGAGGCAGAATTCCTCTAAACACTGAGACTTGCCAGTCACGTTTAAAAGTTAACATATTAACCAAAAAAAGTTCCCAAAGAACAACTGATCAAATGTTTTGTTTTTAAATTTCACTCTAATAGACAAATAAGCACTGTTTAAAATATCTGAGAGTTCGTTATACTTTAACATAAATATTATGACTCTATGGTTTAAGTGGAACCAAAGGCTATGCTCTCCAAAAAAAATCCCATATAACTAGCTCATTAGATTTACAATGAAGACAATGACACATCAGAATAACACAACACATATAAATCAACATAAATGCCTTAAAGGAATGTTACAGTAGTGTCAAAATATATGTTAAATATTTCTGACTTATTCCTTAACGTTTTCAACAGTATCAAAGCAAAGGCCCATTTAGGTGAACACCTGATTGCATAAACTTACAAACTACTTGGGAAGAGTAGCAACAAATCTTTAGTTCCTCGACCTGAGGACTAACATAGAAAGATGGTTAACATTTAAAAAAGATTTCTGCAAGATTCATTCTCTGTTTTTTTGTTCTTTGACAGGCCACCATTAGGATAGGGTTGACAGAAACTGAAGAATCAGTTCATAATATCAAGGATGCTGAGGTTGAGAAATTTATGTAATTTATGTATTTCTTTATCTGGCTCACATAGAGCATCATATTCTGTACACATTTTAAAAACAAGATTTCAAGGGTCTCAGGATTCACCCTTTATAACAAAAGGGTCTGGAAGAAACCTAACTTTCTTAGAAGTATGAAAGAGAAGAGATATTGCTTCCTCAGATCTTCATGACTGGACATGAATTTATTTCATATGTTATCATTTATCTGAATGTGTGCTTTCAGTTGATAATGAGTTTGGTGTTACAGAAATCATGCTTTAGAAGGAGCAGGCACAGGCAGTGTAATCACGATGTGGAAGAAACACAAAGTACAGCATATAATAAGCACTCAATAAATGATGAATGGCTACCATTTCTTCAGTACAGACTACATCATAAACAACTTGAGCTACTTGTGAATCTAGAAGAGTTAAATAAGGTATGGTTTCAAATTCTAATTACAGACCTTAATTTTCAGTGCCAATACAATTGACAAGATTTGGGACTGGTAAACAATCCAAGGTAGTTGCTGCCAAGGATAGAACATGAAATAGCTAGATAACAGGGACCATTACTTTTTCTCTTTTCATATTTTCTTTTTTTTCCACCTTTTATTTTTTTCAATAATGTTTCCTCATTGTTCCAAATAAACTTCTTTGCTTTCACGCTGTGAAACATTGATATGTAAAGAATCTCTTCCTCTCAGGGCGCCTGGGTGGCTCAGTGGGTTAAAGCCTCTGCCTTTAGCTCAGGTCATGATCTCAGGGTCCTGGGATCGAGCCCTGCATCAGGCTCTCAGCTTAGCAGGAAGCCTGCTTCTTCCTTCTCTCTCTCCCTCTCTCTCTCTGCCTGCCTCTCTGCCTACTTGTGATCTCTGTCTGTTAAGTAAATAAAATCTTAAAAAAAAAAAATCTGTTCCTCTCATCATTTTATTTTCTGGAAATTTTGGAAAACAAAAGCTACACACACACACGCGCGCGCGCGCACACACACACACACACACACACACACACACACACACACACACAAGCTAGCACTAGGGGAAAACATTTCTACTGATAAGTCTTGTACTTTAACCTAGCTCTTCTTTTTTATACCAAAGGTACTTTTGATTTTGACATTATCAAATGACAGAGGACCTAACCATTCAAAATGTTACCTCTCATTTGAAAATAAACAAGATTTCCCAATGCTTCAGGATACTAGAATTAGGTCTCTCTCTGTGTGTGAGTATTCAAGATTTGAAGAGGAAACTATTCAGGTTACAAAATATTCAAGGATAGCAAAATATGTGTTTTCAGTAAACACATATCAAGATAAATAGTGGGGAAATTAAGATGAAATTAACTGAATGACTTTAGTCACATCTTTTGTTTTACCTAATTCTTTTTTTAAACTTATGGAAATTTGCTAGTAAACATAAAAGTAGAAAAAATTTTGTGTCCTCTATTTTCCTTCCTTGCCCACACATTCTCAAACTTTTTTTTTTTTTTTTTTTTTTTGGTCTGGAGTATTCTAAAACAAATCCCAGACATCATATCTGGCTAACCATTTTTAATTAAAATGATTGGCCCATATGGAGGCCATTAGTAACCAATGAAGATAAGATACCATTGTATTTCCTACCAATTTTACTTTGCAGACCTAGGCTTTTTTAATGATTTCTTAGACTGACACATGCAACTGAGGTATAAAAGTTTCTACCTATGGCCTCACTGCTGATCACAATGAAGAGTCCATACTGGTCTATGAAGACTGGGATGCAAACAGAAGTAAAAGTGTCTTTATTTTAGCTTATATACATACCAATTTTCCTCTTTTAAGCAATCCTTAATAACATTAGTTTGATAATCTAAATTGAATTAAAATTGAACTAGATTATATAATCAATTAAATTCTACTTCAACGTCCATATTAATAGATTCAAGCCTGTTAGTGTATTACTGCTCATCATAATGGTGGGTAGAGGTTTGGCTCTGTTGTCCTAGTTGTTCTGGGAGTTAGCTAACTTTTTTCCCTCTTAAGTCTCAGGTAAGCTATTCCCCATAACTAAATAGGTCACTCTATACCCACAGTTTGAATGTTGGACACACTGACCCTATGTTAAGAGTTTGTATAGACAGAGTGTAAATCACTAATTTATTAAGCATTTTTCTACTAGTTGGTTTTAGTGGTTACAAAAATGTCTCTATATACATCCTTATATAGTCAAGGTACTGAGTTTCGAATCAGTATTAACCCAAGTACAGTTTCTCCATCCACAACTTACCATACACCACAGTAACCAGGATGACCTCATATCAACTAGTGTAGACAATAAATTCTTTAAAAATTCCTAGTTTACAAAACTGTATTTAAAAAATCTGTTACTTCTCTACTCACTGTCATTGAGCACTCCTTTCCCAGAGCTATTAATATCATAAAAGTAAGAAAACATTTTGTGTGGGATGAAAATTTGAGAATTTTGGCAAAAAACTTCTTTTAATTAAAAGAGTAATATTTTAAAATTTTGTATGATCAATAAAGAAAGAAGAAAAGATAAGAGTTCATGACCAAATGAGGAAGGAGTAGAATTTATTTAAATTAAGATTTCATCTGACTTTTCATTTGATACTAATATCTTTGTAATCCTAAGCCTGAATATATGAGCTAATTCAAACACATAAACATTAAATGTTTAATGATAATTTAAAATCCTCTTTATTCCAAATTCCAAAAGAAATTCATAAATAAAATTCACTTAATTAACTTTATAAAGAACAGCAGACCTTATGCCAGTGAATTCTCAGATTTAAATTTTTAAAAGGGAGCACGGAACAGAACCTGTGAGTACCTGTGCCTTAAAAACCAAGAGGTTCATACAGCTGAAGGGAGACTAAAATAGCCTCATGCTGTAACAAGAATAGCAACACCAAGATTAAAAAGCCAGATTTATATTAACCAGATACCTTCTATGTTTGCTTTGAAAGTTACCTTGGAAGAATGTAAGCAAAGTCATTACTAAGAACTACAAATGCAACTGCATTTACTTTAGAATGCTAAACACCTATCATGCAAATTCCTTTTATGGTGTTTATTCATAGGAGTCTCCTGAGAATTCTGAATTCTTTAAGTAGCCCACAAAGTTCACATAGATCTCTTTTTATAATGGTGGATTTTGGAGTCACCCACTTACCTTTAGTGTATAAGAATTCCAGTAAAGATGGGTTAACAGAGACTCATTCTAACAAGGTTCCTAGTAAAATAAAGTAGGGACAAGCAAAGAGACAAGGGACATTTAGAAAAAAAATAATCTTGGGCAATAGTCCTTAACTGGTAAGGGAAGAGGTCAGGTATAGCAGAGTGAGGAATCAAAAAAAAAAAAAAAGACTTTGCTTTTAGAGAAAATTTAATGAATTAAGAAACTGCAAACATTTAAATTCCTTTAGTTACTTTTACTATGTTTATGAAATTCATTCCCATTTAATGTAGATCTTAAATGTCTTATGCAACAAGCAACATTCTTTGCTAATTCTGAGATTATTAGAACTGCTCTCTTTCAGACATATTCTCTTGAGACAAAACAAATTTTCTTTGGCCAGAATGACTTAATTGGCCTACAGCAATCCTCTCCCTAAGATCTGTACTTCCAGAAAAGATTTTGCAAGTGTAGCTGACTTTCTTGGTGTTGCAATAATGAATCCCTGTCCATTTAAAAGTATTTTACTAATCCCAGGGAGTAGACTATTCTAACTTTCACTTCTTAGTTTCTGTGATTAAAAAAAATAACTTAAAAAAGTAAGGCGAACTTCTGTCAAAAGCTTCCGACTATTAAAAAATATGAGAAAGCCCGAGTACGCTCATTTTTATTTTATTTCTTCAACTTTGACACACAAAGTCCTTTAGTTTTTTTTGTTTTTAACTCCAACTATCTCATTATAGTAAATTAAAAATAAGTAATCTAAAATAATAATCTTTGGGAAAAAAAAAAAAAGAAGCAAAGCCTGCCTGGGGGAAAGTCATCCATAAATAAAAGTTGAAGAAAGAATTGAACCTACAAAAAACACATTTTACAGTAAAAGGTTATGAGAGGGTCTCAAAAACAGGTACATGTAAATAACCCAAAATAATCTCCAGAAATTCTAATAAAGTAAACTTCTCTAGTCTAAACACCAAAGGACACCAATAATTATTTCGTTTTTTAGATACCCAGGGAGCAACATTAAAGCATTAATATCTGTTAAGATTCCTACTAAGAAATCTGATTAATGAAAATGGATCTTGTTTATGTGTAAATATACATTTACCCTCCAATGAAAGTAAATGTCTTTGAAACACTTTTAATGTTAGTATTCACCTTTCAGAAGAAAGAAATATCAACATAAGCAAGTGTCACTAAACGTCTAAGAGATGCATTTTAACTGCAAAGGCAGTTACCACTTTTCATGAAGCAATAAAAATGGCAATTTCTACCTGCAGAGAGCACATACAAAATTATCACATCTTTTAATACCTGCCAGGATCATATTGTATGGGTCTAAATTAAGAAACCTCAATAAGAGACAGTCTGTGACCTCTAACGGGGCAAACAGATAAACATCTAATTTCTAAACTTTAGATTTGCTGTTCTCAACCGTAACTCCTGACTCTACTCCCACCACCCTGCACCCACAGTGACATCAGTCTCCTGCCAGGCCCCGGCTGCAAGTGGGTGCACTCAGAGCACAGGAAATACAGGCTTTGTTGCTACCTGGAGGGAAAGTTCACGTATGAGACACTGGCTTACATTTCTGTTTTGTGTCAAAAGTGGCATGTCTGTTTTCTACCACTTTTCCCTCTTATTTCCTTTTGTCCTCATGCAAACCCCAGAGTTTGGCAAATTTTAGTATTATTCCCACTTGAAAGACCCCGAGATGGGAAAATAAAGCTTCTCTATCTGATCCAGTTGGTGAATGGTAGGACTCGGAGCCTTCCCCAGACCATCCCTAGCTTCAATGTTCTTGCAACCCAATGCTTTCACAATTTCAAATTTTCAACTAATAACCTAGGCAAAATAACCTACATCATCCCTTTCCATATCACTTATAAAGAGATCACCACTTCTATAAATTCCTAAGCAGCATTGGGATATGTCAAAGAAATGTTTAAGATGAAAGCATCTTAGATCACCCCAAACTTTAAGATGTCTTAGCATTATTTCATTAGTAATTTCCAACCTTTTCCCTATCACACCACAAATAGAAAATGATAGTATGTGTACAGCCCACTGCTCTAGATCAGACCTGAACAATGAGGAGTTTCCAGCAGCTCCAAGCCCTGCCCAGCCACTCCAGGGACTGAGAGCATGAGGCACTCACACTCGTGTACCTTCGTGTTGCCCTAGAGAACCATGCCAGCTGGCAAACTCTGATTTACACTTCTAAAACTCCCACCATCTATTCTCACTGGGCCAGCTGGCAAACTCTGATTTACACTTCTAAAACTCCCACCATCTATTCTCACTGGGCCAGACAGAAAGGTGTATAAATCAGAGAAGTAATTAAAAAAAAAAAAAATTACAGTGAAACCTCAAGGTCTAACTCTTGACACAGGCAGTGGTGAGTTTCCTTTTCCTAACATTGACTTTGGACCTGTTCATTCAGCACCCCATAGAGGTTGTGGACAAATTATACCCCAGTTCTGCTAGGTGTCATGGTAGGAGCTATCTGAAGAACCAGAATTGCCAAATGAGAATTTGTTTAATACTGCAAATCTACCACCACCAAAATAAAAAACTCTAAAAAACTAATGACTACATAAGGTCTTCCCATATATTAAAGAGTATCATTTGCTTTAACAGCCACAACTTAAAGACTTGAGAGTTTTCTATTACTGTTTTTATAAAGGGAAAACAGAAAACATATCTAAAAATCTTACCACCATATTTAAACCAACACAGTATTTAATACCACATATATTCCATTACCTAAATAGCTTTTATTTTAAAATCTTTTTTCTGTCCTTTTCCTAGCTTTTCTTTCTCCTTTTTTTCTTCCTAGCTCTTGTTTTTTTTACTAAAGCATTTTTATGTATATCAAATGTACTTGATTTGAGAAAAAAAAAATCAGTGCTTTAATTAGAGCAAAAAGCACAGGATTAACAGCCCATTAAAATGCACAAGACTAAATGTGAACGTATCTGTTTATTTACAGCTTTTGATGTTTAAAATTTCAAATAAAATGATCTGTCCAATTGCTGTACTTTTAAAAAAATAAATCATTTTTCCATTCTCTTCTAGAAAAAGCTGCAGCACAAATTAACAGACTAGTGAAAACATAATTACATTTAAAACAATTTAGGAAACATTATGTACCTCTTTTAGATTAGTAAGCATAATATGTAATTGTTGGTAACAAAAGCCAACAAGAATGAAATACAGACATTTATATCTTATGTTTGCATGCATCTTATAAAGATAACAAAAAACAGTAAGTTTTAAATTTTTATCAGACATGAATATAAACATATAAATAGGCAAACCCTCCCTTTATTTTTACCCCCAATTTTTCTTCTATATTCAGTAAAAATACTTTAACTTTTCAAAAGTATATGACAGGTCTCAGTACAAATCTCTCACTTCTTTAACATGTACTTTTCATTCTATGATACACACAGTTTAGATATTACGATGCATTTTTAAATGGAACAATTGAATGCCAAACTCAAGTTGCTTCAATGTAACTAGAGAAGACTTAAAGCTAGCACTGTAACATAGCGAATTGCAGCATACATACTGTATTGCCCCGTGCTAGTCTGATATATGCTAGTCGGTACTGCCATGGTAGCGATGTTAGGTGGCGTTCCTTCTTCCTCTGACTTTTCTTCTTCAATCTTGGGAACACCAGGCACATCAGAGGAAAGTTCATTCAGTATTTTTCTAAAACATAATTTGACAACAGAAATAATCAAGTTACGTGAATGAAATTTAAAACAGAGAAACTATTATGGACTTGGTTTGATACGTAATTATTTGATACATAATTATTCTCCCTTTTTGGAAAAGGTATCTTTAGAGTAGGAAACTTACTTAAATAACTTACCTATAAGAGGGTCTTCGTGAAAGGATTTCTCTACGTTTATGAGAATCAATTACACCTTCTGATTCTGCAGACTCATCTGTCTCTGCAATTGTTGCTACCTATAATACAAGAGTTTCTGAAATGCATCATAAAATATATGATCTCCTTCATTCAAAAAACGGTGCTTAAGGGTCTAGATGCCAGGTGCTGGGAAAGCGTCCAGCAACAGAACACATTGAACCCGCACTACTGTAGCGCACACCTGCCTTAGGAAAGGGAGCAAAGACACACACGTATTTCAGTTGTAGAGCAGGTATGTGTGGACAGGAATGGCTCAGTTAATAAATACTACAGAAATGCAAATGAAGGTGGTTGGCATGGCCAGTGAAGTTTCACAGCAAAGGACTACATATAAGATACCTAAGACTTAAGATCTCCACCCTAAACCTACACTTAGAAACCCAGTGGGGATTGAGTGAGCTAGTGACAGGCAAAATAAAACGTCTAGACTTCACTGCCCTCTTTATAATAGCACAGCTGACTTGAGCTGGGTCTTCAAACTAGACATTAGATAGATTCAAAGAAGCAAACAAATAAACAAGCCTGATTAAAGTTAGGATTTATAGGACAAGAAGTCAGTTGGGGCTTGATGGTGGTAAATCTTGAAGGTCAAAATAAGGAATTTCTCCTTAAAAGAAAGATCAGAGTTTTAAGCATGATTTTTCAAGTCACATAATAATCACAGGATTTTAAGGGAAGTCTGCAAACTAAAATAATGAATCCCTACAATAACGTGATGGCTCTCAATATACCTTGCCATTATCATTCAGGGCCTAGGGTAGTTTTGAGTTTATAAAACTCACTTTTCTTCATATTACAATTACAGGAGAATCCGATTTGGGCAAAATCAAAAGAACTTGTTTAAATGTTAACAACGCAAGCAGGAATATATACTTCTTTTTTTTTTTTTTTAAGATTTTATTTATTTTTTTGACAGAGAGAGAGATCACAAGGAGGAAGAGAGGCAGGCGGGGGGGGGGGGGGGGGGGAAGCAGGCTCCCCGCTGAGCAAGGAGCCCGATATGGGGCTCGATCCCAGGACCCTGAGATCATGACCTGAGCTGAAGGCAGAGGCTTTAACCCACTGAGCCACCCAGGCGCCCCAGGAATATATACTTCTTGAAGCACACTGGTGTACATAATGTTCACTTACACATATGACCATGCATCTCTGGTCACGGGCACCCTACACATAAGCATAGGCACCAGTGAACAGAATTTAGAAAAAATGTTATGGCAATCAACAATCATATGTCACCACCAAACAGTATCACTTTACACTAGGCTTTCACACATCTCTCATATACTCGTAACAAAGCCCGTATGTGAGGTAGGATACTATTTTACCCACTTTAGAAAAGTGATAGCTAAAGTTCATGTAGATCGATTAAGAGACAACCATTGTTCAACAAGCAGGAATTCTAAGACAATATCCACTGGCACTTACCTCTACCAAAGATAATTAAATCACCTACTTAAAAAAAACCAAAAAAGCCTACTGAATATAAGATAATACTTTCTTCCAATAGCAGCCAGAAATATTTAGAGCAGAAATATCTGCATCCCAATAAAAGTCCTAATTCAAAAAGGAGAGTGGAAGGATTTTCTTGTTCTATAATTAGGGTCAGAAAGAGTCAGACTCTTGGAACCAAGGGTCATTTTGATAAAAAGAAACAATGCTAAGAATGATTCTTACTCTTTTAAAAAGACACTTGTGCAGCAAAGCTAACTAAGCTTTTAATGCATGCGTATTTATTACTTCTAATACCATGTTGAAACCTTATTCTTCAATAAACCGTACTCAAATATGCAAGGGACAAGACTGATTATGTATGCACACCTATGTTTTCCTCACCAATCTTTTTGTCATCAGCTATGTTCAAATAATTTCAACATCTAAAGGATAATAACTGACCTAAAAAGAAAACAGAAGTAAATTCAATAACCAAGAAAATTATGCTTTAAAAAATGCATACATACTTACACCCATCAGAATGACTAAAATCAACAAAAGAAACAACAAATGTGGACAAGGATGTGGAGAAAAAGGAACCCTGGTACACTGTTGGTGGGAATGCAAACTGGTGTGGTCACTCTGAAAACAGTGTGAAGATTCCTCAAAAATTGGAAAATAGAATTACCCTACAATCTAGCAATCATGCTACTGGATATTTACCCAAAGAATATAAAAACACTAATTCAAAGGGATACATGCACCTCTATGTTTATAGCAGCATTATTTACAATAGCTAAATTGTGGAAGCGGCCCAAATGTCCAATAAGTGATGAATGGATAAAGATGAGGTCTATACATACAATGGAATATTACTCAACCATAAAAAGAATGAAACACTGCCATTTGCCACAACATGGAGAGCACTTGGGAGTATAATAATGAAAAGCTAAATAAGTTAGTCAGAGAAAGACAAAAGCCACATGATTTCACTCATATGGAATTTATGAAACAAAACAAGCAAAGGGGAAAAAAGGGAGAGAGAGAGAGACAACCCAAAAAACAGACTCTTAATTATAGGGAATAAGTGACGGTCACCAGAAGGGAGGGATGGAGGGGGATGGGTGACATAGGTGATGGAGAGTAAGGAGCACACTTGCTGTGATGAGATCCGGGTGTTGTGTTGGAAGTGCTGAATCACTACATTGTACACCTAAAACTAATATCACACCATGTGTTAACTAACTGGAATTAAAATAAAAACTAAAAAATTCATACTTAATTTACATCTCAATAGATCAATATGCATCAATATGCAAAAAATGTTTTAGCTTCAAGAAATGTTAAGGATTTGTAATCAACTCTGATGACAAACTTAAAAGCAGATCTCTGGATCACAACCATAATAATCATGTCTACAAAAACCAAGGTTTGGGGCGCCTGGGTGGCTCAGTGGGTTAAGCCGCTGCCTTCGGCTCAGGTCATGATCTCAGGGTCCTGGGATCGAGTCCCACATCGGGCTCTCTGCTCAGCAGGGAGCCTGCTTCCCTCTCTCTCTCTGTCTGCCTGCCTCTCTGCCTACTTGTGATCTGTCCCTGTCAAATAAATAAATAAAATTAAAAAAAAACAAAAACAAAAACAAGGTTTATCTGAGAGGGGATGATGATTAGAAGCATAATACCAAGGTAACAATAATATCCTATCGTTCTTACAAGTTATAGATATTGAATTAAAAATAAACTTCCACCTACTTACTAATGTGAGTACTTATGAAAACAGTAATCTTTATATTACTATTTTTATCAGGCATCTTCAAAGAATCCTCAAAACATTTTTAAGCACCATTGGAGAGCTTTGCTAAATAAATCTGAGTCTGAGCACAGAGCAATGCCACAAAGAATTACACATCTGGCAATTACTCATCCTGTAAATTAAGAGCAAACAACAAAACTGCAACTCTTAAGTCAAATCCATGTATTTAGCAGGACACAATGCACTTTGCATAGGAAATGGAAATTCCCCCAAATTTCTAATAAAAAGACTTGAGCATAAAAGCTACACAAAGAAAAAGATGATACATGAATTAATAAAAGGAAAAAAAAAACAAAACAAAAAAAACAGAAGAGAGTCAAAGACAAATCATCCAGGAAGGCAGCTAACCTGAACAGTTTGTATTTGTGGTGACTGAATAACCGATGGCTGTGGTGTCTGAATTACTCCCTGGACATGTACAGTTTGGCCCGAAGGTAACTGTACTAGAGTTACAGCTGGGGAGCCTCTTCCGGTGCCTGATCCAGCTACAGAAACCTGCAAAAATGATCATCATTCAGGATTAAGGCTGGCCATTTTCTGTTTTGTTTTGTTTTTAAAGAAATACCATTCACTATTATGACTGGCCATTTCTTCCTTCCTTTCACCTGCTTCTAAGAAATGACAAGCTCACGGGGTACTTACCATTAGGAGGTGGTTACTGTCCTGGAACAGTCATTCTCTGATGTGATAGATATTAAAGAACCCATGCTCCTCACTTTCGGTTCCCATGCTTCGATGGCTAAGAATGTTCCAAGCCCAAAGTTCTAAAGCAGTTAAACTACCTCACTACGACCTCACGACTATTAACAGTGAATCCTTATTTAGGCCAAAGTATAAATTACCCTCTTCAACTTCCTAAGAGAAATTGGAGACAGAACTTAAATATGGTGAATTATTTTTTAATAAATGAAATGCTCAAAATAGGGCGCCTGGGTGGCTCAGTGGGTTAAGCCTCTGCCTTCAGCTCAGGTCATGATCTCAGGGTCCTGGGATCGAGTCCCGCATCGGGCTCTCTGCTCGACGGAGAGCCTGCTTCCTCCTCTCTCTCTCTCTCTCTCTCTGCCTACTTGTGATCTCTCTGTCAAATAAATAAATAAAATCTTAAAAAAAAAAAAAAAAAAAAAAGGAAATGCTCAAAATAGGATATTCTGGTACTACTCCAGAGACAAGCTAATGCCTTGTCTCTATACTAATGAAACTCATACTTTTATGCCCCCATAATCACAAAAAAGGCACAGGCCAGAGGAATTCCAGGATTTCTCATGCTCTTAGTGTGTGTGATCCAGAGAAAGTGCATGCCTTAGATCTGGGATGTCCCTCTTACAGTTTTCCTCCCTGCTACCTCCAGCATGTACAGAAAGGGCCAAAACCATCACTTAGCTTGCACAAAGAAAATACAACCATCTCCCAGTACCCCTGAGTAGTTTCAACAGAGATCTCTATCAGCAAAACACAGTACTTCCACCCTCCCTGGATTCAAAACCTGCCAAGTTTTCTAATTAGTCAACAACTCAATCCTATAGGCAGGCCAGTGTAATCTTATAAACTTTGCCTCATTTTACTGTTTCACTCACTATTCATTATGACTTACTTAAAAGAGTCAAAGACTTTGGAAATGAAATAAGTGAAATAAGCTACCAGTTTCTGCCATGAATGGTAGTAGAACCACAAGGTCTAAAACAAACTTTGAAGGAACCCTCTGTATAGGACCTCACTTTAAGAATCACCAATGATTTCCAATCTACTTACACTTAAAAACAATTATTAAAAACTGGGCTTAAATAAATAATTGTATAAATAATAAGATTTATTTATAAGCTCATTTCCTTAGAAAGCAAACTTCTTTGATAATCCAAAAGTAAAAATCTTTCATCCATGCAAGAGAACCTATGTGATGAGCATTGTACTAGGTGCACTAGGGTAGAAATAAAATTGGTAAAACTAACACCTAAGAAACAATAGCACACCAAGCACTATAGAACGAATTGCTCCACTGTACGGGCCATGAAAGTCAAGGAAGTACAGAACAGAATGGGTCTGAACAATACGTACAGGCTTTGTGTAGAAGCCACAGCTTGAGCTAGGCCTGAGTAATAGACAGAAAAGGGCAGACACACCCAACATATAGCCCAATGCGCAAGTTCAGCCCACCTGCCCCTAGAGCATTATTGTCTACCTCAGATTTTAGGGGAAAGAAAAGATTATGCCATCATAGAACAAATACATTTAACAACCAGAAGTTAAAAAAAAAAACAAACCGGAAGGATTTGTTCTAGAAATGACAAAGCAGCACAAAAGATACATCTGTATAAACAATAAAAAGGCATCCACCTCTTTGTGGACCAATTACCAAAAGGCACGCCTTCAGCCACACAGATAATTCTCGAACTTTTTAGTCTCTCAGGACACCTCTACTCTCTTAAAAAATTATTAATGACTTAAAGAGCTCTTGCTTGATTTATAACCAGTCAGATGCCGTAAATGTTTAACACTCAGTGTTGGGGAAGAGAGAACCTTGATTTCAAATGTTTGCTGATTTCTGTAATGTGAAACCCCGACTATGGCAGATTTCAGGTTACCAACAGATGACACTGAACACAAAGTTGGAAAAAGATGCAGGCAATCAGCTCTCACAAGCCAGCTCCAGCATATCATTGGTTATATGTATATGTATCAATATTTACCATATTAGAAATTAAAACTGAAAAATTTTTATACCTTAAAAATAATTCTACCACATGTTAACACAAATTGCACTTTATTAAAAATAATTAATTTTCCAAAACAGAAAAATTAGTGACCAGAGTATCAATGTTTTATTTTTTTACAAATTCTTTCAATGTTCAGTTTATTTGAAATCAGCTAAATTTTCATACCTACTTGTGCACTGAATCTGTTGCAAAATTTTACTTGATAAATGAAGAAGCTTTGAACCTCACCGAATTTTCTCTGTTACTACACCAAAACTGAACAGGTGGTTATTTCATAAAGATCAGTTGCAATGGGGAATCTGAAACCGTAACAGTTATATTAAAATCCACTGACCAATCCTGCACTTTGAATGGGTCCCATGCATGATTCTGTAACATCATGCAGTAGTTATTTGGAAAATATTGGCTCACTGGATTAAGCAGATCTCCCAAATGCTGACATATTTCATGATACTTTATTAGAAAACCTCATTCATTAAAATCAACATCAATCTCATCAGAATACTATAAATAGCGAAAAGCTACCAAGCTCACTATGTAGATACAGGATTTCCAAAATTCAGAACTTCTCCCTAAAAGCCTGAATTTTATCATAGACAATAAACACTGTTAACTGTTTTCCTTGAAGTAACAAGCTTACTTCATCTGCTTTTAAGAAAATGTTTTCCAAGGGCACCTGGGGGGCTCAGTGGTTAAGCCTCTGCTTTCGGCTCAGGTCATGGTCTCAGGGTCCTGGGATCAAGCCCCACATCGGGCCCTCTGTTCAGCAGGGAGCCTGCTTCCCCCTCTCTCTCTGTCTGCCTCTCTGCCTACTTGTGATCTCTCTTTCTGTCAAATAAAGAAAATCTTAAAAAAAAAAAGAAAGAAAGAAAGAAAATGTTTTCCAAACACTCAAGTTTGAATAGCCATGCTTTGGCTATCGGCTATTCTTTAGAGAAAACTGATGTCCTAGGGGAAAAAACTCAGCTAGTTCATTTCACCACTCAAACAATTACACAAGTGTTTTTCTTCAAGAACACCATCAGTCTTTACTGCACAGCAGAAATGCTTTCAGTAAACATACCAATTTCATAACACAGAATATTAAAACATGTACTCAAGGATCAAGGTTTGATACAACTGGTACTATTTACAGCTTCATCATGGTATTTTGTCTCAAATAAATCCGTAAAATCCTTTAAAAAATTGTTTAAATGAAACTGATGTGTTGGTTTGTGTTTTTTTTAACTGCAAGTGAATGACAGTGAAGAATACAATGATTACTGGTATAGTTTGATGTCACTGACTTGATTCATGCTAAGGCACC
Source organism: Enhydra lutris kenyoni (assembly GCF_002288905.1). NCBI lineage: Eukaryota > Metazoa > Chordata > Mammalia > Carnivora > Mustelidae > Enhydra > Enhydra lutris. Next base: position 17,292,880 of record NW_019154126.1, on the reverse strand, counting down.
AACAGCTTTAATCCCACCCTCTTCTGTTTTTACACCATCTGTGTAAATATCATTACAGAGAAAAAGGAAAATAAATCTTAGCATTATTATGAAAATAGTCTAGTCCTCCCAAACCTCCTGAAAGTCTCCCCTAGGGTTCCGCACACCACATTTTGGAAACCACTGCTCTATCCCAATGCAGCCCTTAGACCCCCACTCACAGTGTAAAGAACTGAGCACTGAAGCAGGCTGTGATTTCAACTACAGCACAGAAGCACAACCCACACCACCATAACCCAAGGCCTGAGAGAGAGTTCGTGAGTCAGAGACTGAGTGAAATATAATATGAATTACACCCAAGAGTCCTACTGGTATTATAGATTGGACCTGTGGATTAAAATGCTGGATAGTGCCCACAATCATTTTCTGTGGGGAAATACCCCAGCTTTAAAGACATCAGATATTCTGAAGAACTGAACTCAAGAAAGATCTGTGAGGTTTTGATAAAGATAAATCATGCTTCAAGTTATTTTAATTACCTTTCAAGTATAATTTTCAAGATTTTAAATTATTAAATAAATACTCTTATCAAAATGGCTTGGTGTTAATAATACCTGCTGTGGAAAAGGAGCTGTAGCCACTAATACGAAACTCTACTCCTAGAATTCTGGAGATAAGTTATAGGAATTCTGTAACTACAGCGAAACTTCTCTATGTCCAAACTCTGGGCAGTGCAAAAGCTCATGGGACAACTCTTTTGTTAAACTGCGGAAATACAGGCTGAGAAGCTGCACATATGACAAACTCTAGAGAATTCAGATGTATCCTTAAAAAAAAAAAAACAAAAAACACAAATCCTTAGAGACATTCTATATTCAGACACTCTAAACTCACTGGTTTTGCCAAAACTGGTGACCACTACTAAGCCTATCACTGTATTGGTAAACCGGCTAAACTTCACTGCTACACATTAAAAAAAAAAATTCACGTGGCTCCCTACCTTTAGCATTTCAGTATTATTATATGATTATACTGAGCACATGAGCCACAGCAGAATCTACAGCATCCTTGAAGTAGGGTATTTTACACAGGTGACATAGAAAGAACACTGGCAGTGATTCAAGGACATGCATGCAGACTCCAAAGCCAAAAGTAGGTAAAGAAAGAAGCATCTTTGTGTTTTGTGTAAGGTGGCACATTCAGTTTTAGGTAGGCTACATTGAAAGCAATGGTAGGGTAACTAGGTGGAAGTGGTAATAAGCAAGGAGAATTTTGCAACTGACACTTTAGAGCTAGAAAACAAAGATCTGAGAAATACTAAGAGCAATCTATTAAGAGTACTATAATTACTTTATTCCTAATGTGCAAACAGAAGTCTAAAGAAGCTCTGGAAAAAGAGAATAGTTTTTCCTGAGAGACACTAGTATAGGGACACAAACTTTAGTTTATCTGAACTAATATATGCATACTGCAGCCAGAAATAAAGAAATATTTCTGGGGCACCTGTATGGCTCAGTCAGTTAGGCGTCTGCTTTCGGCTTGGGTCGTGATCCCAGAGTTCTGGGATCAAGCCCTGCATCAGGCTCCCTGATGGGCGGGGAGCCTGCTTCTCCCCCTCCTAACCACTCATACTCTCTTTCTCACTATTTCTTTTGCTATCTGTGTCTCTCAAGTAAATAAATAAATAAAATCTTTAAAAAAATTCTCATAAACATCAAATATTCATTCCAAGACTTGATATACAAAAAATATCACAAAAGCAGGTTATACTTATGAATTAACTCATTCTTTTATTCTCTCAACAAATATTTATCAGGAGCCTGCTGTGTGGGCCAGTCTAGACAGTAGGGACATAGCAATGAACAAGAAAAGTCTCTGCTCTCCTTCATAAGAAAGATACTGAAAACAGATGAAGACAAATACAACATTTTTATTGGTGTTAAATTCTTTTTTTTTTTTTTAAAGATTTTTATTTATTTGACAGAGAGAGATCACAAGCAGGCAGAGAGGCAGGCAGAGAGAGAGAGGAAGGGGGAAGCAGGCTCCCTGCTGAGCAGAGAGCCCGATGCGGGACTCGATCCCAGGACCCTGAGATCATGACCTGAGCCGAAGGCAGCGGCTTAACCCACTGAGCCACCCAAGCACCCCTTGGTGTTAAATTCTTAAAAGAAAAATGAAGCAAGGTAAGGAATCAGAGAGTTACAAGGTGGGGGTAGTGTGGAAGGAGGCTAATCAAAATATACCTGTTGTGGAAAGCTTCTCAGAGGAGGGAACATTTGCATAAAAAGCCTAAATGAAGAGAGGGAGAAGGCCAGAGGAAGATCTAGGAGTATATTTGTTACTTTCTAACAATCATGTAGGCAGCTGCTTAAAAACATAAATAAATAAAATGGGTGGATTTTATATTCTATAATTTTTATACCTCTTTTTATGAGGCTCTAAAAGTGCATAGAATGAACTCATAGTAGACATGATTTACCTTTTCTTCCAGATCCCCTGAATAATCCTCTTCTACAGGATGCCTGAAACATAGATTATGCTGATGCCACCACATCCACCAACAACCCCACTATAGGCAGTAGTTAATCTGAAGTTAAGATGATGCAACTGACAGCCTTACTTGGCTTTGCAATTAAAAAAAAATCCTTATAATGACACTTGTAACTGGGAAAACCTCACAATGTTGTAACATGGCACTTGATTAGCACCTAGTAGACTACCTCCAGTCTGTAGCCAGGTTCCCTTATGATGGGGTTTATGATGTCACAATACAGCTGCAAATGTCACAGAGCTACTGGGCCTGCATTCAAGACAGTTAATAAAGGATGAAAAAATGTGAATTCACAATATAGCAGATTTCACTATCAATTCTGCTCCTGAGAAATAAAATCTATACCTTGTCTATTTTAATTTTAAAGGACTACAATTGAAATCCATTTTCAATTCATGCTATTACAAGCATGAAGTTGGAAAATTATCTTGATTTCTGTGTATTAAGACAAGATTCTTAATAGTCTGTTTCTTCTGTAAGGAAAAAAAAGTGTTTACAGAATATTTCAAATATTTTTAAGGTTGAAAACAGGAAAATAATGAGAGTGAACACTTAAATATAGGTGTAAAATATTTCATTTTTTTTTAAAGATTTTATTTATTTATTTGACAGAGAGAGATCACAAGTAGACAAAGAGGCAGGCGGAGAGGAAGAGAGGGAAGCAGGCTCCCTGCTGAGCAAAGAACCTGATGCGGGACTCGATCCCAGGACCCTGAGATCATGACCTGAGCCAAAGGCAGCGGCTTAACCCACTGAGCCACCCAGACGCCCCTCATTTTATTTTTTTAAAGTTGTGCTTAATTGCACTAAATAAAGAGAACACAAAATGAAAAATGTAGAGTGGGTCTCATTTTAGTGTCTTTCTTTCCCATTGCAGTTTTTTTTTTTTAAGTGTGGCTAACAGATTGCAAAATTCAATACAGTTAAATTTTACTTAATTTTATGGGCACCTGGGTGGCTCAGTGGGTTAAGCATCTGCCTTCAGGTCACGTCATGATCCCAGGGTCCTGGGATCAAAAACCATGTCAGGCACCTGGCTCAGCAGGGAGTCTGCTTCTCCCTCCCTTTCTCCCTCTGACCCTCCCCCTGTTCACACTCTTGCTCTCTCTCAAATAAATAAGTTAAATTATAAAATTTTTTTTTACCTAATTTACCTTGAGAATTTCAGTTGAAAATATTTATTGATAACAGAGTTAACCACATAAGACTCATATTTGTATATCTACCATGTTAAAATTCTAAAGAGAATTACATGGGAATGCTGTTGCCTCACATGCTTTTTGTATGTGTAGAGCATAAACAAATGCCATCTGAAATCTATAATCCAAATAAAACGAGAAGGGGCAAGTAGATCACTGTTTCTGGTACTGTGAATATAAATGGCTGAATATTAAGTCTTTTTAAAAAAATTCTCCCCTTGTGGGGCGTCTGGGTGGCTCAGTTGGTTAAGTGTCTGCCTTCAGCTCAGTTAACGATCCCCGGATACTGGGATCAAGGCTCACATCGGGCTCCTTGCTCATAGGGGAGTCTGTTTCTCCCTCTCCCTTTGCCCCTCCCCTCACTCAGGCTTGCTCTCTCTCATTCTTGCTCAAATAAATAAAATCTTTTAAAAAATTCTCCCTTGAAAGCAAAGCAAATATCAAAATTAAATCATGCTTAATTATACAGTCTATTTTCATTATATTTCCAATAAGCAGTGATGATCTTTTGAGGACAAATTAAAATTAGGGATTCTTTAACCTTTGAAAAACAATACTCTAGCTGATTTGTTTTTCCTACCTAATCTGTAGAGTATCTTTAGTTTTCTATTTGTAGCAGTAGGAGTATCATTTTATATTCTAACCAATATGTGTTTCATTTATCATATTTTAAAAGCATTCTGAAAATGAATATTATCTTTGTAGCAGTTAAAATTCTTTTAACTCCAAGACTTTTAAATATCAATCCTATAATTGCCTTCAGTAAGACTGAAACTAAAATTGGTCATAATCACTAGTCAGATGCAAGTAATAAGTGTATATAATGAAGTTTCAGTGAGATCAGAGCCCAAAAGAACATATACGCAGCAGACATCTTGTAAGAACAAATAGTAAATAATAAAACTATTCTTAACAATAATGTAGATCATTTCTAATAATTGTTAAGAAACGTATATGTCAAAAGCCAGATACCACGAAATGAATGCCTAAAACCACTTATTACCCAAACTTCATATTAATCTTTATTTCCAAGCAAAAAGCTCTTTATAAGAATGTCTATGAAGCAAACTTTAATTCACTTGAATTATTTTATTTGTTCTATCAATAACTTTGTGTAAGTCCTACAAACTACTGAACTGGCAAAAATAAAAATTAAAAAAACAAAAATACCAAAAACCCTTAAGAACTGTAATAGTAGCATCTGGCTGGCTCATGTAGAAGATTGTAGGACTCTTGATCTTGGAGTCATGGATTTGAGGTTCACATTGGGTATATAAATTAGTTTAAAAATAAAGAGGGGTGCCTGGGTGGCTCAGTGGGTTAAGCCTCTGCCTTTGGCTCAGGTCATGATCCCAGGGTCCTGGGATTGAGTCCCGCATCAGGCTCTCTGCTCAGCAGGGAGCCTGCTTTCCGCCCCCCCCCCCCCCGCCTACTTGTGAGCTCTCTCTGTCAAATAAATAAATCTTAAAATAAATAAATAAATAATAAATAAATTTCTTTAAAAATAGCAATAGTAAATAAAATGTGGTATATACATACAAAGGAATATTATTCAGCCTCACAAAGGAAAAAAAATCCCACCACAGAGTTTGACACAGATAAACCTTGAGGACCTTATGCTAAGTGAAATAAGCTAGTCACAAAAAGACAAATACTGATGCATCCACTCATATCAAGTATCTATAAGTAGTTAGGTTCACAGAAACAGAAGGTAGAATGGTAGTTACCAGGGCTGAAGGCAGGGGTGTTAAGAAAGTTTTTGTTTAATGGATATAGAGCTTTAGATTTGCAAGATGAAAATGTTCTGGAGATCTGTTTCACAACACTGTATTACTAACACCACTAAACTGTACACTTAAACTGGTCAGGACTGCAGATTGTATTTATTTTCTTACCACACATAAAAAATAATAACAACTCTGGCCCCGTATCTGATGGATATAACAAGTAACTAGCTTCTTGCCAGGAAAACACCCAATAAATTGATTTTACCAAAGGCAGTGGGACTGATTTCTTCATCATCTCATAAAAAGTAAGACTAAAGCTCTGGGTGCTCTCATACTCTTGGCCCCAGAGTGATGGTTCAACACATAGAATAGTTACTGATGCCAGAAATTATATGGAAACAATTACTAATACATCAAAATGGATAAAATCTAAATTTTCTAATGCTCTTCACATATCCCAGATCAGAAACGGAGTGGGGATCTAAATACAGAACTATCTTAATCTGCCACTTAAGAATGAAGGAGTAACAATATACAGTACATATACAACATGTACTGCATAGTATTGCTTATGTGTCTATATACACACACATATATACATAATATATATGTGTACATATAAAATAACAATATATAACCTATTTTTATTATTAAATTCAATTGTTATGGAATTTCCAAGGCAATGCCCTCTATATGGTTCAGTTCAACACTGAATACCCTATGTATTACATAGGGTTGTATTACATACTTTATTACTCTACAATAAAGAGTAGAGAGCTTGATTAAATCTAAAGCCAGATAGCCTGGGTTCTAATTTTGGCCTTGCGTCTTACTAGCTGTGTGACCTAAGACAAGTTATTCATTCAGTCTCTCTACACCTTATTTTCCACCACTGCTAGGCGGAATGAAAGCAGTATCTTTCTACAAAGTTGTTGTGAGGACAGAGTCAAAGGCCTGGCACAGACTGAGTATTCAATACCCACTTTTGTTATTCTTATTATTGTTGCATTTAAGTAATTTAGTCAAGAATTTGGAACTTAGAACAATTTACAAGTATTAATCCTCTGATCTGGAAGGTTAAAATACTTTTCCAGTGCCTGGGTGGCTCAGCAGGTTAAGTCTCTGCCTTCAGCTCAGGTCATGATCTGAGGGTCCTGGGATCCAGTCCTGCATCTGCTCTCTGCTCAGCAGGAAGCCTGTTTCCCCCCCCCCTCCTCTCTCTCTGCCGGCCTCTCTGCCTACTTGTGATCTCTCTCTCTCTCTGTCAAATAAATAATTTTTTAAAATTAAAAAAAGTAATAATAAAATACTTTTCAAAGTCTTCCCAAAATTCAGGTGAAGAAGAACCCATGATTTACATTAAAAAAACAAGTCAAAATCTGAATCAGTGACAAAACATGGCTAGTCTAAATTGCATCCTTAAGTTTTTTCAGTTTTAGTCCAAAGGTCAGAATTCATACACAGGCAAGTCTAAGAATTAAGCACCTAAAAAAGCATTATAATGAAACCTGGTCTTAATATGAAATGTAAAATCTAGTAATAGATTATATTTTAGATTTTCGGACTCAAAATGGCATAAAGAAATTCCTGCAATATATAAAAATCCCTTTAAAAAAAATCCAGGGGCGCCTGGGTGGCTCAGTGGGTTAAAGCCTCTGCCTTCTGCTCAGGTCATGATCTCAGGGTCCTGGGATCGAGCCCCGCATCGGGCTCTCTGCTCAGCAGGAAGCCTGCTTCCCCCTCTCTCTCTGCCTGCCTCTCTGCCTGCTTGTGATCTGTCTGTCAAATAAATAAATAAAATCTTTTTAAAAATATAAATAAAAGAAATCCAAAGTACAAAAATTTAGGAGCATAAAATATACCATTTAAAGTAAGTTCATGGCATCATATCAGAATGTTGCATATAAAACTACTACGAATTTTTTAAGATTTTATTTTTTTATTTATTCATAATAGAGGGAGGGAGGTAGAGGGAGAAGCAGGTTCCCTGCAGAGCAGGATGCCCCATGGCATTTAGGATGACTAATTAATTGAGCATGTACTGCGACCTTTCTTTTTTCCCAGTAAAGATGAGAGGTACGGGGGCCTGGGTGGCTCAGTGGGTTAAGCCTCTGCCTTCTGCTCAGGTCATGATTTCAGGGTCCTGGGTTGGGGCTCTCTGCTTGGCACTTAACTGACTGAGTTACCCAGGTGCCCAGTAGCTTTCCTTTTCTATACCCTCTGAAGGTCTGTTTAAGCATAGTAAGTAGAGTTATATTACTTTGAAATGAATTCCTAATACAACATACTTTTAAAACAACATAAGCCACTTCCTCTTAAAGCCTAATTGCAACCACTGGCCTAATTGCTACCATTCTAATCATTTGAGGCAAGTTAGTAGAATGATAAAAGCAAACAATTATTGCACATTCCAAGCACTGTACTTGCACTTCACACTTCATCTCCTTCATCTTAATCTATGAAAATCAAAGAATTCAGGCAATTAAGTATTAACTTAAAACTATATATAAACATTAGGAAAATAATTTTGAGGGAAACGGGGGGGCTCAGTTGGCCAGCTGACTCTTGGTTTTGGCTCCAGTTGTGATTTCAGTGTGGTGGGATCGGGCCCCATGTCAGGCTCCACGCTCAGCAGGGAATCTGCTTGGGGTTCTCTCTATCTCCCTCTGCCCCCCTACTCACGCTCTCTTTCTCTCTCTCTAAAATAAATACACCTTTTTAAAAAAATAATTTTGTGTCTTTAGTGTTAAAATATATTACAAAAAATACTTTGCACCACTACTTTTAAGTAAACAAACTACATTTAATTCAAACTGTATATGTATGTATACATTGACTCTTTTTCCTTACACCAAGTAGAAAGCAGTAAATAAGCCCTTAAAAAAGGGAAAACTAGAAAGTTCTAAGGACCCAAGGAGACCAACTTACACTAGCAAAACCTATCACAGTGTATTAACATATCTGATACCAAATACATAAAGGTATTTATTATCTGCCAAAATAGAAGTTTACTGCTATATAGAACATACCTATTTAAAGGTAAATTTTTTTCCTGAACTATTTCTGCTTGCATCATCTTTATCTGATAGTGTGTCTACCTAATACATTCACTACCATAAGCAGGCTTTTTTCTCTCCCATGTCTTTTTGGAGAACCACTAGAGATTTTTCTCTGCCAGGGCTCAGAAAACTCTCATTTCTGAAGAACACTATTAAGATGTCATCATAATTAATCAATAGAGTGAAAATTTCCAAAAGCCTCTGTGTTTTGTAATTCCTTTAACAAATGTAATTCTTTTAACAGTCTGGGGTTTACCAAGCTTGTAGTAACTTTAAAAATTAAAATCAGGCAAAGAAAAATAACTGAATATTATTCAAAGTAGAACCTACAAAAATTCACACTTTTTCTTCAAACTTCAATGTCTACTCCCTTCGTTGTTCTTTTTTCATTATTGTGGTAAATAATGTAGAATAAAATTTACCATCTTAACCATTTTAAGTTTATATAGTTCAGTAGTAATATTCACAGCTGTGAAACAGATTATTCAGAACATTTTCATCTTGCAAATCTGAAATTCTAGACCCCTTAAACAACAGCTCCCCTATAAACCTTTCCCTAGTCTACTTTACTACAAAAAAGAAATCATAAAGAAAAGGGTAAAAAGAATAACTATGTTTATACTCAGTTGTTCTCCCATTATTGCTAGTGACAAATCACCTCTCTCTATGAAGAACTTGGAACATCAAACAAAAAGTATCCAAACCCCATCGAAAATCATTATAGGGGCGCCTGGGTGGCTCAGTGGGTTAAAGCCTCTGCCTTCAGCTCAGGTCATGATCCCAGCGTCCTGGGATCGAGCCCCACATCGGGCTCTAGCCCCACATCGGGCTCTCTGCTCTGCGGAGAGCCTGCTTCCTTCTCTCTCTGCCTGCCTCCCTGCCTGCTTGTGATCTCTGTCTGTCAAATAAATAAATAAAATCTTTAAAAAAAAAAAAAAAAAGAGAAAATCATTATAAATGACAGAAAATCTTTAACAATCTCTCCAACACTAAAACTAATTTGTATGTATTTTTCTGATTTTAAGTATAAAAATAAAATCTTTTTCTGAAATTTGGCTGATTCCTTTATATCTGTTTAAATTATCTTTGAAATATCAAATTTTATTCAAAGTATTATCACTAAGATGAAAACGGAGGGCATTCAAAAGCCAAAAAGTAACCTTTAAAGAAATGTGTTATCACATACAAAATTACAAAATACAAGTACAAATATATAACAAATTCTTGTTCAAATTGAACAAAATAATCTCTGCTATTAGCAGTTCACCAACTACTTTTATGTCCCTCATACATTGAATTACCTTCAAGAATGAGTTACATTTTAAAACAGTATATTTCCTTGAATTAGTTGATTAAAGAACATCATACAACACAGATTTAGCATTTACTGAAAAAAATTCAGTTTTACTTTTTCTTCCAACTTTTGCTCATTTTTAGAGAGAATTCTAGGTGAAGTAAAACATTATATAAAAAAATTAAAGCAATGAAAAAGAGCCAGAGGAAGGAATACAAAAAAATAAGGAGCAATAGAAAGTCAATACTGAAATGAAAAATTTTTACCTCAAAATCTTAAGAACATTTTTCTCTTTCTGCAAAAGTCACTCAAGTAAGGGAATTAGTATGTTGAAATAAAAAACAAGATTCAATTGAACACTAAGCTTAAATTATATCTACTTAGCTGGCAGTAGATATACCAGATCAACAAAACACAATGCAGACCATCTTTAATATACAAATATGATGTTGCTGACCCATTATCAATAGCAAATGTTGCATTTTTGTTCTGTTTTCTGATACTCATCCACATCCTTCCTGGTCCTACTTAGAACCAAGAAGATGGATTTTTGGCACAGCCAGCCAAAGTAATGAGAAACGTCATTCTAATTTCCCACCAGACTGAAACAGAAAACATACAACTCATACATTAAAATGTATCCTTTGTTAAATCATTCCTACTTCAATCCCTCACTGCATGCCAAGGCCGGCTTTATTCTGAGGCGCTCCTTTACATACTATTTGCATTTAGAACAGACAGCATAAAAAAGGAGATTAGCAGAGTATAATCCTTGAACAACATTCCCGAGTGGTTTTCTCTGCTCCCTATAATCTCATTTCCAAAAACACACAGGTCTGTGGGAAGATTAATGTTTATATTAGAACACATTCTCTTCAGGCACTGTGCTGACCCTGATAATCTCTAGAGCTTCAAGCTCTAGGACTCCCTGCTTCGCTTTTTTCACCTTTGCTGACACCTAGAGAACTGGTCATTTATAAAAAAGAGTTATTTAGCTTTGAGAGGTGAGGTGCCCACAGGCTTCAGCAGCAGCTACTAGGCATGAAGCTTTGGAAAGCTGGTTTTAAAGCACATCCTTTCCAGCGGCTCCATGAGGATTACTTTGCCTATCCACATCTTCTGGAGACATTAACAACTCCCAAGGGACATCCAACAAGAAAAGTTCAGGGTGTCCTCACTCTTACTTTCAGAGTAGATTACACATTTGTGAAATAAATGGGGAAATGTGAACAAGAAGTGCGTATCATTGTAAGGAATTATGCTTCATTTTATTAGGTATGACAGTGACATTTGGTTACATAAAAAAATGTCTATAATCTTTTATAAGTTGCATACGCAGAAGTAAGTAGGAGTAAAATGACATGTCTGAGATCTGCAGAGTTGCTTAAAATACTTTAACAAACAGAAAAAAAAAGAAGATAGATGAGGCTACAAAATCTTAGTAATTATCAAGTTTATGTATACATAAATTTATATACATAGCATTATCCTACCTTGTATATGTTTGAAATCTTACATTATAAAAGAAAGTTTAGGGCGCCTGGGTGGCTCAGTGGGTTAAAGCCTCTGCCTTTGGCTCAGGTCATGATCCCCCCCCACATCAGGCTCTCTGCTCAACAGGGAGTCTGCTTCTCCCTCTCCCTCTGCCTGCCTCTCTGCCTACTTGTGATCTCTGTCTGTCAAATAAATAAAATCTTTAAAAAAAAAAAAAAAAGAAAGTTTAATTACCCATTTAAGGATTATATTATTTCCAGAGGATATGTGGCTATTTAAAACTACTTGTATATAACATACATATATATTTGTATATAATATACATACATATATATATCTATATATAGATAGATAGATAGATATAGATAGATTTATTTATTTATTTATTTATTTATTTATTTTGCTTTCCACCATCTTGGCTTTTGGACAGGGTTTCCTCCTGGCTTGGTTATTTAAAGTAAACTCTCCAATTTATTACCAGTTGTTTTTCCAGGGGCACAGGGGAATAGAAAGTAGTCTTACATAGCAATACATACACTTAACAAACAAGAAAGCAGCTTCAATTAAAAATAAATCAACATAAAAAATATCTCAGGCAAGAAGAAAGCCAAGTCACGATTTAACCTCAACTATCTGTCACCCTCAGGATCTGTTTAAGGCAAATCCTGCTTTCAGCTCTTTGACATTATCACCACTGTGACTTCTATTTACTTTTGACTGCAGGTAGAAGGGAAAGATTCCATTTATATCTGGGAAGTTATAAAACAGAAAACTGGAAACTTAAAACTCTAGTCTCGTTTGGTGCACATGGAGGCCTGAGGGCCAAGAGCAGCCTCGAGTTGTCAGATCTTCCTGAATGTGATGATTTCAGAGTAACCCTGATGGGCAGAAGCTTTAGAAAGTCCATGGTGCTCAAAACTACTACTCTCAAATGACCAGATACAAAGGATGAAACTGACTGAATCTTTTTGTCACACCTTTTGTGCCCACACTAGTTAATGACAATTTGACCATGTAAAAAGGAAATTAAGTGTTATAAAGTCCTACCTATACCAAACCGTCCTTTTTGAAAAAAATGAAACAAGTATCAAGTATACAAGGACATCAGGAATTATTCAGAAGAGTCACTTTTAGCATACATTATAGGTTTTTTTTTAATTTCTTTTCAGTGTAACAGAATTCATTGTTTATGTACCACACCTAGTGCTCCATGCAATACGTGCCCTCCATAATACCCACCACCAGGTACATATAGGTTTAATAAAGATTTCAATCTGATTTCCTAATGCTTTTATCACATAATATCACATCATAATGAATACTCACAAATTAACAGCTTCAGGCATCATAAGAACCTAACCGTTTAGAATCTAATTATGTTTAGAAAATTTTGACTGCTAAGAATTTGTCCTAATTTTTCAAAAAATCATGATCTGTGCATGGCACAGAGGATAACTCTTAGTTAACCAAAGTAATCAATGAATCAGCACACAGATTACTTCTTGATCTCCTAACATTCCTAATATGTGAAAGACAAAAACCATTTGTCCTTTGATCAGACCCTTAAGATATATAGAAAATAAATACCATAGCAAGTCCATGAACTTGCTCTCCAGATTTAATAAATACCAACATTTGAATGGTTGAGATTTTTAAAGAAGAAAGCATTATAAATGCAAACCACAGGTTTTTTTCCTAGATCTGATTCAGCCTTCTCATGTCTCTCTCTCTCCTTCCACTTTCCTCAAAACACTTCACTTTGCCACACTCCTGTCCTCACCCCTTTGTTTCACAGACTCATCTTTCTCTATTATTTCACAGAAAAATTTCTTGAAGAATCTATACTTCCAATTTCTACCTCCTCTCCCTCTTACTTCTCCTAGCTATGAAAACCTAGTTTCTATTCACTGGACTCCTATTCAATTCCAAACGCTCATAAATCAAAGGTTATTTTTTAAACTTCATATTACTGGAACTCTTTAGTAACTTCTGACTGACGCTCACAGAGCTGGTTGTCACCCAGGCTAAAGGTCCTCAGGATTGCAAATTATCATTTTTAAACAATGGAGATATATTGTTTTGACTGTGCAGGCCCAGAGGAGGGAGAGAAGGCTATGTGAGGGTCAGTGAGCCAGCACCTAAAGAGAGGAGAGTGGAGGCAAAAGGAAGATTTGCTTTCAACTACCACTTCAGCAAATAAGGGCAGAATTAAAGATCAGGAATCATAGTGATAAAAACTCTAGAAGATGGCAAATTTATGAAAAAAGATATGTGTATTGTATTCTTTTTGTAAGACCCTAAGACTAAAAGACATATACCCAAAATCTCTGGATGTTAAGATTATGGGTAGTTTTTATTTTCTTCTTTATAATAATATATGTTTTGTTAATTTTCTACAATGAACATACATTTTTTTAATAAGAAAAAGGCTGCTCCCCTCACCCCTTTAAATAGCAAAAGGTCTGCGTGCCTGTATTCTGGGGTAACAAAGAAGGGTGTTGCCAGGGAGATGCAGCTTCACAGAATACTTGTGAGAAAACCCCCAGGGAGCTCTTATGAGGAAAGAAAAGCAGGCTGGGTGTTTGGGGCCAGTCTTGGGAAAGAAGAGACCTCACAGGAACCTGTCTGGCATGAGACAACCCAGGAAGTACCTGGTATTTCCCCTGGACCTCCAGTCAGCCATATGGGTCCTCTCTCTCCTCCCTTCAAGATACTGTGAAAATCTCACGACTGCACTGTATCCCACACTACTGTGACTCCACACAAAAGGTGTCTCCACAACTGGCTGGTTGACTTCCAATCCAACCCCCACATAGTCCACACAAATATTAGTGTTCTAAACACAGGGAACACTGTACTTCAAGAATATTTAGAATCCAGGACACTCTACACTCTCAAATGTATACAACCTCTGCTTACATTTACCAGCTCAACTTCCCAGCCCAGATGTCAGGCTCCAGTTAGCCCCTCTACCCATAGTTTCTCGAGAGTCTGGCTTCGTGCCTCTGCACACTCTCTTCCCTGGCCTAGAATATGCTTCCCTATCCTTGTCCACGTGGTAAACTCCTACTGATCCTTTATATCTAGCTCAAAAGCAAATCCTCCATAAAGTACTCCTGGTCACCTGGCTGCTCCCTCCTAACATTTTATAGCACTTCTTATATTGTTGGAGCTATCATTCAAGTACCTGTCTTCCCTACTAAACCATGAGATATTTAAGACCAAAAACTACATTTCTCCATGTATCTAAATAGTGCTGAGAGCCAGTAGGTACTCAAAAAATACGTGACAAACTAAATAAAAGAATGTGTTTGCTTTTACTACATATTTTTATAAATATCTCAGAAATAAGTTTTAAGAGCTGAAAATCAGGCACTAACTCATACTGGTGGTCTCTAAATGAAACCAATTCAAAGACCTAACTAAAAAGGAAGTAAAGCTCAAACCAAATATATACTAGGCAAATGTAAGATTTCTGTAGTATTTCCAGCTGAGAAGTTAAGACTATACCAACTTGGAATTACCAACCTTCTGAAACAGTAATTTGAGGGTTACATATGTGGGCAGGTTTTTGTTTTTCCTTTTGCATAGCAGTGGTGGTGGAGGGAGCACTGAAAAGTGTCTGTTACGAGGCAAAGTAACTCAAATACATATTGTCTCTTTGAAATCAAATCAGTAAGAATGGCTGATAACCAGGAAACAGGGTAAACTTAAGATCAACTTCAAGAAAACAGAATCTGCACATACTTATTTCCACAGAGTTTCACTTTCATCAGTGCCTGCCTATTGCCTACATTAAATTTACCTGAGCTAAAGTAGGGATTGAATTTTGACCAGTCTGGGTCTGCATATGAGCAGATTCACTCTCAGCCACAGACTCTGTTACACTTCCATCCTGCTGAGATTCAATTGTTTCCATGGTCATTTGTCTGAAAAAAAAAAAATAAAAAAGGAAGAAGTATTAAGGCCCTATCAGAAAGATTTCTCTGCTTTTACTTAGCTTTCTGATATTCATTTCTGTCATCAATTGTACCATCTTATTTTTCAAGAAATGGGTTCAGTGGTAGAAGTCTAAGTCTCCAAACTAACTCTGCTCACAGGATATGAACATTACCATTCCAGGAAGCACTGTAAAATGTTTTATGGGAATTAACTTATTACAAAAAATGTTAATCTTATAATAGTCTCCTTGATAATTATTTTAAGCCCTCCAGTATAAATGAGTGAAAAAAGCAGACTTTCTATTTTACCTTAAGTATAAATATTCTATGACTCTCAAGGCCTAAGGTACCTGCTTCATAATATATACTATCGGAGAATTTCCCCACAGTCTAAATTAAATGCATTATAATATAAAGATGTGCCTAGCTTTGACAGCACTAACCAGTTTCTGATAAACAAGCCTCTCAAATGGAATCATGCAGAGCTGACTACATGTCCTACAGCTTCCCATTTCATTAAAGAGAATAATCTAGGGGCACCTGGGTGGCTCAGTGGGTTAAAGCCTCTGCCTTCAGCTCAGGTCATGATCCCAGGGTCCTGGGATCGAGCCCCACATCGGGCTTTCTGCTCGGCAGGGAGCCTGCTTCCTCCTCTCTCTCTCTCTCTGCCTGCCTCTCTGCCTACTTGTGATCTCTGTCTGTCAAATAAATAAATAAAATCTTAAAAAAAAAAAAAGAGAAGAATCTAATTTTTCCAGAAGAACTTTCGACATAATTTTGTCTATGATAATCAATTTAACAATTTTTATTTCCATATAGACGATAAACCACTATGATAAATTTTATCCTACTAGAAGAAATACAAACCACAAACAAAATAAACAAAATCAAATATTGAAAACTTACAGGAACTATTCTCTGTTACACATCTTTTCAACTGTCAATGATACAATGTGTTTCTCACTTTAGTAGTCTAATTATATAGCCAAAAAGTATGCAAGCTACTTAGAACTTTGAATTAAAATATCCAAATCCTTTTTCCAGATTTAGTTACCAGATTCTGCACTCTTTGATCCATCTTGCACTTTACTATCTTCTTTTGCATTTCAATAGTCATTACCTGAATCCAAGCCTTCCATTCTCAAACCCATCTATGCTGCTTTTAAGTTATTTCTCACTACTGAAAATCATCAAAACTTCTAACTAAACATGACAATTTAGAGCAACTATAAAAGACAAAAATCCGGTCTACTATGAAAAAATGTCTTTCCGTTACTATTCCCCAGTTCCTTTATCTCTTATTTTCTAGATCAGCCTAGGCAAGTAAAGATCACCTGCATAAACTGCCAGTTCTTCTGGCTCTATGTTTGCTTATGTGAACAGTTCCCAAAGAGAATACATCAGAACATTTAGTTCTACAGGATATGAAAAGGTATTATCTAAAAATGAGAGTGGGGGAAGCACTTAGTGAAAAAGTTTTATATGTCTGGGGTGAAAAAGGTTTTCTTTGCCACAGAACTTCTCAGAAGCCTGAATATGCTAGTGTGCCTTCAGAAGGTGGAAGGTGCAGATCCAATAGGCCGCATTTTCCAAAAGCATCTGACCACCAAAAACTCTTTTCCACAAGGCATGTCCTAAAGGTAGTGTTCTGAAAACAACTTGAGAAATGTCTTATGCTGTGTCTTACACCTTTTAAAGAACTTGAACCTCAACTCAAACACTATATGCTAGAAGACCTTCCTCACTAAACCATTCATTTTAGAAACATTTACTTAGCGCCATCTACATGACTGGCTCCGAAAACACAAAAGTGGGTATACTGCAGCCCTTGCCCTGAAGGAATTTATTCATTAATTGGTCCTTGGACAACCTCTATCAGAAGTAACTAACATACTTACTGGGGAAGTAGAGGAGCAGATTCCTAGGCTCAACCCTAAATCTACAGACTCAAACTTTCTGGGGCATCTAATTTTTTTTACATCTAAGAGATTCTGATGCATATTAAAATTTAGGAAAAACTTAGCTTATTGGTAAATTCTATCAGGTAGACTCATAAGGAACACATGTAAAGTCACTTTTTAAATTGTGTAAAGGATGTTATGCACAAAATACTTTGGGAAACATAGGAAGCAATGACTATATCTGCCTGAGAATGGGGCCATATAAACATATACTGAACAATGAGAAGAATTTCACCAAGTAGAAGAGGAAAAGAGAACTATGAGAGGAAGGAAAGTACAGAGTATGGTTAGGAAATGGAATAACAGATTGTAGTAGATAACCTAGGTGCCAGGGAGCCTGTTTAGATTCAGTGAGGAGGAAGCAAAATAGGACTGGTAGAAGTAGGGCTAGAAAGGTCAGATGGAACCAGAGAGAGAATATTTTTTAAAACTCTAGAGAGAGGGCACCAGGGTGGTTCAGTTGGTTGGGCATCTGACTCTTGGTTTTAGCTCTGGTCATGATCTCAGGGTCCTGAGATCGAGCCCTACATCTTCAATCTACATACTCCAGCTTCTCCAACCCTATATGTAGATGCTCCCAAGTCTGTACTTGTCTACACTCCCCTCCTATGAAGCATCTCAATCTAGTTTTCAGATGCCTGTCCCTTCCCTTCAATTTCTTCTATTCGAGAGTATCACTACCCACTTAAGCACCGCAGCAACAAGCTACAAGCATGTATGTGAGTTGGTACCGGATTAATGACAAAAACCCACAGAGCTAAGTATCAGCCAAATCAGGATGCCATGAGGCCTGGAAATGGGAAGAAAGGCAGATATGGAAGGTCAGTGGCCACCCCTATTCATCCTTCCTGCCACATGTGGCATCATCTACTATAACCTCCTATCCCAATATTGGACTAAGCTGCCAAGCTGCTTCTCCTCATGACTGCTGCTGTCCATTCTAAAGACTACACAACACGCTTGGCCTTCCTGTAAGCCATGACCAAACCGTGATGCCCCCTGACCCATGCCTGAATCACATCCATTAACACCTCACATTCCTACCTCCCCAGTCACTGTCAAAGATGTAAGCTCCTCCTGTACTTCACTATCCCTCTCAAAACTAGTACTTCCTTCCCCCCCATAATTCAGTTGCTTACTCCTAACTCCTATTCTCCTTCCAAGCCCTTGCAACGTGCTATCTGGAACTCCCACCCCTCACCCCATCCTCTTAACAGACAGCAGCTTGTCTTCCCATACCTAACCAGAATTCCCACTACTATTTGTCAGCTGTTCCTCCTCTGTGCCTTTGCAGAAACCCCTGTCTTGCTGAGGTCCAAAGTCATCGGGTGTACCATCCTATATTCACCCACATGATAATCATTTTCCACTCACATCCAGGATGTAAACTGAAGACTTTGGCACTTGAGTTAAAAGATTTCCTCTCCGGAGCACCTGGGTGGCTCAGTCAGTTAAGCATGTGACTCTTGATTTTGGCTCAGGTCATGATCTCGGGGTTGTGAGATTGAGCCTGCATTGGGCTCCATCCTCAGCAGGGAGTCTACTTGAGATTCTCTCCCTATTTCTCTCCTCAAATGGGCAGCAATCTTACAGTTTTCCTAGTGAACTTACTCTTCCATTCTCTGACTCTTTCAAAGTTTTCTCCCTCTTCTCAAATCTCCAAGCTTACCTAACTACCCTACACACAGTGTAAGGACTTGCCTCCTGCTTAGATGAGAACTCCCTCAATTTCCTGCCACCAAATCGGCAAACCCATTTACATCTATACCCACCATTTTACCTTGCCTCCTGCCTCCCCACTCTTTAAGTTCTTTTATCTGTGCTTTAGACCCTCTTTGAGGGAACTATTATCAATTACCTTCCCCCCTCTCCAATGGTTCCTCTTATCAAGATTTAAACAGGTTTAAGTCTCCTCGATCTCAAACACACATACACACACACACACACACACTTGCTGAACCAGAAGTCTTTTTCTAGCTACTGTCTTGAACCTCTCTTCTTCCTTTCACTGCTAAACTACATTAAAGAATTACCAACATTATATCCATTTCTTTACTCCCACCTATTCCTAGACAACCCTAAACTGGCTTCTGCTTCACTAAACTTCTCTAGTAAAGGTAACCAATCTGTCACTAAATCTAAGTTCATTTTAAGTCCTATCTGGCTTGATCCCTCAGCAGTATTCAAAACTGTTGGCATCTTCCTTTTTGATGTCCTTTTTGATATTACATTTTCTGTTCTCATCCCATTCTCCGACAACTCCTCCACAAGCTCCTTTGCTAATTCTTTCTCTTACTCAATGTCAACCTTCATATTGCATGTCTTCAGGGCTCTGTTTAGTTTTCTCACCTCACTCTCAAATCTCCCTTTGTGTACTGTCATCATTTCACCAACTTCACTCTCAAATCTAGATCTCTAGCCCAGAGGTTTCTCTTGAATTCCAAAACCATATATTCAAATGCCTATCTATTATCTCCAAATAGGTGTCCTACAGGTACCTCAAACTCAATGAGTCCAAAACTAATCTCTTCTCCTCCACAAATGTGTTTCTGCTCTGAGATTCTTAACCTCAGGAAATGCAGCTCCGGCATCCATCAAGTGACAACCTGGGTGTTACCTCTAACACCCTCTCCCATTCTTTCCCTACAGCCTCATTACCAAGTGGGATGACTCCTCCTACTAAAGAACAAGGTAGTCCCCTTCTTTACCACTACTCAATCTCCCTATTCCAATGCATACTAACAGTTCTCTTTCTCAAGTTTACACTTCTGCTTAAAACACTTCTCTGCTTAAAACTCTTCAGTAGCCCTAGGGGCGCCTGGGTGGCTCAGTGGGTTAAGTCACTGCCTTCGGCTCAGCTCATGGTCCCAGGGTCCTGGGATCAAGCCCCGCATCGGGTTCTCTGCTCAGCAGGGAGCCCGCTTCCTCCTCTCTCCTGCCTGCCTCTCTGCCTACTTGTGATCTCTGTCAGATAAATAAATAAAATCTTAAAAAAAAAAAAAACAAAAAAAAAAAAACTCTTTAGTAGCCCTATATTGAGCATAGGATAAAATTCAAACGTCGTATAATAATAATAACCACAACAACCATTTGTAGGTGCTTACCATGTGGTAAAAGCCTACTGGCTTTAATCCTTAACAGCTTTATAAAATCAGGATAGTCAGTTCTTCTTTTAGGGATAATAAAATAGATAATGACAAAGAAACATAAGAGGTTAAGAACTTAATCTTACCACCAATCTGATCTGTTCAGAGTGGCATAGCCAGGTTTTGAATTAAGGTCTTTTTCCAAAGTCCATATTCTCAATTACCAAACCAAACTGCCATTCAATCTCTTTCACGATGTGACCCCATTTTACTTTTATGGCCTCATTTCCAGTCACTCCATTCTTCCCATACTCTGCATTCTGGCCTCCTCATAAGCCATTTCTTTCAAATACACATCCTATTTCCCTAGTTCTAATCTTTTATATCTGTTCTTCTCTCTTCCTGAACTGCCCTTCACCTCTTCTTTGTCCAACAGGCAAATTCCTACCAGTTTTTCAAGGCCTGGCTGAAGGACACCATCTTTCAAAAGCCTATTCTAATAGCCTTGGGCAGAATTAGTTATTCTGTTCTGAGTTCCCAAAGCATTTTATGCAGTACTTCCATTATAACACTTGTCTAGCATATAATACATTTATTCACAAAGTACCAACACTAGTATAAGCAACTCCGGGACAGAGATTACAACTTATGTTTCAATGTATTCCCAGTGCCTAGTACAGAATCTACTATAATTGTTAAATAAACCAACTGATCAACTATTCGGTAAGACTATGCAACTGTCAGATGTCACTAAAACGATAAAAAATAAGGTTTAGAGAGATTGATTTTCTATAAGGCACATGATAGATAGCAGACAGTGAATAAGAGGTCTTGTGAACTCCAGGGTTCCTTCCACAGCCAGTGTCCCAAGTATTCCAATTTAGACAGCATTTTACAATAAAGATGCGTTTTTAAGTATGCTGCAACTATTGTTACAATCTTCATCCAGATATGCTTTATCTTTTCACAGGAGGATGTAGGGACTTTAATTTTATACCATTTGTATTCTTTTAGCATGCCTAGTATAGTGACCAATACATGTCACTTAATAAAAGTTTGATACTAAAATCAATTTATTTGAGGGGCAGTGAAGCACACAAACTCTTGATCTCAAGCTCTTGAGTGTGAGCCCCATGTTGGGTGCAGAGATTACTTAAAAAAAAAGAAGAAGAAGAATATTTTTTAAAAATAACAAATAAAATAAAATCAATGTATTTGAAGGTAAAAATCATCTACAGAAAAGTAAAGCCAGTGCTATCTATTTAAAATATATACCCTATCATTTTCAAGCCTGTTTATTCTACTGATCAATATCCAACTGCTCTCTAGCACAACCTCCTAAACCCACTAAAAACACAGCCCTAGGGCACGACTCAGAGAAGAAGATTCAACTAAGAATTATGTTCAACATGGGTCAATCACTATACTAGGCATTTTCAAACAGTATTTCAGCGGGACATATACTACCCAGAACTCAGGGTAAATGATATACATATAACACTAACACCTGTAAATCAGCCTCAGTTAGTCCAGATAGAATTCATTTATAAAGTATAAGAGAAAAATCCATTATAATCCTTCACTGTTCACTATATATCTTATAGTTAAAATTGAACAGATATATTCAAGAATATGTTCCCCCAAATCTCTTTCTTTTTTTTTTTTTTTTTAAGATTTTATTTATTTATTTGACAGAGAGAGATCACAAGCAGACAGAGAAGCAGGCAGAGAAAGAGAGGGAAGCAGGCTCCCTGCTGAGCAGAGAGCCCGATGTGGGACTTGATCCCAGGACCCTGAGATCATGACCTGAGCTGAAGGCATAGGCTTAACCCACTGAGCCACCCAGGCGCCCCAAATCTCACTTTCTATATCAAATGTTAAGCACAATTGTACTGAAGTTAGTTATTGATAAATTGAACAATATTTTAATCTTAAACAATAACCCTTATTAGAAAGGGTTATTGTTTAGAAAGACCAATAAGTAATCACAAGTTATAAAATATTTAAAAATACATAAAAGATGAAGCAATAAAAGAAAAACAAAAACAAAAAGTCCATTAAGTACTATAAACTAACAGCAAGCAAAGGACTGGAAAATATTTGGTTCCACAATTCTGAAAAACAGATAGATTGCTAAAATGGGCATATTCAAACTTATAAATGATTAATAGTAGTAGCAATATTCTTTTCTTATGAAGGTTAAATATTTCTTCTGAAATCTTCTTTATATATATATTTAGCAAACCATCTTCTTCTTTGATAGAAAAATAAATATTATCCCAATACGTTCTAAATATATTAGGATTCAGTTTAATAAATGTTGAGATAGCTATGTTTTAAAATAACAGGATCCATCCATTAGCACAATTTTCAAAGACTAAGTTAAACTACTTTTAGAAGGGTAGAACTGTATTCGTTTGCTTACTCTGTTGTTTTCTAGAACTTTAGTAAAATGTCTACATAATACTGCAATAACTCCTCCAAACACTTGTACAACAGTACCATACTGTTTATGCAGTACAACACAACAGGTAGACAATCTATTATATACCTTCAAGAAATAAATACAAAGGTATATTCATAAAATTATATTCACAATTATAGAAATACTGAGACAACTAATGACCAAAGTTATTTAGGCATCCCTATGTGTCAATATCAAATAAGATATAGAACTAGAAGAAAAAATTAGAAGAAAACAGAAAAACATTTTAAAGGATTGCTATCACTGGTACCTAGGAAAGTGTTCTTAAAAGGCAGGAGAAAACAAATAGAAAAGGAAATACAGACCAAATCTATCTAAATGAAAGTAAGACAAAGGCTGTTTCCTAATTATAATTAAAATGTTCATTTAACTAACAAACTTCTAAAATCTTAGTTGTATCCTATTTGTAAAGACAAATTACACTGCAAAGAAACTATATTTGCCCTTGTAAAACTTTAAAAATAGAATCCAGCTGCGAAAGGAAAAAATATTAGTTGTTTCTATTCTTTTTTTTTTTTAAGTATTTTATTTATTTATTTGACAGATAGAGATCACAAGTAGGCAAACAGACAGGCAGAGAGAGAGGAGGAAGCAGGCTCCCTGCTGAGCAGAGAGTCCGATGCGGGGCTCGATCCCAGGACCCTGAGATCATGACCCGAGCTGAAGGCAGAGGCTTAACCCACTGAGCCACCCAGGCGCCCCAGTTGTTTCTATTCTTTATTTATGAATAGTTTTACCAAAAAAGTCACAGAAAATTTATTTTCTTTTTAAAGCTAGATCCAACTGACAAACCAGAATGTCTCTGAAAGCCACAAGAAAACCTGAAAAGTTCTATCTGGATTTTTGTAAAAAAATTGATAAAACTGTTCTATTTTATATTAGGAACAAGCATAGCTTAAAGGCAAGGAAGGAAGAGAACTAAAACTCTGTCCACATCCCTATGTATGGTCTCCTTTCTAAATGAAAAGACCAGCAGGCAACACAAGCTAAATGTAAATGCCCACTTCTCCCCTCCATTGCCTCACACGTACAGGGTAGAAAATGAACACTTCAGCTGAATGGCTGACCACTCTGGGTGGTACATTATATCATACAGAGTACATTATATCATATTTTCTTAGTATCATATTTATACATACACAATTTATATACATTCATGGATACGTCTACATATATATACATCATTCACTTATCTATTAGTTTAACTCTCTAAGCAGAACTTTCAAAAGAACAGAAGATATACCCACCTACCTTAGATTTGTCTTAATATATTTTTTCCTGCCACATTTGCTCATTATTAAGACATCTGTAATCAATGCTTTGTTCCTTCTCTGTTTTCCTCTTTATCCTGCAGTAAAAAATTGAATTGGGAAATCATAAATTTCATTTAAAAAAAAAAACCCTCAAAATAAATAAATAAAATAAAAACTACATCAGAAGAATATCCCCCAGAATACCCTAATTTCTATAAAACTGAAAAAACATACTTGAAAGCTGGAAACTCTGTATTTTTTTCAAAATTATTTCCTTGCAATTTTCTTATCTAAGAAAAAAATTCAAAAAACGTAAATCATGTGCTATTTATCAGGTTATTTCCTACTGAAGAGAAAGCAGTGCTGTCTGAATCATTTAATATACACTACATATAGTTCACAATATCAGCTCCATTTTAAAAATAACAATCACTTAATAAATGAGTGAATTTATCATTTCTTTTATCATTTTCTTAAACTTCGTTCCACTGCAACAAATTTGTCAACCACTTTTTATTTACCTTAAATTCAAAACTGGCTTTTATCAGAGAATTTTAACTCCAAACAAAATATTAACAGTTTCTTTAAAATCTCCTCCAACAGTCTATAATACACTTAAAAAGCTGTTTTAGACACTCTAGTAATTAAACCCCATTTTTCACTAAGATCTTTTAAAAGTATATATTTGACAAGCTGAAGCAAGTAAAATTGGCAAAGAAAAAAGAAAAAGAAACTGAAGCCCTTAATTTACTGTAGACGTGGAAAGGACAAATGTGCACAGCCCTAAGTGTCTTCTATGGAATCTGCCAGCAATGCTGGTGCTTAGCCACAGACATGCTGCTTTCAGGGTTCCCTCCTAAGCGGCCCCTCTAAAATGGTGTCATACCATCCTAGTCATTTTAAAACTGAGCCAGCAGGTTTGCCTAGGACAATGATTATAGCTACTGTCTGTACCCCTCATCCTCCAGCATAGGAATAACAGGAGATGGTAGGACATTTGAACCAGGCTACCTACAATATGAACAAAAAGGATGGTGCCATTCCTTTGGATCAAACCTTATTCTGTTATATTCTTTTGGTGTTTTACATTGGGACATCTAATCTTCCACAAACATTACAGAGCCTAGAGGGCAGGGACCAGCACAGACAAGACAGATAACAAAATGTCCCCACTCTGGAGGAGATTGCAATTTAATGAGAGAGACAGATATTTAAACAAAGAGCATTGACTATATTATTTGAATAATAGTGATCATGGCACCACATAAAAAGAGAAGTTAACTGCTAATTTCTATATTTCTCTTGGAAATACCTTTTTTTTGGTTTAGTTTTTGAATGAGTAATACATTCTTATGGTGCAGAATTTAAAAAGCAGCAAAAGGTATTCACTGAAGTGCAGGAACAGCTACCTACTTGCTCTTCCCAGAGGCAATCAGCATTGAAGAAAGTACCAGCTTCCAGCCACCACAGCCACAAGATGTCAAAAGGGAAAATGACTAGTCTCGTGCCAGAATGATGACCATCAGACAAAACGGATTCTGACTCAGGCTTATCAAAGCATGATTTCATCCCAACTTCTCTCTAAGAAGTCATAATGACTGATTGCCTGCTTGCCAAATCTAAAAGAATGCTTTCTAGTCCAATCTTCCTTATATCCCTACAGCATTTCCCAATTCCCAAATTTTCTGCTGCTCTTTGGAACACCGTGTTCACTTCTCTTCCAAATTACCCAGTCCTTTGTCTTCAGTCTTCTTTGCCTGCTCTTTAAAGATTTTTATTTTTTTTTTTAAATTTATTTGACAGAGATCACAAGTAGGGCAGAGAGGCAGGCAGAGAGAGGAGGAAGCAGGCTCCCCGCCAAGCAGAGGGCCTGATGTGGGGCTCGATCCCAGGACCCTGAGATCATGACCTGAGCTGAAGGCAGAGGCTTAACCCACTGAGCCACCCAGGCGCCCCCTTTGCCTGCTCTTTAAAGGCTGGTATTCCCAGGCTTCCTGTCACAAAAGTCTCCCCCCACACAGGCTCCCTAGACTACTTCATCCTCACTCAGTCTCAGATCTCATCTGCAGTCTAGACTTCTCTCTCCTGAGCTCCCACCCACATGCATCTGCCCATTGGTTTGCTCACAGACCCTCAAGCCCCAAATGTTCAAATCTAACCTCAATGCCCTCACTCTGCATCTCTCCTCTTGCTGTACTCTTCTCCCAGTGAGTGACATCAACACTGACTCAGCCACCCCATCTGGAGTTCTCCTCTCCTTTCATTACCTACTTCCCATGTCCTCAATTTCTGAGGAGGCAGACTGGTTTATTGGTAGCAATAGTGTGTGGTATAAAAACACTGGCACTGGAAGCTGATCTCGGTGTCACCCTGCTCTGAGTTCTATGGTTTATTGGCTATATGACCTCAGATAATTATAAAATTTTCCAAGCATTCTTTCCCGTCAAATGGAGATCTTTTTGTGAGGATAAAATGCAATAATAAACATAAAATGTCTAACTATGTTTGGAATATAAGCAAGGACCACTACCTAACTCAGCCTCAATAATTTTATCTCGTATCTCTCAACTCTGCTGGAGCAGAGTCTCTCCATCATTTCAGATATTGCATTCTCTCCATCATTTCTGACACTGCTTTTGTTCTGAAACTGATTATTTGACATGATTAAAGCAATAACTACCTCTCCATAAAGCAATTTGTCTCTCCCTGTAATAACTTCACCTCACTCAAACCTCTCTCTCAAACCCTCTTAATCTACTCCACTAGACCACAACACTCTATTCAAAAATGCAAATGCAAACACGTTATTTATTTCCTTATTCAAAATTCTCCAATAGACCCCTTGCTTTAATAAATAGTCAAAGTTCTGAGCATTATAGTTTGAGGTACTTTGTAGAGGCTTAATAAAGTTTGTTGTAAAAGCCTTCAATTTTAAGATATACCAATCCTTTCCATTAATTTTCCAGGTTCAAAATTACCTTGTGTGGATTTGTAAAGCAGGAAACCCAATTTTACTAAAGTATAAACTGTGCATACTTTGAAAAACTTGGCTGCTTTTTATACTATTGATCTCATCTCAAATCTGCTTTTACTATTCTAGAACATGCTACTCTTTGGTAGACAAGGATTGACTTAGGGTCCCCCACTTCCACATACACAAACACCTGAATGGTTAAGAGCTCAAATGTCCTAATATGTTCTCATACTGAGATTATATATTCTATTTAGCCTAAAACATACCCCTTCAATTCATCATTTCACAACACAGCCTAAGGTTAGAATTTTTTTTTTTTTAAAGATTTTATTTATTTGACAGACAGAGATCACAAGCAGGCAGAGAGGCAGGCAGAGAGAGAGGAGGAAGCAGGCTCCCTGCTGAGCAGAGAGCCCGATGCAGGGCTCTATCCCAAGACACTTGAGATCATGACCTGAGCCGAAGGCAGAGGCTTAACCCACTGAGCCACCCAGGTGCCCCTAAGGTTAGAATTTTTAAGCTGATCTCCTTATGCCTAAAATCACAAAGGTTACTGATGTAAGGTCTTGGATACTACCAATTTTCTATAAAAATATATTTTTAAGTCCTATCTGCTAAGGAAAACTTTTAGAGTAAAAAGGCATATCTTAGTTTATTATAGGCAAATAAGAGCTTATACTAAGAGAGAAAAAGGAGTTCAAAATTCTTTTGCCTATTGTGAATTTCTGTGTTGTATATGGAGAAAAGCCATTTATCCTACTGGTAAAAATTTTCTATCATATATTAGGCTTGATTGCCAAAATCACATCTGGCATTCACCTCATTCTTCATCTGTGTGTTGCTCTAGTCACCCTCTGGCATACAGATTCAATTAATTTCATTGCTATCAAGTATCCCTTAATATAAAGCTCTCTATAACAGGTATTTAAAATACACTGATTAGGGGTGCCTGGGTGGCTCAGTTGGTTAAGTGTCTGCCTTTGGCTCAGGTCATCATCAGCAGAGAGCCTGCTTCTCCCTCTCCCTGCCACTCCCCTGCTGTTCTCTCTCTGACAAATAAGTAAATAAAATCTTTAAAAAAAAAAAAAAGGATCAAACTTCTTCGGAAACATTACCAGAATATAAAAGCTTACCTAGCCAACTTCCTTCTCCCCAACCAACTCTCTGTATGAACCAATGCTCTCAATTTCTTCTATAAAACCTATAGCACACCTAATGCCAGAGTCACTCTCTAGTGTACCTAAGCACTTCTGTTTCTAACAGCTGTGGTGGATGCTTAGCAAGAGTTAGCCATATTTATCACCTAACTTGATTATGCCAACTATACTTACTGTTGTAATTTTGGAATTCTGTTAAATAGCATGTTAAATTGTTAAATAGATTTAAAAGATTAAAAAAGAGCTGCTTCTGTGAAAACTAAGTAGACTGCTTTGGAAAGACAATAAAAGGCTGCTTTTTAAAAAATTCTGGCTTTGGGGCTAGATATTACAGTTGGAAAGACCTATAAAATTGGAGAAATGACAAATATGTAGAGTTCTTTACAAAGACAATTGCAAAACAACCTAAGTTCTTGCTCTACTTTCAAGATCCGAAAAATGGAAATTGAAAATTATGCATTGAGATAGTTTTTGCAGGAAGGGGGAGAAACAAAACAAAAAACACAACCAAAAAAAAAATCCCACATTGCAATTTAGAATAGTCAAAATAAAAAGGAAAAAATGTGGAATAAAAGGGATACAACTCTCATGGAAACAGGAAGAGAGAGAGAGAGACCACAGAAAAGTCTATCTATTTCTCTGGTTCCAGGATGAAGCAAGGTTTTAGTTCCTTCAGAAAATAGGAGATCTTCATAGGTTAATCATGATTTAAATAGCAATAGCGAGTAAGGTTTGAAAGATAAGGGAAGAAGAACATTAAGTGCATATACAGCTGGTTCATTTCAATCACATCGATTAAAAACTTGGGAGAAGGCAGGGCTGGGTAGAAGAGAGAAGTAATTACAAAGAGCCAAATACCTCAAGTTGGCAGGGATAAGCCTATCTTACTACATGCATTTAGATTAAGGAGATGAGTACAGGAGAAACAAAGTGGGAGAGCAGTGACAGGAAATTACACCACTTTTCAAGTTTTGTAATCATTGTGAAACAAGGTTAGAATAACTTTCAAATAACATTCTTTATTTACACTTTTGTGTAAAAACAGAAGTAGCCAGGAGCAATACTTATAAATAATTGAGACACTTGCAAGTAATGTCTTTAAAATTTTAAACATGAATCATAGTGAGAATCAGGTGGCTTTCTAATACAGATTCAAGGCCACTCCAATTTAATTGCTGCAGATACCTATTATTTAAGAAATCTTAAGTTTTTATAAAGTCACTAAAGGATTAACTATTTCAGCATCCCTTTCTCAATTAATTCCCCACCTGGCACCTGTTTTTGGCTATTTCACAGTCAATGAACAACAAAATTGGCTAGTAAGGAGGAAATGAAAACTAAAATTCAAACAATCATGGCCTATCTCCACCTCTCCAAATACCACCATCTCCACCACCACCACTTCATGGGAGGAAACAAAATTTAAAATCTTCTGTCAGTTATTTGCTTGACTGGAATCATTGCTGGGTTCTCCTGTTCAATATTGTATTTCACTACTGCACTTTAAGTACATTTCAAAGTACTTATCTACACAAAGTACAACTCTAGTGACTATTAACCAGTAATCTGGAAAAGAGTAGATAAGACACTTGAATTAAGTAATGTTCAGAGAAATAAATTTCAATGTTATGATACTTACCTAGATTGGTCCTCTTTTGTGTATATGAACAAAGCTGCTACTTAGTTCTAAGTCCAGAAACATGCTTAAATAGGTTAATTTTAACACCTCCATCAATTTTAAAAGGGGTGAAAGCATCCCAATTGTCCATATACAGTATCATAGGTCTTTATGCATGATTCAGTTTCTCTAATACCTGAGCTAGAGGCTTTTATAATATCAATGCTAGAATATAAACTCCACTTTAAAACATTTCGAAGCAAAAAAATCATTTTTGCTCTAACAATGGAAATGAACAAAACTGAATGACATGAGTCAGGACGGTCTAATTTTAAGTCCGCTGTGTTAAAAAAAAATTCAAGAAGATAACTTGGAAAAAACTGTTTTTGGGAAATTCTCAAATTATCAGAATCACACAAGCTCCATTAGGATTTCACATGACTTTGACATTTAACAGGTCTGGCTGAATCACTGTTCAGAAAATACGAGCAAAGATGCTTCCCACTTGGGAACAACTGGGTACTTCAAAAGAGCCTCACAAAAGGGCTGCTAGTAAGGTTTTCTATGAGGCAAGTATCCTCCCTTCCCCGTGAGACAGTTATTCCAAGAGGCTTTAAGCAAAACTCCCACATAACTTTCTAGCCTATGTTCTTCCTCAAAACTGTTTTATATACCCCTTGGCAACAATTTCCTCTAACACTCCTGAGAAAGCTAATCAAAAGATGTGCAAGATTAAAAAAAAAAAAGTGCAAGATAGATATTGTACTTTTTAAACTTTGCTGTAAACGGAATTATATCAGTAAGACTCAAGTTGTCTTCATGAGTAGTATCAAGATAAAAATCCCACTAGTGTTATCCTTAAGTTTTCCTCTTCATTCCCCCTATTCTCTACTGGATATCCTAAAGCATCAGAAAAAGAAAACCCATGAGTTAAAGGATTTACTCTTATAGTGTATTCTTAATTATACAGTTCTCATGGTACAAAGTATTTTAAAAAAACCTTAAATATTCTTTAAAAGGAAATTAACAAAATGATTTAAAATGTTTATTTCTACCTGTATGTAATGGATAAAAAACATTTCCCCTGAAATGTTTATTTTTATGATCTGCATTGATAACATTAAAATTGCATTCAATGTACAATAACTCTTCTCAAAGTTGATTTTTACATACAGAATCCACTAGCTCAATAAAGTTGAAATACTTAACAGAATTTAAAGACATTTTGGGCTTATTTTCCTAATGACCAATGTTGACCGCATGTCAAAATATCAGTGGTTCAGCTGTGAAGTGTTTACCTTGTTCAATTTTACTTTTAAAAGTCTATCTAAATGGAACAGGACATTTGAGCACTTTCCAATGGACTACTACGTCAACAATAAACCTGGCTCAATTTTCTGGCCCAATATTAACTTACAGAGAATATCAAGTTAGGGAAAACAGATCATAAATATATGTACGTACTGGTCAAGTTTCAATCAGGATTTCTTATGTGTGTTAATAACCTGAAACTCTTCCCTTACTCTTCATGGAATTCTAAAAAGGATTTTACATTTTAATTCTGCAATAACCTGCCTCAGTAGCAAACTAAAGTGGTCTATGGAGTCTGGAGTTTCTTGAACTCATCCGTAGAAGCAAATTTCATTAACCTTCCAGGACAAAGCAAAAACAAAGACTGAAGAGCTCCTCCGTGTTTACACATTCAATAAAAATTTATTCATATATTCTTACAAGTTATGTACACAAAACATCAGTGTAATTACAACTTCACACTCACCAAAATGATTCCAGGTTGACCAGCAAGTCACTGAGAAAGCATCTGCTTACACTAATCTATTTACAGATTTATACCAAAAATGTTTGTGTAATTATCAACACTTAATATGACAATGCTTTAAGTGTTCTACTCATTCAGGATCAAACCCACTTAAATATCTTTCTAAAAGCTGTATCCGGATCAGTAAGCAGTTGTTTATACATTATTTTTTTAGTACCTAGCTCTTATTAGCCAAAACATTATTTGCAATTTAACATCCTTGGGAGGAAAGAGTTCAAAGAAAAGAAAAAAGTTCAAATTTAAAAATTATGAAGGGAAACAGCTTACTATCCCAACATAGGACCAAAACTAGGAGAAAAACGTGGTACCCAAAGGAAAAAAAAAAAAAACAACAGAGAACATGAATTATTAATATAATCTATTACAATTTTCATACCGGACCTCTATCGTGCACCGAGGTTTCTATTTATTTAAAGGGAAGGTGGCTACAGTCTCATCAGCCCGCCAAATCAGTCTTGAAAGGAAGAAATTTTAGGAAGTTACGGAGCTAAGAGGTACTGTTAAAAGGGGCTCTCTGTTTTAGTCAGAACTTCAGGCTGATCCTGTAAGCCAAAACGGCTGAAAATTTGATCGTAAGCTGACAGCTGCTTTCCTGAGCGCTGTACACGGAAGGTCTCAGCGATTTTAAAGTTAGGGGGACCTGGTATTCGTGCAGTAGGATAAAGAACTATGTTGAATAATTTGTCTACTCCCTGTCCAGCATGTTCTGGGAACCTTGCTAGGTGCCTTCTAAAAAGGCACAAATCAAAGGTAAAGAATAAGAGAAACTGCAATTTCTATCAGCTGTCAGGGTTCTGTTCCTTCTTCGCGGCTATTATAAAAGTCTCCGCACTATTTCATCAGCTCTGTCGTGTCTGGGGACTAAAGTGACCCAACACCGGTGTCCGCGACTCATGTTTCGGAGAAGAAATGGGTTAACGCTGATTTCTACCAAAACGAAGTCCATATAATTGAGACAAAGGTGCTACTAATCGTCGGCTGTGGTAAATAAAACCAACGTCCTTACTTCTCGTTTCCTTTTCTTCTCAAAGAGGGAGAACCCCACTCATCAGACCAGTAAGGCTTTTCCCCAAAGACTTGCCCAACTTGTACCAAGTTCAAAAGGAGTCAGGGAGGGCTGCGAGAGCACAGCAGCCCGCTTCCCGCTCGTTAGAGCTCTGCACTAACCCGAAGGCACCCCGCGGGCGGAGCGTGACAAGTGAGCGGCCGCCGCCACCGGGAGGCCCCCGGGGTGGCGCCCCCGGCCGCACTGCTCCCGCTCTCCCCGCCCTCCCCTCGGGCTCGGAGCCCCCCACGCCCCCACTCCGGGGCCCCGAGGCCCCCCGACCCGTCGACCCGGCTCCGCTCCTCCTCCTGCCTCCGCCTCCTGCGCCGCGTTGCCGGCTCCGAGGTCTCTGGGTCCCGGGCCGGCGCGCCACTTACCCGCCGCGATGGGATTTACGTAGCGGACCTCGTCACTGATTACGGACGGGAGGAGGTGGAGACGACGAACCCGACCGCCGCTCAGGAGCGGCGCCGCCGCCCAGCAACCCGGCGCCGGCGTCGGCGGCGGCCCCACGTCGCCCCCACGTCAGCTCTGATGCGGCAGCCGCGGCCTGCCAGCGGAGCCGAGACCAAAAGTAGCGCAGCAGCCGACCGAACCGCGTCCTCGCGCCCCGCCCTCCCCTCCCCCACTCGGCGACTGCCTCCCCGGGACGCCCGGCGGAAAAAAATCCAAACTCGAACTCTGCCCCCTGCCGGCCACCAGCAGGAGTGCAGCGCTGACAATCCAACAATTAGATGGAACGGGGGGGAGGGGAGAAGGGGGAAAATGAGTGGCCAGAGGGCGGGGCCTAAGTGGTGGGGAGGAGCGCCAAGGCGTGGCCTTAGCGCGAAGAGGCGGACCAGGGATGTAGGCGGGGCCGGGAAGGGGAACTGGGATGCGCGGGGGAGGAAGACCGAGTCCCGGGCTGGGCCTGTCGCGAGGCCTGGAACCCGGAAGTTGCTTCGCCGCGCGCGCGCCCGAAGGCTAGTTGGCTACAAACAAAGCTAACGGCGGTCGCTGGGGTTTGTATCTCGAGGTCGCTTATTCTCTAGGTTGCCGTCTAGGGCGGCTCCATCCCCAACCCAAGCTGAGGTCCCGAGCTTTGTGGGTCCTTCCGGTCAAGGGCGCATCCTGCGGATCCCGCCCCAGGTCTGTGGAGCGGACCCCTGGAGCATATCCACTCCCGCGCTCCTGCAGCGTCTGCCATACAGAAAAACGCTTCTAGGTCCCGGATATCCCTCTGGACTTGAGCCTTCAGGGATGTCCAACTGGCTGTCCTTGTTCCCCAGCCTGCTGCCGCCTCCCCAGTGACTTTGTGCGTCAGGGTCGTAGAGAAACGGCGAGTTCCCACTTGGAGATGTGACAGAGGAAAGGAAGGCTTTTGGTGACACGCAGAAATCCCTGCCTCTAAATAAGGAGAGTTTCGTTTTTATCCCCTGGAAACTGAGGGCTTTCCAGTAAGAGGAACGTTTCTGACCCGCTGTACTCTAGGAACCCATTTATGCATACTCAGAACGTACTAAATTGTAAGGCTGAGTAAGCCCTCCGAAAGGGAGGCTTCGTAGCCTAAAGACAAGCCTCTTTAGGTTCAGGAAAAAGGATTTCAAACAATGATTGCCACCCAACTTTATAGTAGCCAGGAATGTGTCGTGCGGAAGACCAGTGTGAAGGACAACACTTGAAAAACTGCTGAGAAAGAATAGAAACCTATCAACAGTGCAGGTAGAGAAGGGAAGCTTTGTGAAAGAACAGAATCTCTGTAGAGTTGGAGAAAATTCTGAACTCTCTTGAGTCCCTGATTTTGGCCAACCTGAACTACTTCCAGCTATAATGCATACTAGCAGAGATAAAAGAATAAAAATCTGGTAAGTTCACTTCCCCCTTTGACATAAAAGTTCCTCTCGCAATAAAGTAGACGGTGCTCATCTCCACCGCTTGCAAATATTAATGAGGAACATTAGCACATTAACAATTAAATTTTAAAAACGGCCAAGTCCTTTTCGTGTATGTTGTTAGACAAGGCGGGCACAGAATAATTATATGTAAATAATACATCTCATTTTAGCTCAGGAAAAAAGGGGTCATTAGAAGGGAAGAGAATAAAACAGGATTATCAAACACTCAAAAATCTTACCATACACTGTGGTCAAGGTTGACCAGTGCAGGATGAATAGATTTTTAGCTACAAAAATTGAGTGGAAATTGTGATCATTCGCCTTCCCCAAAACGTTGTTCTCCACCTACTTGTTTGTTGCTTTCTTTACATAGATAGTTAAAGGACTTAAGATGTAAGTGGTAAATCGACATACACGAAGATGTAAATGTCAACTCCTTTTTTTTTTTTAAGATTTTTATTTATTTGACAGATCACAAGTAGGCAGAGAGAGAGAGGAGGAGGCAGGCTCCCTGCTGAGCAGAGAGCCCGATGTGAGGCTCGACCCCAGGATCCCGGGATCCCAGGATCATGACCTGAGCTGAAGGCAGAGGCTTTAACCACTGAGCCACCCAGCCACCCCGATGTCAACTCTTTCTTGAGAGTAGGAAAAGAGTAGTGCCTGGGGTCTAAGGAGAAAGGGCATGACCTAGCAGCAGGAAAGGTACATGCAGTTTCCTATTGCTGCTATGACAAATTACCACAAACTTAGTTATTTAAAACAACACATATTTATTATCTGGCAATCCTATAGACCAAAAGTCCAATACACGTCTCACTGGGCTAAAATCAAGGGGTTGTCGGCTCCAGGGATGCATCCATTTCCTTGCATTTTTCATCTTCCAGAGACCACCCACATTCCTTGGTTGATAGCCCTTTTCCTCCAATTTCAAAGCCAGCAACAGCTGGTTGAGTCTTTCTCCTGCTGCCATCGTTTCTCACCTCCCTCTTTTACTTATTAAAACCTTGTGATTACATTGGGCCCACCCTGGTAATCCAGGATAATCTTCCCATATCAAAATCAGCTGATTAGCAACCTTAATTCTCCCTGTAACCTTATTTCCCTTTGCCATGTGAACTGATTTGTACACAGGATACAGGGATTAGGATATAGATATCCCTCGGGGGGGGCATCATGCTGCCTACCCATAGTAAAGGACTCTAAAATAAACGAGCTCTGAGGACAAATCACCTACCTCTCAGGGGTATCCCTTGCAAATAATTCAAACATATGATTAGAAATGCCAATAAGTGATTTTTCACTTTCACATTACCTATAATAAAGATAGAAAATTTTAAAATGGGATAAAGAAGAGTGGGTTAGGAAGGCATAATTTTTTTAAATGGAAAGAATAATAGTACCTACTTCTTAGCGTTGTTATAAAGATTAAATAAAGTGGCGCGCCTGGGTGGCTCAGAGGGTTAAGCCTCTGCCTTCGGCTTAGGTCATGATTCCAGGGTCCTGGGACTGAGCCCTGCATCAGGCTCTCTGCTCAGCTGGGAGCCTGCTTCCTCCTCTCTCTCTGCCTGCCTCTCTGCCTACTTGTGATCTCTGTCTGTCAAATAAATAAATAAAATCTTAGAAAAAGAGATTAAAGTATCTACCGTAACGTATGTGCTTAATAAATAAGCTGGCCAAAATGGGTGATGGGCATTAAGGAGGGCACTAGTGATGAGCACTGGGTGTTATATGTAAGTGCTGAATCACTAAATTCTACACCTGCAACCAATTTTATCATATATGTTAACTAACTAGAATTTAAATAAAAACTTAAAACGGATGGGAAAGCTAGCTATTTTTATCTTGGTCCAGTGTCCAGATTTTTGGGTTCCTCACCTAAGCAATAGTTCTCTGTTGAGGAGGGACAACTAGAACACCTACTTTCCTGAGAAAATACAGGCTGTCAGTCACACCCATATACTCTCTCTTCACATCAAAATATCTTAAATCATCCCTCCCTTTATGCGTCAGGAGGAACACCTTCCTCCTCTCCTTTCTAAAACCAGTTATAAGATAGATGTCATTTCTTTCCCATATCAGATCTAGCTCAATTATCTGCTGTCTTGTACCTTTATTCTCTTTCTTCCTCTTGGCTCCTTCTCCTCTGCCTGCAAATGTATTCACATCTGGTCTCTACTTGAAAACTGTTGACACTGCTTCTCCCACTAGAAAGGCTACAGACTTGCCAGCTCTAGGGTATACATTCATATTACATTGTTTGCCCATATGCCTACTGTACCATCTCTTGCCCATCTCTCATTATCAGACTTCTCGAGAAAGAAGGCACTTGCTGTATTCAATTCCTCACCACCTACTCATTTCTTATTTCCTGGCTATCTGATTTTTGCCCTCTCCACCCCCCAACCCCCCACCACCCCTCACCAGCCAGACAACTTTCTGATTACAGAATCCGAAATGTTTTTTTTTTCATACTTCAGCTTCCTTTACCTTTTTTTCTAATTAATCCTACCTTCTTAATGTCTCCTCCCTGAGTTTCCATGACATTTGATTCCCCTGGTTTCACTCATCTTTGCTTCCCTAATGTAGATCTGAATTTTCTGCTCTTAATCATCTTCTACATTGTCCTCCTTAGTTATTTCATCATTCTCATTTTTTTTTAAGATTTATTTATTTATTTGACAGAGAAATCACAAGTAGGGAGAGAGGCAGGCCGAGAAAGATGGGGAAGCAGGCTCCCTGCTGAGCAGAGAACCCAGTGCAGGCCTCGATCCCAGGACCCTGAGACCATCACCAGAGCCGAAGGCAGAGGCCAAACCCGCTGAGCCACCCAGGAGCCCCATCATTCTCATTTCTATTGAAAAGAAAATTCTTAAAGTTATACCCCAACATCCCAACTTCCTTTCCTCACCCCAAATCATATTTCCAACCACCTGATAGAAGTTTCCACTTGCATGGCCTATGATCATTTTCAACTCAACAGATTCAGAACTACCCATATCATCTTTCCTCTCCATTCTTGAACCATGGTTTTTTTTTTTGTTTGTTTGAACAATGTTACCAACACTTTTCAGTTCTCAGTCATCCTGCCTCTAAACCTTGGAGTCATTTTGGTCATTCTGTACTCTTATCATTGAGGATCCATTTAGGTGATAATTTGAAGTGTATGCCATGTTCTAGGCTATATGCTAACAACTCAATTTGCATCCGTCCTTTCCTTCTCATTCCCACTATTACCAGTGACTGGGGTCATGCTTGCCTCCAATATAGTTCACCTAAGTATTTCTGTTTCATTTTTTCCAATACATCGCTCTTGTGGTTTTATTTCTCTTTTTAAAAATCTTGAATAATTGGAGAGGGTGGTTGGGTTATGGACACTGGGGAGGGTATATGATATGGTGAGTGTTGTGAAATGTGTAAGCCTGATGATTCAGAGACCTGTACCCCTGGGGCAAATAATACAATATGTTAATAAAAATAAATAATCTTGAATGATTAGAGGGACTGGGACTTAAGGGGCCAAAGGTGGCAAGGAGATTGAATTCCCTTTGGTGACCTCTTGAATTTTCTACTACATGTATGCATTACATATTCTAAAAACAAACAAAAAAAAATTAGTTAAAACAAAACACTTCAGTGAGATTTTATTGGCTAAGTTTAGCATAAAGCCTTCATTATGTGGGTCCAACTTAAGTTTCAGCCCTATTCCAAGTTAGTCCCTTGTGTTTTGTACCACACTGGTCCTCATACCTTGTGGCACATCAGAGTCCTGTGAAGAGCTTGTCAAACGGATGTACCCAGGCGGTAGGCCCACTTATAAGTCAGAATCCCCAAAGAAAGGGCCTGGAAATCTACCTCTTTTAAGATCCCCAGATCAGTCTAGTGAGCTGCAAGATTATTACTAGACAGCACTTTAGCCAAACCTTACTACTTACTGTTCCGGATAATTACCTTACATCTTCTAATCTTTTTTGCTTTTATTCACTCCATTTTCTCACAAATTCTCTCTATCTGCCTGTTAAAGATACAGCCCACATACTATCTCCTTTACTCATCCTCTTTAGAAATAATCTATCTCCTCTTTGCTTGCAATTAGTGATTGTTGTCAGGATCTAGAGCCAGAATTCTGAGTTAAAATTCCTATTTTGTTACTTCACTAGCTGTGGAAATGTTAGGCAAGTTTCTAAACCTCTCTATGCCTCAGTTTCTTCACCTGTTAAATGGGGATGAAATTAGTACCTGCTTCATAGGTTGTTATGAAAATTCATGTGGGTAAGTGTGTAGAATTTTGTGCTCGGCCTGAAGTAAGCACTGAATAAATGTTAGCTATAATTAATACTTTATGACTTGTACAAGTTCCTTCATTGACTTGTGTGGGATCTAAGCTCTAGAAAGTCTTAAAAATCTAATTTGACTCCTTTATTTTATAAATTAGAAAGTGGAGGGGTGTCTGCGTGGCCCAGTCGGTCAAGTGTCTGACTCTTTTGATTTCCACTCAGGTCATGATCTCAGGGTTTTAGGATGAAGCCCCACATCAGTCTCTGTGCTTAGTGGGGAGTCTGCTTAAGGATTCTCTCTCCCCCTCTCCCTTTGCCCCCTCTCCCCTGCACATGCTCTCTCTCAAAAAGATAAAATTTTTTTGAAAAAAGAAAAGAAAGTGGAGGCTGAGTAATTATAATGCTTACTTTGGCTAATGAGTAGTAATAGCAGGACTAGGATCCAGGCTTTATGACTTTTTTTTTTTAAGATTTTATTTAGTTATTTGACAGAGAGAGAGATCACAAGTAGGCAGAGAGGCAGGTGTCGCTATTGGGGGGGCGGAGAAGCAGGCTCCCTGCTGAACAGAAAGCCCAATGCAGGGCTCGATCCCAGGACCCTGAGACCATGACCTGAGCCTAAGGCAGATGTTCATCCCACTGAGCCACCCAAGTGCCCCCAGGCATTGTGACTTTTAATTCTATACTACTTCTATTATACCACAAGTTTTCAGAATTTTGCATTGTTTAAATGACTACCCACCTACTTTATTTACCAATTTACCACAGGTGAGAGAGAAAATGGATTCATTTGAAAGTAGTTTACACAGGCCCTTTCTATTCAAGCTTTAGGCTTTAAGACTAACAAATATATTGTGCTTAGTTTAAATATCTGAGAAAAGTAAAACAAGTCAATGTAATATATACTTGATTTATGATGTCTCCAATTTGCTCTTTGGGAAGAAATGTTTCATTCTACCAGAAAGTTAACAGTCCTAGGTTCCAAGGTGGAAAATATCTTTTCATATGGGTGTGTGTTCTTTGTTTTTTGAGTTTTATAAACTTATCCATCCCAATCTAATGGCTCTGAACTCACCAGAATATCTAAAATATTTATTTATATAACCTCACACCACTGAATTCTTTAAAACTAGGAGATTGTTTGCAGTCTTTAAACTATTGTAATTATTTAAATCATAAAAATATAATGAAAACGTACTTTCAAATGTTTCCTACATGTTTTTATTGACAACAAATTCAGTTGCTGCGGAGATTTGCTTTTTTCCACATACAATTGTATGTACATTGTAGCTATTGTTAGAACCGTAAGTCCTGGAAAACTAAGAAGCTTGGCTGAAGTTGACCACTGTTCAGCCTCGGAAATTGCAGGATTTTTTAGAATTAATGTAGCAACTTCATTCTGTTCTCCAAATATTTTTGATATAATAATGATGGTAATTAGTGTTTCTTTTATTTTTATACTTTTAACTATGTAAATGAGATGCTAGAGGAATACCAGTATGGCAAAGACATGAATGATAATTCATAGAGCATATGAACTGCTTTCTGATTACTTTATTAATTATTAAAAAAGAAATTTGAAACTAGTCCCAGAATTAAATCCAATGACTATTATTTAAGACATTTTAAAAGAATTGAGCGCCATGTTAAGAGAAGATTAGAAAGTTACTGGATTGAAATATGACAACATCCCCCATGACCAAGAGGGCTCATTTCAACAACTTTTTGGTTAGGACAAGATTCTAAAGACTAATTTCCATTACACTAAATGGCAGCTATCAAGACTCAGATACATGGTTGTCAGAAAAAGGAGAAATCAAGGTAAAGAGCTAGCAAGAGCTGGATAAAAAGCATTAGGTTGAGTTGATTCAGATGCTGAAATGGGCAACAGATCAGACCAAAAAGAAGGAAAAATAGACTAGGCCAACACAGGAGAGGAGTTGTCAGGGGTATAACTTAGGGTTGATGTTCTGGAATCCTAAATCAGATTATTAGCAAAAAAGTTTAGGGGGGAGAGAAGGAGAAAATAAGAGAGGAAAAGTAAAATGGTAAAAGAATGGGGATATATATATATATATGTGTGTGTGTGTGTGTGTGTGTGTGTGTGTGTATACATACACATATATATATGTATGTATTTATATACCCTTCAAGTCTTTAAGCACTAGAACAAGGGAGAAGCCAAGCATTTTTAAAAAAAGAGATTATCACTACCAACACAGAGGAAAAGGCCTCTGTGTCACAATTGTTCTTCTATGTCCTTAACCCCTCTCTCAGCCTCCTTTTCTTTTTGGCTCCATAATGTGTTTGTGAAGAATTAATAAATAATTTAAGGCTTAATATAGTACAATGCTCAGAACTATTAGCTATCCTTATTTATATAGTCAATTTATATCACATTTATAATATAGTAGAAGAAGTGGTAGAAATGTTTAGAAATCGTCTAGTAGGGGTGCCTGGGTGGCTCAGTCAGTTAAGTGCCTGCCTTCAGCTCAGGTCATGATCCCAGGGTCCTGGGATCAAGCCCTGCATTGGGCTCCCTGCTCAGCAGGGAGCCTACTTCCCTCTCCCTCTGCCTGCTTCTCTGCCTACTTGTGATCTTTCTGTCAAATAAATAAATTTTTAAAAATCTTAAAAAAAAAAAAAAAGAAATCGTCTAGTAAAGTGGGTTTTTTTTTTAAAGATTTATTTATTCACTTTCAGAGAGATAGCACATGTGCAAGCAGGGGGAGGGGCAGAAGAAGAGGAAGAGAATCTCCAGCAGACTTCCTGCTGAGCACAGATTCCCCACGTGGGTCTCCATCCCACAACCCAGAATCACAACCTGAGCTGAAACCAAGAGTCACTCAACCGAATGAACCACCTGAACCAGGTACCCTCGTCTAGTAAAGTTTAACCCCACATACATGTACTTGTATTTTGAACTTACAACATGTGAAAATCATATCCAGAAGAATAGTCATTGCGCACTGTCCTTCAGCCTGACAAATGTTTTCTCCATAACCAAACTGTATGCAGGCTGCTCTGACCCCTTTTCTCAACTAGGCCTCAACCTTGACTTATAAAGACTTGAACAAAACACAAGCAAACAGTTTCTAACAGTTCAAGGTGGCATCCCTAGAATGACTCTAACCTCCCTTGAAATGTTTGCCCAAGAAAACCCAAAGCTGTCAGAAGAATTTACAGCTAGTTCTAGCCAACACCTCAACAGGAGGCCCCTGTTTCCTAATCTCTGTGGGAGGACACCAGTTAACAAATCCAAATGACCCACCCTGCCTTGTCCCTTTTTGTAACTGATCACTTCTCTGACTTTGCGAAGCTCCATTCACCCCCCTCCTTATTCCCTCATTTTCCCTTTAAAGCACCTGATTACTTCTCTACAAACCCAAGTTGAGTCAAGCCACAGGATGCTATTAAATATCCCTGACTGATCTCACCACCACCAGGGAAAAGGGGTTCTGTTCTACCTTCCTTTTCTTCTATTACTTTCTTCATTGGAGAGATTTTTTTTTTTTTAAGATTTTGTTTATTCATCCGACAGACAGAGATCACAAGTAGACAGGCAAGCAGAGAGAGAGGAAGGGAAGCAGGCTCCCTGCTGAGCAGAGAGCCCCTGCTGAGCAGAGAGCCCGAGTCCAGGACCCTGAGATCATGACCTGAGCCGGAGGCAGAGGCTTTAACCCACTGAGTCACCCAGGCGCCCCGGAGAGATTTTTCAAATACCTACCACACTCCCTTTCTTGTGCCTTTGAGTGCTCATATTACACACTCAGGTCCCCTATAGGCTCCAGTGCTCTCTCTCTGTAATTGGGATTCTGTGCCTTCTTAAACAGCCACCCCTGTGTCACACCCCTGTGCTCACCCTTAGTTTCTCCTTTCCTCTTTTGAACTCCTGCTTAGTTGCTAAAGGAGGGCGAAAAAAACCCGTCTTCTTTCTTTCTCTGATTCTATTTAATTTAGGAAGCCACAACACACGTCTAATCATGCTCCTTGGGCAAAAGAGTAGAGTAAATAACACAAACTGTACCAAGGAAAAAAAAAAGTTTCAAGTTTTAAAATAAAGTTAGGGGGACGCCTGGGTGGCTCAGTTGGTTAAGCAGCTGCCTTCGGCTCAGGTCATGATCCCAGCGTCCTGGAATCGAGTCCCGCATCGGACTCCTTGCTCGGCGGGAAGCCTGCTTCTCCCTCTGCCTCTGCCTGCCACTCTGTCTGCTTGTGCTTGCTCTCTCTCTTTCTCTCTCTGACAAATAAATAAACAAAAATAAAATAAAATAAAGTTAGGCTAAAAAAGAGCCAATGCCCTCGATCTCTAAAAAACTCTTTAATATGCATAGTTCTATTTAGAATTTCCAGAAAAGTCTCCATTTGATCACCTGAAGTATTTTTTTAAATTTGCAGCATAC
The DNA here is from genome assembly GCF_002288905.1 of Enhydra lutris kenyoni. Taxonomy (NCBI): domain Eukaryota; kingdom Metazoa; phylum Chordata; class Mammalia; order Carnivora; family Mustelidae; genus Enhydra; species Enhydra lutris. The sequence goes on along the minus strand of NW_019154126.1, from coordinate 17,249,669 downwards.
AAAATAGGTTTTAAATTATTTCTTTTTAATTAACTCTTAAATTACTACTTTATCTTTCTTCTATTTGTTAATTATTTATAATGCAAAGGCATTGAGAAATATTCACGGAGGACATGCTTCATTGAAGGAGAAAAGTCCATTGTAATTACAGTATGGCTTATATAGGCTTCATGGTACAATTATTTATACTATTTTTGTCATGGAAAATATTTTTCCTTCTAAACAGTTAATTTTTTATTAAACCTAAAATGTAGTTCACCTATAAATTGGATACAATGTTCAAATTGAGAGATTAATGAATTGATAATAAAACATTCTAAACTAAATCTTGTATAGATCAATCAAAATGAGATGGATTTTTTTATGTTCTCAATTACTGAACTATGCTATTTCAGGACTTTTGCACATGCTGTTCCCTGTGACTATAATGCTTTTCCCCTTCTTTTGCCTGTTTAATTTCAATCCATCCTTCAGAGCTTGGCTCATTCACTATCTCTTCTTCAATGAAGCTTCCTTTTATTTGGCAGACTGGATTAAGACCCTTTAACCCTTTATGTTTTCATTTTATTTAGGCATCTTTTTTGTATTTACCATAATTGTAATTAAGTAATAATGTCAACGTGTATTTTTTTAAAAGATTTTTTATTTATTTATTTGACAGGCAGAGATCACAAGTAGGCACAGAGGCAGGCAGAGAGAAAGAGGAGGAAGTAGGCTCCTCCCTGAGTGGAGAGCCTGATGCAGGGCTCGATCCCAGGACCCTGGGATCATGACCTGGGCCGAAGGCAGAGGCTTAACCCACTGAGCCACCCAGGTGCCCCTCCCTGCCAACATTTAACTTTGTGATGGCACTGTTTCCCTCTTCTCAATTATCCCTTAAAATAACCTTTAAGAAGACATGACATTATGGAGAATGCATTAAATAGCTTCCAAAACAGGTGAATGCTCACACCAGACTTCTAAATATCTGTTTGTTTGCTTTTGTTTGACTTATCTAGTTCAGTGCTATGTGCTAGAAATGTTTAATAACTGTTTTCTAGTAAGATGAGAACTAAGATGCTATTATTGAGTCATGTGAAAAATGTACCTGAAGTGAAGGATTAGCCAGTATGTCTCTGTAAAACATGAGGTAAATGATATCCATATTATCTGTGTATAAAATGCCTTATTTGCAAGCATGCTTCATCAATAACAAGTACTTTAACTAGAATTTACCAAGTTCTTAGGCTTCATAAATTGACACCTCTTATTTTGTAGGTTATAGTGCCATCATGTGGATGTCATTTTCCTAAAATGAAATGTAACATTTTGGTAATAGAGATTATTTTTTATGATTGGGAAACCCAGTCACCCACACACAGGCATGACAGCTTATAATTTACTACTGATTTCTAAGACTGTCTGTGTATTTCACTGGAAATTTCTGAATCTGAGCTGTTAGCATGCAGAATTTGGAAACCTTCATTTGGATGATAAAAAGAGACTTTCTGAATATAATAGCTTGGAGGTTCATGCAGTCTCTATGGATGGTCAGGTTTTTTTTTTTTAAACTAATGTTTATCATAGAGAATACAAATGAACAACCAGATGAAAAGATGCATAGGTCTAGAAAGATCCCAAGCACAGGAGTTTCTGTCTGTTGGGGTTGGGGTGTGCCACCGTCCTAGCACAGGGATATATTCACCAACCTGGAAACTCTCTGAATCCCATAATTTAGAGATTTTTTTTAATTTATTTTTTATTTATTTTTTTAATTTTAAGATTTTTTATTTATTTACTTGACAGACAGAGATCACAAGTAGGCAGAGAGGCAGGCGGAGAGAGAGAGGAGGAAGCAGGCTCCCTGCAGAGGAGAGAGCCCGATGTGGGGCTCGATCCCAGAACCCTGGGATCATGACCTGAGCTGAAGGCAGAGGCTTTAACCCACTGAGCCATGCAGGTGCCCCCAGTTTAGAGATTTTTATAGAGTCTGCATCACGTAGGCAATCTCCAGCCCCCAGAGGACCAGGAGTTGGGCTAATGGTTCCAAGCTTCCTTTCTTTTTAATTTTTTAAGATTTTATTTATATATTTGAGAAAGAGAGAGAAAAAGAGAGAGAGAGCATGAGAGGGAGGGATGGGCAGAGGAAGAGGAAGAGGAAGAAGCAGACTCTCAACTGAGCAGGGAACACCATGTGGGGCTTGATTCCAGGACCCTGAGATCATGACCCGAGCCAAAGGCATACACTTAACCAACTGAACCACCCAGAGGCCCCTAAATATTTAAGTGTATTCATTTGATAGAGAGAGTGCACAAGTTGAGGGGGGCAGACTCCCCACTGAGCAGGGACCTTGATACTGAGCTTGATCCCAGGTCCTGGGATCACGACCTGAGCTGAAGGCAGCCTTCCAGGTGCCCCTAAAATTTCTAAGCTTTTAATCATGGCCTGGTCTTTCTGATGACTAGCCCCTATCCTGAAGCTATCCAGGAGGCCACAAAGAGGTGCCTTTTTTTTTTTTTTTTAAAGAATTTATTTATTTATTTGACAGAAAAAGAGAGAGAGAGAGAGAGACATAGTGAGAGAGGGAATACAAGTAGGGAGAGTGGGAGAGGGAGAAGTGGGTTTCCTGCTGAGCAGGGAGCCTGATGCTGGGGCTTGATCTCTGGGATCATAGCCTGAGCCACAGGCAGATGCTTAACCGACAGAGCCACTCAGGTGCCCCAAGAGGTGCCATATTGAAACAAAAGGTGTTCCTGTCACTCAGGATATTTCAAGGGAGGTAGGAGACCTATGTCAGAAACCAAGACCAAAGACCAAATATTAGAGCAAAAGATGTTCCTAGCATCCCTATCACTTGGCAGATTACAAGAGTTTCAGGATCTTTGCCCCTGGTTCCTCTGTGTCAGGAACCAGGGGCAAAAATCAAATATATATTTCTAATTATACAACAATTAGCCATTCTATGGGTGTGCAGAGGTATCTCATTGTTATTTTTATTTATAGATTTCCCAAATATCTAAGGATATTGTGTTGAGCATCTTTTTATGTGCTTATTTTACTTATTTGTGTCTTCTTCGGTGAAATATCTTTGCCCATTAAAAAAAAATGTTTTTTACTTTCTTACTATTGACTTTTGAGAATTACTTACACATTCTGATAAAAGTCCTTATCATATATGTTTTCTACAAGTATTTTCTCCCTTTCTCAGTTTGTTTCTTTTTTCTTTTTAATTTTTTAAATTAACATTATATATTAATATATTATGTATTATTTGTTTCAGGGGTATAGGTCTGTGATTCACCAGTCTTACCCAACACCCAGAGCTCACCACAACACATACCCCCACAATGTCCATCACCCAGTCACCCCATCCCCCCACCTCCAACCCTCTAGCAATCCTCAGTTTGTTTCCTAAAATTAAGAGAGTTTGTTTCTTTATTACCCTACTAATGCCTTTTTTTTTTAAGATTTTATTTATTTATTTGATGGAGATCACAAGTAGGTAGAGAGAGAGAGAGAGAGAGAGAAGCAGGCTCCCTACTGAGCAGAGAGCCTGATGCAGGGCTTGATCCCAGGGCCCTGAGATCATGACCTGAGCTGAAGGCAGAGGCTCAACCCACTGAGCCACCCAGGCACCCCATACTAATGCCTTTTGAAGAAAAGTTTTTAACTCTGATGAAATGCAGTCTATCACTTTGTTATTTTGTCAATCAAGCCTTTGGTATCATACATAAGAAATCTTTGCCTCAAGAGCAAAGATTTTTTTCATATGTTTTCTTCAAGAAGGATAATAATTTCAGATTTTACTGTCCATTTTCTTTTTTTTTTTTAAGATTTTTTATTTGACAGAGAGAGAGACAGTGAGAGAGGGAACACAAGCAGGAGGAGTGGGAAAGGGAGAAGCAGGCTTCCTGCTGAGCAGAAAGCGCTATGTGGGGCTCAATCCCAGGACCCTCGGTCCATGACTCAAGCCAAGGACAGATGCCCAACCACTGAGCCACCCAGGCACCCCATTTTTATTTCTTTACTTTCTTTATTTCTGGTTAGCTAGGCTCTGAATAAGAAATCAGAAGCCAAAGTCTTTTTTGCCATGTTCTGAAAAAGTAATAGTAGAAAATAGATGTTAATATAAGGAATCAACAGAATCACTTTGGAATGGCTCAGGAGAGGAGAGTGGTATAGTCTAAGGAAAATAGTTCCAAAACAAAAATGTTCCCTGAAAATTCTAGCAAATCTAGATGTAAATAACAAAAATACTTGTATATAAATATAAAAATATTTGTATAAAAATAAAATATACAATTCTTAATGTAAATAACAAATCCTTAATGTAAATAACAAAAATATTTGTATAGAAGGCTAGTTGCAGTGACTCTCACGGAGATCTAAAATTGAGCAGTGAATCCCCTCAATGTTAAACTGACATCAGCCAGAGACTACAACATGATAAAAGTTCAAGCAACTCTACAGTGCAAATGTGGACCCACAGAATGTAGAGTTGGAAGGCACTTTAGAATTCTTCTGCATTGAAGTTTTATTAACTCCTTTTTAAGATAAATAAATGAACTGTACAACTACTCTCTTTGAAGCTGAGACTGAACCCTTAAGTCCTCCAAGAAGGAGGATGTGGTTGGAAATGTCCTCTGGATTTCTCAGTTAGAATATTATTTAATAAACATTGAGTGTTACTTTGTGCAGGCATTGTATATAAGCAATAAAAATGTAAGGGAGTTCCTGTCCAGGGTTAGGGAAAACAGGAATGTGCAGGAGCGTTGGGAAATAACAACTTTTTGTTTGTTTGTTTGTTTTGTTCATACCACATTTTATTTATCCATTCATTAATCACCACTTGGGTTGCTTCCACATTTTAACCATTGTGAATAATGTTGCTATAAACATAGATGCAGAGTGCCTGGGTGGCTCAGTGGGTTAAGCGTCTGCCTTCGTCTTAGGTCATGATCTCAGCGTCCTGGGATCAGGCTCTCTGCCCAGCAGAGAGCCTGCTTCCCCCTCTCTCTCTGCCTGCCTCTCTGCCTACTTGTGATTTCTCTCTCTGTGTGTCAAACAGACAAATAAAAATCTAAAAAAAAAAAAAAAAAATGGATGCACAAATATCTCTTCAAGTCCCAGATGAGGCTCCCTGCTGAGCAGGGAGCCTGATGCAGGCTTGATCCCTGGACCCTGAGACCATGACCCGAGCCAAAGGCAAAGACTTAACCCACTGAGCCACCCAGATACCCCTATTATTTTTTTCTTCTGCTTTCTTTGGGTGTAATTTGCCCTCTTTTTCTATTCTTTAGGTAGAAGCTTAAATAATTAATCTGAGATGTTTATTGTTTTGTAGTGAAAGCATTAATGTCATAAATTTTCCTGAAAATTGAAGTACTGATTCAATAGCATCTACAAAGTATTATATGTTACACTTTCATTTAAAAAATTTGTTTAATTTAAATTCAATTTAGTTAACATGGAGTATGTTAGTTTCAGGGATAGAATTTAGTGATTCATCAGTTGCATATAATACCCAGTGCTCGTTATATCAAGTAACCTCCTTAATGCTCATCACCCAGTTACCTCATCCTCACCTCCCCGCCAGCAACCCTCAGTTAGTGTCCTATAATTAAGAGTCTTTTATGGTTTGCCTTCCTCTGTGTTTTTATCTTACTCTATTTCTCTTTCCCTTCCCCTATGTTCATTTCTTTTGTTTCTTAAGTTCCACATATGAGCGAGATCATATGACAGTTGTCTTTCTCTGACTTATTTCAGTTAGCATAACCCTCTAGTTCCATCCACATCATTGTATACATTTTCATTTTCATTCATTTCAAAATATTTTCTAATTTCCCTTTTGTTTTCTCCTTTGCCTTATGGGTTATATAAAAAATGTCTTCTTTGTGTTGGTGACAAATTTTCTTAGCTTTTGTTTTTCTGAAAAAGTCTTTATTTTGACTTCAATTTTGAAAGATGTTTTTGCTGGCTAAGTAGTTCTGGATTGACAATTTTTCCCAGTGCTTTAAAGATACCCTTCATGGGGGCGCCTGGGTGGCTCAGTGGGTTAAAGCCTCTGCCTTCGGCTCAAGTCATGATCCCAGGGTCCTGGGATCGAGCCCCGCATCGGGCTCTCTGCTCAGCGGGGAGCCTGCTTCTTCCTCTCTCTCTGCCTGTCTCTCTACCTACTTGTGATCTCTATCTGTCAAATGAATAAATAAAAAAATCTTTAAAAAAAAAAAGATACCCTTCATATTTTTCTGACTTTCATAGTTTCTGATGAGAAATATGTTTTAATTCTTTCTTTCCATATAATGGTATTCTTTTTCTCTGGCTGTTGTTTTTTTAAAGACTTATTTATTTTTTATTTTTTATTTTTGAGAGAGGTGGGGGGAGGGGCAAAGAGAGAGAGAAGCTTAAGCACACTCCATGCTGAGCACAGAGCCTAATGCAAGGCTCAACCCCACAACCCTGAGATCATGACCCAAGCTGAAACCAAGAGTCTGGCACTTAACCTATTGCACCACCCAGGCACCTTCTCTGGCTGCTTTTAAGATGTTCTATCATTGGTGTTCAGCAATTTGATGATGATGTGCCTTGTAATGTTTTTCTTTGTATATATTCTGCTTGTGGTTCTTTGAGCTTCTAGGATCTGGTAAGTTTTCATTAAATTTGGAAAATATTTTGGCTATTATTTCTTTAAAACTTCTTTGCTGCCTGCCTGTTTCTAGATCCCATCTACACATACATAGACCATTTCACATTATCCCACAGGTAACTGATACTCTATTCATTTTGTTTTCTCTTTGTGCTTCTATTATAGATTCTATTGCTGGTTCTTCAAATTCACTGATGTTTTCTTCTGCAGTGTCTGGTCTGCTTTTAATCCTGCACAGTGCATTTTTAAATTTCAGGTGTATTTTCATTTTAAGAAGTTCTATTTGGGCCTTTAATATAGTTTTCCTTTCTCTTTTCATCATGTCCATGTTTTCCTTTATCTTCGTGAGTATATATTGTGTGTCTATAAGGTCTGTTTTAAATACTATTCCTCCCAGATTCAACATATTATTTCTAGATTTATTTCTATTGATTGATTTCTCTATTTTTCTCCTGATTATGGATCATATTTTCTTGTTTCTTTGCATATTTCATAATTTTTTAAAAGATTTTATTTATTTATTTGACAAAGAGAAGCACAGTGAGAGAAGGAACACTAGCAGGGGGAGTGGGAGAGGGAGAAGCAGACTCACCCCTAAGCAGGGAGCCTGATGCAGGGCTTGATCCCAGGACCCTGAGACCATGACCCAAGCCAAAGGCAGATGCTAAATGACTAAGCCACCCAGGCACACCCAGCATAGTTCATAATTTTTAATCACATGACAGATATTGTGAATTTTACATTGTTGGTGACTGGATTTTGTTGAATTTCTTTAAATACTGTATAGGTAAGTACTTGAAATTAGATCCTTTTGAGATTTTAAGATTACTAGGGTAGATGAACAGCCTTTAGTTTTGGATGATTTTAATCCCATAATTAGGCAATAATTTTCTGAGAATGCTGTCTGATTGCCCTGTATAATACAAGATCTTCCCACTGTGGCTTATGGGATCGTAAGTAATTTATTCCCTATCCTGTGTAAGGTCTAGGAATTACTTTGTCTATTACACTCCATAGGTCATTTCTTGGACCCAGTTATACTCTTTTACTGCATGCACAGCCCAAAACTCAGCCAAAGACTCCTCCTGGTCTCAACCTATCTCTAGAGAGTTCTAACTTCTGTACTACTCTGTCCTGCAAATTCTAGGGCTTTGGCCTCCCTGAACACTTGTATCTATCTCTTCAGTTCAGTCAAAGATCTAGACTCTGTCTAGGTTCCCCTGTGCGGCAGCCTGGAAGCTGGTGAATTGATGAACTAGTTCAATTTAGGGCTCACCTTGTGTTTTTTCCCTTCCCTCAGGGATCACAGTCTTGCACTCCCTGTTATCTAGTGTCTGAAAACTGTTGTTTTATGTATTTTGTCTGGTTTTCTTGTTTTAGACAGAAGGATAAATACAATTCTAGTCTTTCCATCTTGGCTAAAAGCAGATGAGTTTTCCACAAATTTTTGTAATATTGAAAATATGGGTTGGAGTTAAGATGATGGAGTAGTAGGAGGATCCTATGCTTGCCTCAAACACAGCTAGATCAGTACCAAATTATTCTGAACACTCAGGGAAATCAATATGAGGACTGAGAGAACAAACTGCATGACTAGAGGAAGAAAAGAGGCCACATCGAGGAGGTAGGAGATATAGAGATGTGATTTAGGGGAGAGAAAAAATCACCAGTGCTATGGAGGGGAGGGAGCTCTGATGAGGCAGAGAGGAGAGAAAGAAAGAGAAAAAACAGTGCAGTACATTGCACAAGAAAGACACTTCTCCAAAACCGTTGATGGGGGAAACGAGAGGGGCTGATTATTGCATGTTTACAAGCAGTAAAGCTCAAAGACTAAAGTTCTAGAAGTCTGAGCCATTACTGGGTATGGTCTGGCAGATGTAGATGTGCTCCTGTGGAGAAAGAGGGCAGAGGCCTGGGAGTAGACAGCATGGTCTGAGGATCCCCTGGGCCACACTGGAAGAGACAGTTTCCCTTCTTGGAGTACATTTGGGAGAGGCAGCACTGCCCTTCTGGGGACAAAATAGACAAAGGCTGCCATTCGTTAACATACCAACAGAACTGCCTGCAAAGGCTTTTCACTGTGCTTTACCATAAACTCCCAAGACCTGGGTGTTTGTGTGATTGCTCCTCTGGATCAAACCAACACCAGTCCCAGCACAGCAAGACCCTCCTCCAGAGGATCAGCGTGGGTCTGTGCCATGACAGGTCACTAAAACTGGAGTTTTGAAACCTAGCCATTGCACCTGAGATAAAACACAGTAGCGTTGTGCTGCCAGGTGGGCAGAGGACTGGGATACAGACAGGGTGAACACAGGAATCTGAGGGATACGTGGGACAAATGAGGTAAGATTGTTTGCTATTCTGTGAGGTCTTCTTGCATAGCAGCAGAATGAACTCCCCTCTCCAAGGACAAGATAGTTGGCTGACACATTTCCTGCCACCCTCCCACATTGATCAGGACAGATGGACGTGAGTGAGCAGCACAGCGCCCCACAGTGGAGACTTGAGCAGTATACACCAGGCGCCGCATCCTGTATTTTGCTGATGCTTCTGAACTAGGTAGGACAAGTGTGTCTGAGAGTCAGAGCCGCAGTGGGCTCCTCCCCTGGAAGAACTGCACAACATCCACCGCCCCCCAAGACACACCCAGCCTACTGACCACTGGGTGCTACAGAGCGTAAGCTCTAGGGGAAATAGGCTCTACCTTCTTTTAACAAACTAACCAAAACACACCTAGTTAAAACTCACCACGCAGGAGGTGCCTGGGTGGCTCAGTCAGTTAAGTGCCTGACTTCAGCTAAGGTCATGATCTCAGGGTCCTGGGATTGGGAACTGTACAGGGTGCCCTGCTCAGCAGGAGTCAGCTTGTCCCTCCGCCACTCCTCCTGCTCACTGGTGTGCTCACTTGCCCCCCCCCCATAAATAAATAAAATCTTAGAAAACAAACAAACAAAAAAACCTCATCACACACTGAACAAGGTCCAAACACTCACCATCTCATCACTGCAGTCAAGGAGAAACTTTGCAGAGGACTGATCTGAGGGAAAGAGAGCCAAAGCAGCACAGTATACACAGCACAGACCAGAAACACTTCCTGAAGTGCCAGGCCCTGGACAGTATATAACCTCTTCTTAATATAGCCATTACTCTTGGGATCTGGAAACATAACAGGCTTTCTTAACACACAAAAGACAGAGACCTAGACAAAATGCCAAGATGGAGCAATTCACCCGAAAGGAAAGAACACGAAGAGGTCATGGCCAGGGATCTAATCAATGATACATGTAATAAATAATATTTATTTATTATTCTGAACCAGAATTTAAAACAACAATCATAAGGATATTCACAGAGTTTGAGAAAATCATAGAAGACACCAGGGAGTCACTTTCCACAGAGATAAAAGACCTAACATTTGGGGGGGGAAATGCTATAACAGAGATGCAAAACTGACTGGATGAAAAAAAAACAAAACTGACCACAAGGATGGAAGAAGCAGAGGAATGAATAAGTGACATAGAAGATTAAATTATGGGAAAGCCTGGGTGGCTTAGTTGGTTAAGCTTCTGCCTTGGCTCAGGTCATGATCCTGGAGTCCCAGGATCGAGCCCTGCATTGGGCTCCCTGCTCTGTGGGGAGTCTGGTTTCTCCCTCTTTCTGCTCATGCTCTCTCTCTCTCTCAAATAACTAAATACAATCTTTTTTTAAAAAGAGAAAAATGTCCTTTCCTCAGGGCCCGCATATCTACGGACAGACTACAGTATTCATGACCTGAGCCTCGTCAGTACAGGTACCAAATTCCCCCCTAAAGTATTGGAGAATAAGCATCTCTCAGCCAAAATTTGCCTATTGACCCCATTTTCTCTCCAACTTTTTCTCTGCAGTTGAAGAGAACACATTCAAGAATCACGTCCGTGTGGGGGATTTACCGCTTGCTAAAATGTTAATTTAAAAGAAAGGCACTCCAAAACTTCTTTGCTTGTCTAATTCCTTACAGTATTAGCATTCTGCTTAATATAGTCTCTTCATCTATAGTGAGAATTCCAAACTGGAAACCTGTCACTACTTTTGAACTCTGGGGAAAAAAAATAATTTTGTGATCCGTTTTCAGCCACCTTCCACACTGATCCCACCATCAGCTTTAACGGTTATTTTCAAATAAAAAAAAATAAGAAGACACGTTTATTTTAGATAAACCTCAGTTGAATTAAAAAAGTGAAATGAAGGCCAAAACATACACCAAGCATAACACCTGAAAATCAGATGAATTATCTACACCGTCAGAAACAAACAACACAGCTAAATTCGATCTCGGTGATCACTCCCATCACAGGCTGGCTGAACTGAACCACCAAGCTGTTCAATGAGAAATGGCTCCACAGACTGTTAGGCTAACGACACTCAGAAGCAACATTGGTCTTTATTAAGAGCATATGATTTCCATTCGTTATAAATAGCCCTTTGTATACAATACCCTAATAATGAGCTAGTTACCTGCTCACCAAAAGAGGTCCTGTAAGGACACCTCATAAGAAGCACTTTTGTTCATCTTGTTTCAATGCTTTTGTATGCTTAAAATGAAAATATCTTAAATATTCTATGATCATAATTTTCTGTTTTAGAATTATGTCCCTGGTCGCCACAAACTGCTAAGAACTGTTATGTAAGTAGTACAAAATATCTTTTGTCATATTTTTATTTTGAGCAAACGGAATTTTTATATCATTCGCATTTGAAAAACAACTCAAAGTTCTTTGAGTTGGTAAGGCTAGTCCTTGCCTGAGAGACCTTATTTTAAGGAAACAGGCATATACTGGCATAAACTGGCATATACTGAACTTTAGATTTACCCTTGGCTTCCTGTTTGGCAGGGAGTCTGCTTCTCCCTCTCCCTTTACTGTTCCCCCTACTTGTGCTCTCTCCTTCTCTCTGTCAAATAAATAAATAAAATCTTAAACAAACTTTAGATTCACCCTTAAAACAATACTTAATGGGACTTAACTGGATGGCTCAGTTGGTTAAGTGTCTCCCTTCGACTCAGGTCATGATCTCAGGGTCCTGGGATCGAGCCCCACAATAGGCTCTCTTCTCAGCAGAGTCCACATCCCCCTCTCACTGTCCTTCTGTGCTCACTTTCTCTCTCAAATAAAATCTTTAAACAAACAAACAAACAAAACAATACTTAATTTCACTTTGGAGAATACAAAAAGTAGAGAGAGAAAAAAACGAAGGTCTAGCTGTTTCTGCATGACTTGACTTGCTCTGATGAGTTTAACTTCCATGTCCCTTCCAGATGGGCCACATGAACAAGGAGTGGCTCCTTCTTATGACTCCAAATAATGCTACTACATGGTTCTGCAGACAATGAGAGCCCCAGAAATAGTCACAGCACCGCTGACTTGGTCTTCCCATCTCTCTACCAGGAGCCTTTTCAACTCTGAGTAATGGCTCCCACAATTTAGTTTTTCTCTGTGTCTTGTAACAAGGGTGCTGAAAACCACCTCTCTAATGAATAGCTGTACTTTTATAATAACGTTTCCTGACAAATAATACGTGCTACATGGCATAGAAAGGGTTGACTATACATTTTCAAACCTCAGGCTTTGGGAAAATACCTTCAACTTCAAGAATCACTTCCAGGATGCTTGGGTGGCTCTGTTGGTTAAACGTTTGCCTTCAGCTCAAGTCCTGATCCCAGGGTCCTGGGATGGAGCCCTGTGCTGGGGAGTCTGCTTCCTCCTCCTCCCTCCCCCGTCAAGCTTCTGTAGTCTCTCTCTCAAATGAATAAATAAAATCTTTCTTAAAAATTTAAAAAAGAAAGAATCACTTCTACTTGTATCTTTACACTAAGGGACTGACATTTTTGGTTCAAATATTTTTAGAGGAAATGTTTGTCAGGAATACAACATCACCACATTTTTTGGAGCATTCTTTACCTAGACAAGCTACAATTCAAGACTTGAATTTTTAACCTCTATTTCAAGAAACCAACACCACCATTTCCTTATTCCAGCAGAAGTGTTCTCAGGTAAAGAAACACTCTTGAAATCAAATAATTTAAATAAGTACCTCCTTAAATATTTTTTCCTTAAGAATATAACAGTGCAACACAGATACAACTGAGAGACTTTTTTTCCCTGAAGGTTTCTACTAAGATGTTCTTGAGTATCAGATGGCTGAATCAAACACCCATTCTGTTCACTGCCTGCTTCAGGAGGCCAGGTTGTCAAGCTGTGGCTGATGTGATTTCAAAAGGTCCACAAAAGGGGCACCTGAGTGGCTCAGTTGGTTAAGCATCTGCCTTGGGCTCAGGTCATGATCCCAGGGTCCTGGGATCCAGCCGCACATTGGGCTCCCTACTCAGTGTGGAGTCTGCTTCTCTCTCTCCCTCTGCCGCTCCCCCTGCTTGTGGGCTCACGCTCTCTCTCCCCCTGTCAAATAAATAAATAAATAAATAAAATATTTTTTTTTAAAATGCACAAAAATACTAAATTGCACTGAACACTTGGAAAACCAAGCCAAAGCTACTGCAGAAAACACAGATCAGAGATTTACAGATTCTAATAGGCATTCCATTTTTATATTCCTCATCAAAACGGACTCTCAAAAGGAGCGTCCACTGTCAGTACTATAAAATATGAAAAACCCACACACAGGACTAGCTGATTTTTAAAACTGAGTAAAAAATAAAATTAAAACGCTTGGCTAAAAGAAGAAAAACTTACCACAACTTTCAGTATATTACATCCAAAAAGGAAGGAAGAACGAAAACAGAAAAGGAATAGCTCTAAGGAAAGAAAATTAAGTGATTTTTGAATTTAAGTAAAGAAATTGCACACCTTCCTGGTACACACAGAAAGCTATCCTACCACCCGTTGCCAGAATTGCAAGCAATGTCTTTTCCATCAAAAATACCATTAGGCACTTCTCAGAACATGATGCTAGTTCTAATGAGTTCAAATGAACAATGCACCAAAACTGGTGGAGGAGGGGCAAGACATTGACGTCAAGTCTGAAGTTAATGGCAGCCCCTGGAGCTGTGCAGCCTAGAGTCTGTGAAGTTCCACACCCAGGCCTTGAATGTGTCAAAGTGACAGATAGCAGAACCATTAGGAAGTTGCTCTATTGTTTCTTTTTCATCCTGAATCCTGGAACCTGTAACTCAGTGGTTCTCAAGAGAAGTAGGAGGAGAGTTGCCCCCTTGGGGAAATTATATTTGGCAATTACATTTGTGGTGTCATGACTGGGGGTGGAAAGACGCTACCCACATCTATTGGACAGAGTCAGGGACACTGCTAAACATCCTACAATGGACAGGGCAGCCCCCCCAAAGTATCAATAATGCCAAGGTTGTGAAACCCTGGCACAGCTTCAGAACTTCTACTTTACTGAAAGGGTTCCAGAATTTTATGCTAAGAAGCTAGGCTCAAGTGAATATACTTTCACACGTGAATGTGGCTAAACAAGACAAAAACCCATTTATGAATGCTACTTTGAGGAATAAAAAACAAAACTATATAGGCAATTTACTGAAGTCCGTATTGTGGTTTGACATCACATTTCAAACCATGTTAATCAAAGTCAGACACAGAGAGCAAGAGGAAAACACTCATTTGATGCCTTGAACTATCAACCTCCCATGTCCAAAGTGAATGCACAGATCTAGTCTGAGGACACAGGAGACTAGGGCAGCAAGGACGAGGCTGCATTAAGCCATGCCTAAGAGGAGGTAGCCGGCTGCCATTTACAGACTAATGTCCACACTCACCTACCCACATGAGCCCTCTGCTCTCAAACTTTCACTTCGGCCCAACACTCCTTCCCACAATCCCCTTCATTCTTTCCTTCTAGTCCTGTCACGGTGTTGTCTTAGAAATATCCAGGCACAAGAATAAATTTCATTGTCAAAAAACCCCACAAATGGTCCTCAGAATATTTACTACTTAAAGATTTTATTTATTTATTTATTTATTTGTCAGAGAGAGAGAGAGCGCAGGCACAAGCAGGCAGAGTGGCAGGCAAAGGTGGAGAGAGAAGCAGGCTCTCTGCCACGCAAGGAGCCCGATGCGGAACTCGATTCCAGGATCCTGGGACATGACCTAAGCCGAAGGCAATGGTTTAACCGACAGAGCCACCCAGGTGTCCCAGAATATTCACTACTTAAATGAGAGAAGAAAATATTGTCTGGATAGCCAGTCTCCTGGTTTCATGTCAGAATTCCACAGGGCCTCTCCCAGCAGAACATCTCCATCAACTCGGAAAGTCACTGCCATGCTTGCTATCCACCCCAAATCGTTCTCAGGGATGCAGAGGCGCCCAGACATCACCCAATATAAAAGCAACCAATCCACTACGGAGGCCTATTCTTTACCATTCAGGGCCTTGCTGGGCTGTTGCAGTGCATGTCATGTTGTCTTGTATCTGGGTCCCCCCTGACTTGTCCCACCTTAACAATGCTGTCACAGCTCCTCCTCACCTCCTCTCTTCATGTACTTCACTTCCTAACGCCCAGGGGCTGCCAACAGCTTCATAACATGAGTTACCAAGTAACCCTCCTACTGCAGAAGAGAGCTCTACACACAGCCAAGTGTGCTCACAGAGCTTGCACGGCGCTTCAGATATATGGCCTGGCAGAAAAAGCCATCTTCCGCAGAAGCAAATGGTTTGCAAAGCAAGAATATGCTCCCCACCCCTTAAATTTATCCCTGAGTGGTTCATAATTAAAGTCACACTTTTGAATACTGGCTTTACCAGGCTTTCTCTGTACTTCCTACAAAATATAAGAAATGGAAAAATCAGACATTATATTTATTTTATAAAAAAGATATGCTAAAATTAAAGTGAATAAACAATTTCTATCTCTTCAGTAACCTCCCAAGAAAGGGATGCCTGGGCAGCTCAGTCAAGTCCAACTCTTGGTTTTAGCTCATGTCATGATCCCAGGGTGCTGGGATCAAGCCCCACATCTGGTTTCCTGCTCAGTGGAGAGCCTACTTCTCCCTCTCCCTCTGCCACTGCCCCCAACTTGTGCTCGCTCTCTCTCTCTCACTCTCTCTATCGCAAATTAATAAACGAAATCTTAAAAAAAAAAAGAAAGAAAGAAATCATGTAGAAACAACAATAATGAAAAACCAGTAGGACAGATCAATGAAACTAGGAGCTGGTTCTTTGAAAGAATTAATAGAATTGATAAACCCCTAGCTACACTTATCAAAAAGAAAGAGAAAGGATGCAATTAAAGAAAGTCATGAATGAAAGAGGAGAGGTCACAACCAACACCACAGAAATACAAATAATTATAAGAGAATATTATAAAAAACTGTATGCCAGCAAATCAGGAAATCTAGAAGAAATGAATAAATTCTTAGAAACATAAAAACTACCTGAAACAAACAACTGAAAGAGGAAGATACAGAAAATTTGAATAGACCCATAACCAACCAGCAAAGAAACTGAATCAGTAATAAAAAATCTCTCAACAAACAAAAGCCCAGGGCCAGATGGCTTCCCAGCAGAAATCCACCAGACATTTAAAGAAGAGTTAATACCTATTGTTCTCAAACTGTTCCAAAAAATAGAAATGGAAAGAAAACTTCCAAACTCATTTTGTGAAGCCAGCATTACCTTGATTCCAAAACCAGACAAAAACCTCAATAAATATATTAAAAGAATCCAACAGTACATTAAAAGAATTATTCACCACAATCAAGAGGGATTTATTCCTGGGCAACAGGGGTAGTTCAATATTCACAAATCAACCAATGTGATATACCACATTAATAAAAGAAAGGGTAAGAACCATATGATCCTTTCAATAGATGCAGAAAAAGCATCTGACAAAAGCATTTGACAAAGTACAATATCCATCCTTGATAAAAACCCTCAACAAGTTAAGGATAGAGAGAACATACCTCTGTATGGTAAAGGCCATGCATGAGCGACCCACAACTCATATCATCATCAATGGGAAAAAATTGGGAATTGTTCCTCTAAGGTCAGGAACAAGACAGAGATGTCCAATCTAACCATTGTTACTTAATATAGTACTAAAAGTCTTAGACACAACAATCAGACAACATGAACAAATGAAAAGCATCTAAAATGGCAAGGAAGGGGTCAAATTTTCACTACTCGCAGATGACATGATACTCTATGTAGAAAACCCAAAAGACTCCACCAAAAAATTGCTGGAACTGATACATCAATTCAGCAAAGTTGCAGGATATGAAGTCAATGTAGAGAAATCTGTTGCATTTCTATACACCAATAATGAAGTAGCAGAAAGAGAAATCAAGGAATCAATCCCATTTATGATTGCTCAAAAACCATAAGGTATTCCTAGGAATAAACCTAACCAAGGTGGTAAAAGATTTATACTCTGAGAATTATAGAACAATTATGAAACAAATTGAAGAGGACAAAAACAAATGGGAAAATATTCCATGTTCATGGATTGGAAGATCAAATATTGTTAAAATGTCTATGCTATCCAAAACAACCTATATATATAATGCAATCCCTATCAAAATATCACCAGCATTTTCACAGAGCTAAAACAACAATTCTAAAATTTGTGTAGAACGACAAGACCCTGAACAACCAAAGTAACCCTGAAAAAGAAAAGCAAAGCTGAAGGCATCACAATTCCAGACTTCAAGCCATATTACAAAACCTTAGTCATTAAGACAGTATGGTATTGGCACAAAAACAAATACATAGATCAATGGAACAGAATAGAGAACTCAGAAATGTACACTCAGCTCTATCGTCAATTAATCTTCGACAAAGCTATCCATTGGCGAGAATATCCAATGGAAAATAGTCTCTTCAACAAATGGTGTTGGGAAAACTGGACAGCAACATGCAGAAGAGTGAAACCGGACCACTTTCTTACACCATACACAAAAATAAATTCAAAATGGATTAAAGACCTCAATGTGAGACAGGAATCCATCAAAATCCTAGAGGAGAACACAGGCAGCAACCTTTTTGACCTTGGCCATAGATACTTCTTACTAGATATGTCTCTGGAGATGAGGGAAACAAGCAGAAAGAACTATTGGGACCTCATCAAGATAAAAAGCTTCTGCACAACAAAGGAAACAATCAACAAAACTAAAAGGCAACGTATGGGATGGGAGAAGATATTTACAAATGACATATCTGATAAAGGGTTAGTATCCAAAATCTATAAAGAACTTATTTTGAGGGACGCCTGGGTGGCTCAGTTGGTTGAGCGGCTGCCTTTGGCTCAGGTCATGATCCCAGCGTCCTGGGATCGAGTCCCATATCGGGTTCCTTGCTCGGCAGGGAGCCTGCTTCTCCCTCTGTCTCTGCCTGCCTCTCTGCCTACTTACGATCTCTCTCTCTCTGACAAATAAATAAATAAAATCTTAAAAAAAAAAAAGAACTTATTTTGATAAGTTCTCGACACCCCAAAACTAAATAATCCAGTTAAGAAATGGGCAGAAGATATGAAGACATTTTTCTAAAGAAGACATCCAAATGGCTAACAGACAAGTGAAAAGATCCTTAACATCACTCATCATTAGGGGAATTAAAAATCAAAACTATGATGAGATACCACCTCACACCTATCAGAATGGCTAAAAGTAACAACACAAGAAACAACAGATGGTGATGATGAGGAGAAAGGGGAATCCTTTTACACTGTTGGTGGAAGTGCAAACTGGTGCTGCCACTCTGGAAAACAGTATGGAGGTTCCTGAAAAAGTTAAAAATAGAACTACCCTAGGACCCAGCAACTGCACTACTAGGTATTTACCAAAGGATACAAAAATACAGATTTGAAGGGATACATGCACACTGATATTTATAGCAGCACTATCAACAGTAGCCCAGCAAGCTATGGAGAGAGCCCAAATGTCCATTGACTGATGAATGGGTAAAAAAGATGTGGGATAGGGGTGCCTAGGTGGCTCAGTCGGTTAAGTGTCCAACTCTTGATTTTGGCTCAGGTCATGATCTCAGGGTTGTGAGATTGAGCACAATTTTGGGCTATGTGCTGGGCATGGAGTCTCTTTTAAGATTTTCTCTATATCTACAATGGATAGCCACCAAAAAGAATGAAATCTTGCCATTTGCAACAGTGTGGATGGAGCTAAAACGTATTATGCTAAGCGAAATAAATCAGCCAGAGAAAGACAAATACCATATGATTTTACTCATATGTGGAATTGAAGAAACAAAAACAGATGAACATAGGGGAAGGGAAAAACCATAAGGGACTCTTAACCATGGAAAGCAAATGGAGTGTTGACAGAGAGAGGAGGGCAGGGGATGGGCTAAATGGGTGATGTTATGGAGGGCACTTGTGGTGAGCACTGGGTGTTGTTATATGTAAGTGATGAATCACTAAATTCTACTCCTGAAACCAATACTACACTATCTGTTAACTAACTACAATTTATTTTTTTTTATTTTTTTTAAAGATTTTTATTTATTTATTTGACAGAGAGAGATCACAAGTAGACAGAGAGGCAGGCAGAGAGAGAGAGAGGGAAGCAGGCTCCCCGCTGAGCAGAGAGCCCGATGCGGGACTCGATCCCAGGACCCTGAGATCATGACCCGAGCCGAAGGCAGCGGCTTAACCCACTGAGCCACCCAGGCGCCCACTAACTACAATTTAAATAAAAACTTAGGGGACGCCTGGGTGGCTCAGCCGGTTAAGTCTCTGCCTTCGGCTCAGGTCATGATCCCAGAGTCCTGGGATCGAGCCCCGCATCGGGCTCTCTGCTTGGCGGGGAGCCTCCTTTCCCCTCTCTCTCTGCCTGTCTCTCTGCCTGCTTGTGATCTCTGTCAAATAAGTAAATAAAATCTTTAAAAATATATATATATAAAAAATAAAAACTTAAAAAGAAAGTATGGAAGAATGATGGCTAAAAGTAGCTAGAGGCTACAGGGAGGAATACTAATGAGAAGCAATTTGATTCACTGTGAGGAATTTCAAAGAGTCTCAGAACAACTAGGTACCAGGTACTTCAAAGATGGGGTCTGAAAGTAGGATTCAGTTGAGAATTTGTAGGATGAAGAATGCCTTTGGATTCCTCTTCACACAGACATCCTTGTGCATTTGAGTGAATGGATCCCCTCTTACTGTATGCTCAACTTCTAGACAGGAGATGAAGTTTGTACTCCGCTGAAAGTGAATCTGAAAATAAAAAAAAAAAAAATTGGGGGGAACAGTATAGTATCTGAAACACTGATGATTCCCAAATGAATCAATATATAGCTTTAGTTCCTGGGCTTCAGACACACCTGTATAGCTTTCTATTTAACATCTCTATTCAAATGCCTAATAGAGATTGCGATGTAACATGTTTGAAATAGAATTCTTGATTCTTGTTTTCCCAGCAGACTTGTTCCTTCCTCAGTCTTCTTTATCTCAGCAAATGGCAACCTGGTTCCTTAGGCCAAAAACCTGGTAATAATTTTGGAGTAATTTCTTTCTCTTACTTAGAGGTAGCAAATTCATTTATACTACTTCTAAAATAATTTCCCAATCCAACCCCTCCTCACTATTTCCTATGCTAAAAACCCTAATCCAAGCCACTAGCATCTTTAGCTAAAACATCGCAATGGTATCACAACCAGTCTGTTTCCATTCTTGCTCCCCATTATGGACAGAATTGTGTTCCTCTCAAATTCATAGGTTGAAGTCCCAACCCCCAGTCTGTAATCATATTTGGAGATAAGGTCTTTGAATTAAAATGAGGCTATTAAGGTGAGGCCCTAATCCAATAAACTTATGTTCTTATAAGTAGAGGGAGAGATACCAGGGGTGTGTGCATAGAGGAAAGATCATTTGAAGAGACAGCAAGCCATCTGCAAGCCAAGGAGAGAGGCCTGGGAAAGATTCTTCTCTTATGGCCCTCAGAGGAAACCAATCCTGCTAGCACATCCATCCTGAATTCTAGTCTCCAGAACTGGGGGGAAATAAGTTTCTCTTATTTAAGCCAACTCAACCTATTGTATTTTTGTTGTGGCAGCCCTAGAAGACATGCCCCTTAGCTCTAGGGAATTTTTAAAATATGGTAAACCAGATCACCTGATTGCCCATACTTAAAAACTTCCAGTGACTTCCCAAGTGGTTAAAATGAAATTTAACCTTTTACTATGGTTTATCAATTCCTAGAAGATCTGATATTTGTCTCACTTTTCAATTTCATGCTGTAATACTCTCCTCTTTGCTATGTTCTGGTCATACTGGCCATCTTTCTATTCCACAAATATACCAAACTTATCTATTCTTCAGGCTTTTTTCACTTACTGCTCCCTCTGCAGTCATGTTCTGCTCATCATTTTGTGGCCACTTCTTGCCATTGAATCTCAAATGTCACCACCTCAAAGTGGCCTTTACTAATTGCCTTAGCTAAGCTATCACCTCTTTCTCACCATATTCTATTACTATGTTTAATATTTTCTTTAGAGTATGAATTACTAGATTGAATTATCTTTTTCATCTGTTTACCTAGTTTTAATGTCTCTTCTCATTAGAATGTACGGTAATTGAGGCCAGGACCCTGTGAATGCTGTGCCCAACACCTAGAACATTGCATGGCACATAATAGACATACTATAATGATTCAATGAATCAATGAATGAAAGAATGGATACATAGATTTATAATTTTACCTGCTTGAAATGTTTGGTTGTTTTTTAATGTTAGTTCAGTAAACACTGAATACCTATATGACAGCAGACATGTTATGAGAAGACTCAGGCAGTCCTTTGGAGAGTACCGCAAGGACCACATGGAACTGAGGCCTCCTCCCAACAGTCTCTGAGAAATTGCTGCGCTCTGCCAGCACCAATGCAAGTGAGCTTGGAAGCAGATCCTTCAGCTACGGTTAGTCCTTTAGATAACTCCTGCCCAGGCCAATATCTTGACTGAAACCTGGTGAGAAACCCTGATGAAGAACAATTTAGCTAAACCATTCTGAAATTCCCAACCCACAGAATCTGTAGAAAAGAAATGTGGATAATTTGGGCTTGGGGATAATTTGTTGCCCAGCAATAGCTAACTAATATGTTCACAGATCTGGAAACTAGGATTCATCCTTGACAGCTTTTTTCTCCCTCAATTCCAATATTGAAGCCATCTCAGTATCTCCCAAACCTTCCATTTCTCCCTGTCTTTCCCACCACTCTCCCATTCCAAACTGCTGTCAGTTCTTCGTTAGGCAAATACAATAATCTCTTACCTGGTCAGCCTGCATCCATTTTGGCTTCCCTTTAATCTGTTCTCCACTCTGAGGCTAACATGTTCTTTTCCAAACACATAAATCTCATGAATTCCTCATTTCCTCTAAATAAATTACAATGGACTATGAAAAATTCTAAGGTAGAGGTAATCTCAGAGAATATAAGTCAACAGAAAAGGAGCAACAAACTTATTAAGAGTAGGAACAAATTCTTCTACCTGTTTTATTAACAATTTTTAGTAGATGGGGCACCTGGGGGGCTCAATTGTTAAGCGTCTCTCTTCAGCTCAGGTCTTGATCCCAGGGTCACAGGATCGAGTCCCACATGGGGCTCCCTTCTCATCAGGAAGTCTGCTTCTCCCCCTCCCACTCCTCCTTGCTTGTGTTCCCTCTCTTGCTGTGTCTCTCTCTGTCAAATAAATAAATAAAAATCTTTAAAAAAATTTTTTTACTAGATAACACATAACTTTGGGACAAAATTCAGATCCCACTAAAGAGTACACCGTGAAGATACACCTCTCTCCTATTTCTGTGTGCCCTCGTCTCTCCAAAGGCAGCACGTAGGCAGCTTTTCAATGTATCTTCCTAAATAGACTCTATACATATTGGTTTATTGGCAATTATGGCAAGTGCTTGAAGTTAAACCTACCCTTGTCTCTAAAATCTTGGCCTCCACCCTGCTTTCAGACACATTGCCTATAATCCCTTTTTAGATTAAAACCGCTCTGCTTAGGGCACCTGGGTGGCTCAGTGGGTTAAAGCCTCTGCCTTCAGCTCAGGTCATGATCCCAGGGTCCTGGGATCGAGTCCCGCATGGGGCTCTCTGCTCAGCAGGGAGCCTGCTTCCTCCTCTCTCTCTCTGCCTGCCTCTCTGCCTACTCGTGATCTCTGTCTGTCAAATAAATAAATAAAATCTTAAAAAAAAAAAAACGCTCGGCTTTCAAAACCAGATAAGGTCAATGCAGACATAATTTATCTTTTTTTTTTAATTGCCAAAGGAGTTTTAATGATAACAAAAGATCTACACATTTTGATTTAGTCTCCAACTCTCTAACCCATTAATCCTTTGTTTCAGGAAGTGTCATCTTTCATAGCTATCTACATGCACAATACATTGTCCTGTGCCAATAGCTCGTTTTTTGTAGGTAAAGTTTTTTTCTTACAGTGTTTATTGATATTTGTTGAACTTTTCGCAGATTTTTTTTTTTTTTTAAGGAGACTGCCCCTTTCAGGATCGAGGTTTGTGGTTTTTATTAAAGCTTGTGGCTAGGGGGAGGCCTGGGTGGCTCAATGGGTGAAGCCTCTGCCTTTGGCTTAGGTCATGGTCTCAGGGTCCTGAGATCAAGCCCCTCGAGCTCTCTGCTCAGCAGGGAGCCTGTTTCCCTTTCTCTCTCTGCCTCCTCTCTGCCTACTTGTAATCTCTCTCTCTGTCAAATAAATAAATAAATAATCTTAAAAAAAAAAAAAAAGCTTGTGACTAGGGATGGCTGGGTGGCTCAGTTGGCTGGGCATCTCCTTTTGGCTTGGGCCATGATTGAATCCCACATCAGGCTCTCTGCTCAGCAGGGAGTCTGGTTCTCCCTCTGCCTGCAGCTCTGTGTCTTGTGATCCCTCTCTCTCTCTCTCTCTCCATGTATAATAAATAAAATCTTTAAAAAAAAAATAATGCTTGGGGCGCCTAGGTGTCTCAGTGGGTTATGGCTCTGCCTTCAGCTCAGGTCATGATCTCAGGATCCTGGGATCGAGCCCCACATCAGTCTCTCTGCTCAGCAGGGAGCCTGCTTCCCCCTCTCTCTCTCTGCCTGCCTCTCTGCCAACTTGTGATCTCTCTCTCTGTCAAATAAATAAATAAATAAATAAAAATAAAGCTTGTGACTAACATTAATTGTATTCCCTCTGTTGTGTGCAATTATTTAATTTTTTTGAAACTTTTAATCTTTAATCTTTTAATTACTTTTAATCTTTCCTAAATGTCATACTGATTATTTCAACCCATTTCTGGAGCCTGAGTATATCTTTAAGAATCTTGATTCTGTGTTGACCTATAAATTGAATTAATTTGACATTGATTTATTGAGTGCCTAGTGTTTGCCTTTCCTAAAATTTCACCTATCTTTAACACAAGAACCAGAAAAGAGAGCCAGCAATCTCTTTCCTCCCACCAAATCAAGTTTCTAGGAAGCACAATAAAGAGAAAAAAAAGCCTGATTTGGTGAAGAGGGAGGAGAGAAAAGAGAAGGAGACCAGAAAATCAAGTGGTAAAACTTGGTGGGAAAAGTAAAGAAATTGGGGTAGGGGTGGGGGTTGCCGGCTGGCTCATTCAGTAGAGTATATGATTCTTAATCTTAAGATTGTGAGTTTGTGTCCTACACTCTGTGTAGTTTACCCCCCCCCCCCCCAAAAGGTAAAGAAATATCTGGCGCCATCTTCTGGATTTGTATATCCATGGGAGTCTCTGTGTGTGTGTCTCTCATAGAAACATTATTTTCTCACAGCTAATGGACTGTACTTAAGCTCTTCTAAATGTTAGGGACAGAAGTGGTTTACTATGAAGCTAATGAAGCTTAAATTTCCTTCCAAGGCCCTCCTTCTTGCCCTAATGTTATCTGTGATTTTGTATTTTTTTTCTTAAAGAGGAGCTTTCAAGTCCTGGATTTGGTGGAATTTCATTTCATTGTGAAACTTTA
This sequence comes from Enhydra lutris kenyoni, assembly GCF_002288905.1. Lineage (NCBI taxonomy): Eukaryota > Metazoa > Chordata > Mammalia > Carnivora > Mustelidae > Enhydra > Enhydra lutris. The sequence continues at coordinate 17,225,132 of NW_019154126.1, read as the reverse complement.
AACACAGTCAGGGAATGGTGAATAAGGGGCAGAATGTGAGAATATTAGTATAAACAGGCTGGAGAAAACCATGCACTGATACATATATTTTGTATAGTAGAGTTGGGGTTGAATACCTGGAAATCTTGGTTTCTGGCTTAGGTTATGTACAAAGAGCCAGCAGATTAGACACTGAAAAAAATATTAGAGAGCTTCTCATACTGATTTTATAGCTATATTTTTCCCATAATAGATAGTGTTATTAAACTTAGATTTTATAGAATTTCAACAGTTTGGGTTGGAACTAACACTGAAAATACCTAGTTCAAGTTTCTTATTACCAAGGCACAGACCTTTAAATGACTTGTGTGATATCAGAGCTACAACATAGATCTCCTGTTTCTCGTGGTCTGTTATTACTACGCCCTCTAATTAGACACCATTCCCCTCTGCTGTGCCAGAATTAGCACAGTGAGCTGAGCTGAGCACAAGCCATGCTACTACCAATGTCAAAAGCAGCTGCTCTATGTCTGGACTTACCACATCTTCCAATTATGCTTCTGTCACCAGAGTAGAACTGAGTTATGCAAAAGATTGGTTTGGAGTCGAGGTATTATAGGGTAAGTAGGAGTTGATTCAGAGGAAACAGGAGTGTTTCTGAGAGTAGTGATGACTGGGCTGTAAGAAGATCCTGCATGCTTTCACCTGAGGGACTAAAATCTTGGTCTCAGAGTTTCTACACTGAAAATTAGTTGGCACGAATCTATTGTTGACATTTCCATCACTTAACTCTTCATTCTAACCTGCAGAATAGCAGAGATCATTACTGACCCTAAAAATCAAATCAGTGACTTTGATTAAGTTAATCTGATAATATTTAAAACAATTTCTTGGGGCGCCTGGGTGGCTCAGTGGGTTAAAACCTCTGCCTTTGGCTCAGGTCATGATCCCAGGGTCCTGGGATCGAGGTCCATGTCAAGCTCTCTGCTTGGCAGGGAGCCTGCTTCCCTTCTTCTCTCTCTGCCTGACTCTCTGCCTGCCTGTGATCTCTGCCTGTCAAAAAATAAATAAAATCTTAAAAAAAAAACCCAAGGGGCGCCTGGGTGGCTCAGTGGGTTAAGCCGCTGCCTTCGGCTCGGGTCGTGATCTCAGGGTCCTGGGATCGAGTCCCGCATCGGGCTCTCTGTTCGGCAGGGAGCCTGCTTCTCTCTCTCTCTCTCTCTCTGCCTGCCTCTCCGTCTGCTTGTGATCTCTCTCTCTGTCAAATAAATAAATAAAATCTTTAAAAAAAAAAAAAACCCAAAAAACAATTTCTCACATATGGCTAGACATGGTACTAAGGAGGTCAAAATTTGATCTTTGTTTACACCAGTTAGCTCCATGCTGTGAGCAACTGGTTCTAGAGCACTGGGCTATCTTTCCCACAATTTTAAGCCACCATTGCCAAGAGAGATGAGATGAATGAATATCTGTTGATGGCTTGATAGCGCTCATCTTTTTTTTTTTTTTAAAGATTTTATTTATTTATTTGACGGACAGAGATCACAAGTAGGCAGAGAGGCAGGCAGAGAGAGGAAGAAGCAGGCTCTCTGCTCACAGAGAGTCTGATGTAGAGCTCTATCCCAGGACCCTGAGATCATGACCTGAGCCGAAGGCAGAGACTTAACCCACTGAGCCACCCAGGCGCACCATACCTCTCATCTTTACTGGGAAAAAAGAAAGGTCACAGTACATGCCCAGTTAGTTAGTCATCCAAAAATGCTTTTTTGATATTGTAATAGTGACCCAGGAACAGACTTTTGAAAGATGGTGAGGTAGAGAATTTAAGATTGTAGGTTAGTACCAAGGTTCTCATCTCTGATGAAGTTAAGTCTTTTAGTCTCCCTAGACTCAATTTTCTCTTTTTAAAAATGGGATAATAATACTTGTCCTGCCTACTTCAGAGGGTTGAACAACAAAACTGGAAAACATGAACTCATACTTTTTCTTTACATATTAACTCATACTTCTTTGTTCTTTGTAGCAGGGTAGGGAAGATTAACATTGAAAAAAATTAGCATGGCTCCTAATAAGGAGGGAAAATATTCTTTCCCTGCTTTGGGAGGTCTTCAGCCCTTCATTGGAGGGAACTGGAGTAAAATTGGAAGGGAACATTTTTCTGAATGGAATGAAAATACCTTTTCGTGTGTGTGCTGGTGATTTGGGTTTGATTTCCCAGAAGGTGATCAGGAATTTTATCACCTAATTTTATACACCTAAAAGAAAGAAAACAGAAATTTAGGAGGAGAGAGTAAAAGAGGGTGGGGGTTAGAGTTAATGGCCACGGGAAGCTATAGAAGAATATTTAAAATTTGTGATACTCCCTATTAGGAAAATGTGGATGAGGAAAGTCTCCCAAGCCCAGAAGGTGTCTAAGCCTGAAAGTGACAGGTGGCTATTGAGATACTGCTCAAGTGCCTAGAAACTATGGGATCAGAGTGTTGACCAACTGACCACCAAGCTTATAAGCAGTCTTTTGTCTGCCAACATCAGCTTCTTCTATGTATATACAGTCCAGCAATACCCTAAAGAAATCTGGAAATCTAAAGAATCCCATTTTATTAGCACGATGGTATATGAACCTCTACCATTTGTTGAAAAGACTATCTTCCAAGAAATAGCCTCTTTTTTTTTAAGATTTTTTTTTTTTATTTGACAGAAAGAGATCATAAGTAGGTGGGGGGGAGAGGAGGCAGGCTCCCCGCTGAGCAGAGAGCCCGATGCGGGGCTCGATTCCAGGACCCTGAGATCATGACCGGAGCCAAAGGCAGAGGCTTTAATCCACTGAGCCACCCAGGTGCCCCTAGACTATTATCTAGAGAACAAACTGATGGTTACCAGAGGAGAGGTGGATGGGGGATGGGTGAAATAGGTGGTGGGGATTAAGGAGTGCACTTGTGATGAGCGCTGGGTGATATATGGAGGTGTTGAATCGGTACACACCTGAAACTAATACCACACTGCATGCTAAATAACTGGAATTTAAATAAAAACTTAAAAGATGGAGACACTATAAGGGGCAGCTGGATGGCACAGTCGGTTAAGTGTCTTGAGTTTTGATCTCTGCTCAGGTCTTGATCTCAGGGTTGTGAAACTGAGCCCTGTGTTGGGCTCCATGCTGGGTGCAGAGCCTACTTCAAAAAAGTGGGCGGGTGGTGCCTGGGTGGCAGGTGCTAGAGCCTCCAACTCTTGATTTCTGCTCAGGTCATGACCTCAGGGTCCTGGGATCAAGCCTGGGATCACATTGTCACAGATGGCAGGAGTTCTTTCTTTTTAGAGTCTGAAGAATATTCCATTGTATGCATATAAAATACTTTCTTTACCTGTTCATCCATCAGTGAACATTTAGGTTGTTTCCATATTTTGCCCATTATGAATAATGTGGTAATGAATGTGGGAGTGCAAGTATGTCTTCAAAATCTTGATTTCAATTCATTTGGATAAATATCCAGAAGTGGGATTTCTGTATCATATGGTAGCTCAATTGTTTATTTTTAGAGGTATGTCCGTATTATTTTCCGTAGTGGCTATCCCAATTTGCATTCCCACCAACAGTGTGCCAGGGTTCCTTTCCTCCACATTCTCACCAATGCTTGTTATTTTCTGATTTTTTGGTAATGTGCATCCTAACAGGTGTGGATGATATCTCCTCGTGGTTTTGATTTGCATTTCCCTGATGATCAGTGACAAGACCTTTTCAAGTACTTATTGGCCATTTGCTTCTTGGAAAATGGCTATTCAAGTCTTCTGACCATTTTTAAATTGCATTCTTTTTTACTGTTGAATTGTACAAATTCCTTATATATTTTGGTTATTAACCGCTTATCTGATATATGGTTTTCAAGTATTTTCTCATATTCTATAGGTTCCTTTTTCATTTTGTTGATTGTTTCTTTTTATTTGCAGAAGTTTTTTAGTTTAATGTATTCTCATTTATTTTTGCTTTTCCTGCATGGGCTTTTGGGATCATATCTAAAAAATTCATTGCCAAGACCAATGTTATGATTTTCCCCTTATGTTTTCTTCTAAAATTTTTATGGTTTAGGTCTTCAATCTATTTTGAGTTGTTTTTTGTGTATGGTATAAGATACGGGTCCAGTTTCACTCTTTGGTATGCGGATATCCAGTCTTCCCAGCACCATTTATTTAAAGACCATCCTTTCCTCATTTTGTATTGGTGTCCTTGTCAAAGATTATTAGCATGGCTCCTGATAAGGAGGGAAATATATGGAAATATATATATGAATGGACTCTCTATACTCTTCTACTGTTCTCTGTGTGTTTTTATGCCAGTTATCATACTGTTTTGATTGCCACACCTTTGTAAAATAGTTAGAAATCAGGAAGTATGATTACTCCAGCTTTATTCTTCTCAAGATTTCTTTGGCTATTTGGGGGGCTTTAGTGCCACTAGAATTCTGATAGGAACTTGTATTGAATATATAGGTCGCTTTGGGTAGTCTGGACATTCAACAATAATTATTAATTCTTTCAATCCATGAACACGAAATATCTTTCCACTTATTTGTATGTTCTTCAGTTTCTTTATTTTTTATTTTGTTTATTTGTTTAAATTGAAGTATGGTTGGCATACAAAATTACATTAGTTTCAGGTGTATAACATAGTGCTTTGATATGTATTTACATGATGAAATGATCACTATGATGACTATACTTACCATTTGTCACCATACGAAGTTATTACAGTACTATTGATCATATTCCCTATGCTGTGATTTACGATCCTGTGACTTATTTATTTTATGACTGTCAGTTTGTACCTATTAATCCCCCTCACCTATTTCACCCATCCCTCCACCCATCTCCTGTCTGGCAACTACCGGTTTGTTCTTTGTTTTTGGGTCTGTTTCTGTTTTGTTTTTTATTTTTTAGATTCCACATATAAATGAAATCATATGATATTTGCCTTTCTCTGTGTTATTTCACTTATCATAATGCACTCTAGGTACATTCATGTTGTTGCAAATGGAAAGATTTCATTGCTTTTTTATGGATGAGTAATATTCTATCTCCTGTGTGTGTGTGTATATATATATGTATATACCACATACGTACACTGTATGTGTGTATATATATACAACACACCACATCTTCTTTATTGATTCATCTATTTATGGACACTTATGTCACTTCCCTGTCTTGGTCATTGTAAATAGCAATGAACACAGGAATGCATTTATCTTTTAGAATTAGTGTTTTTGTTTTCTTTATATAAATACCCATTGCTGGGTCATATGATATTATCTATTTTTGAGTTTTTGAGGAGTCTCTATACTGTGTTCTATAGTGTCTGCACCAATTTACGTTCCCACCAACAGTACTTGAGGATTTCCTTTCTCTACATCCTTACCAACATATGGTATTTTTTGGCTTTTTGATACTAGCCATTTTGACTTGTGTGAGGTGATACTTCGTTGTGGTTTTGATTTTCACTTTCCTGATGATTCACGATGTTTAGCATCTGTTCATGTGTCTGTTGGCCATCTGTATGTCTTCTTCAGCAAAATGTCTTTTCAGGTCATCTGCCTATTTTTTTAAACTGGTTTGTTTGGTTTTTTTTTTGGTGTTGAGTTGTTTGAATTCTTCATATATTTTAGATATTAACCTCTTATCAGATATATTATTTGGAAATATCTTCTTGCATTCAGTAGGTTGCCTTTTCATTTGTTAATGGTTTACTTTGCTGTGCAAAGCTGTTTAGTTTGATATAGCTCCAATTGTTTATTTTTGCTTTTGTGACCTTGCCTAAGGAGACAGATCCAAAAAAAATATTGCTAACACTGATGTTCAAGGAAGCCTATGTTTTCTTTTCTTTTTTTTTTTTTTTAAGATTTTTTATTTATTCATTTGAGAGAGAGAGAGAGTGAGCAACAGCATGAGCAAGAGGGAGGGTTAGAGGAAGAGGGAGAAGCAGACTCCCTGCTGAATAGGGAGCCCGATGGGAGGCTCCATTCCAGGACCCTGGTATCACTACCTGATTGGAAGGTAAATGCTTAACTGACTGAGCTACTCATATGCCCCAGCCTATGTTTTCTTTTAGGGGTTTAGTGGTTTCAGATGTTACATTTAGGTCCTTAATCCGTTTTGAGTTTGTTTTTATTTATGGTATAAGAATGTGGTCCAGGTTCGTTTTTTACAGGAAGCTGTATGATTTTTCCAAAACCATTTATTAGAGAGAGTCTCTTTTTTCCTGTTGTATATTCTTGTCTCCTTTGCTGTAGATTAGTTGACCATATGAGTGTGAGTTCATTTCTGGGCTCTTTATTCTGTTCTATTAACCGATGTGTCTATTTTTGTGTCAGTAGCTTACTGTTTTGATTACTATAGTTTTGTACTATAGTTTAAAATCTGGGATTGAGATACCTCCAGCTTTGTTTGTTCTCAACTTGCTTTGGCTATTCAAAGTTATTTTGTGACTCCATACAAATTTTGGGATTATTTATCTAGTTCTATGAAAAATGTTATTGGTATTTCAATAGGGATTGCATTAAATCTGTAGATTGTTTTGGATAGTATGGACATTTTAAGCATTTTTTTCCAGTTTATGACCATAAACATTCCATTTGTGTCATCTTCAATTTCTTTCATCAGTGTTTTATAGTTTTCAGAATCTTTTACTCTTCAGGTCTTTTACCTCTTTGGCTAAGTTTATTCCTAGATATTTTATTCTTTTTGGTGTAATTTAAAATGGGATTGTTTTCTTAATTTCTCTTTCTGCTACTTCATTATTAGTATATAGAAATGCAAAAGGTTTCTGTACATTGATTTTGTATCTTGCAACTTTACTGAATTTGTATAAGTTTGAGTAGTTTTTTGGTGGAGTCTTTAGTGTTTTCTATATATAGTATCATGTCATCTGCTAATAGTAACAGTTTCACTTCTTCCTTACCAACTTAGATGCCTTTTATTTATTTTTCTTATCTAATTGCTACCATGTTGAACCAAAGTGGTGATAGTGGACCTCTTTGTCTTGTTCCATATTTCTGATATTTGAGGTAATTTTTTCATTTTTTCACCATTTCACTCATTTTTTCACCATTGAGTATGATGTGGTCTGTGAGTTGTTTTAATACAGCTTTTATTATGTGAAGATATGTTTCCTCTAAACCTACTTTATTGAGGGTTTTTATCATCAGTGGATGTTATACTTTGTCAAATGCTTTTTCTGTATCAATTGAAATGATCATATGGTTTTTATCTTTTCTCTTGTTGGTGTGATGTATCACATTGATTGATTTGTGAATATTGAACCACCTTGCATCAGAATAAATGCCACTTGATCATGGTGAACGACATTTTAAATATATTTTTGGATCTGGTTTGGTAATATTTGTTGGTGATTTGTGCATCTGCCTTCATCAGAGACCTGTAGTTTTCTTTTTTTGTGGTATCTTTATATGGTTTTGGTATCAGGGTAATGCTGGCCTCATATAGGATGAATTTGGAAACTTTCCTTCCTCTTCTAATTTTGGGGGAGTTGGAGAATCATAGGTATTAACTCTTCTTTAAATTTTTGGTAGAATTCACCTGTGAAGCCAACTGGTCCTAGATTTTTGTTTTTGGATTTTTTTTTTTATTACTGATTCTAATTCATTGCTATTACTTGGTCTGTTCAAATTTTCTATTTCTTCCTGATTTCTATTTCTTCCCAGTGTGGGGAGACTATATGTTTCTAGGAATTTATCCATTTTTTCTAGGTTGTCCAATTTGTTGGCATATAATTTTCCCTTTATATTTCTATGGTGTTGGCAATTACTTCTCTTCTTTTATTTCTGATTTTATTTAGTTGAGTCCTCTCTTTTCTTTTCCTTCATTCTTTTGTTTTGTGTTTTTGTTTTTTGTTTGGATGAGTCTATTTAAAGGTTTACCAATTTTGTTATCTTTTCAAATAATCAGCTCCTGATTTCATCAATCTGTTCTATTGTTTTTTCTAGTTCATTTATTTCTGCTGTAGTCTTTATTTTCTTCCTTCTACTGATTTTGGGCTTTGTTTGTTTGTTCTTTTAATAGTTCCTTTAGGTATATTTATTGGTTAAGTTATTTATGGAGACTTTTCTGGCTTCTTGAGGTTGGCTTGTATAGCTATAATCTTCCCTCTTAGAATGGCTTTGCAACATCTCAAAGATTTTGGAGCATTGTGTCTTCATTTTTATTTGTCTCCATGTATTTTTTTATTTCTTCATTGATTTCTTGGTTGACCCATTTATTATCTACTGACATGACATGTTATTTAATCTCCATGTGTCTTTCCAGATTTTTTTCTTGTGGTTGCAAAAGATGCATGATATTATTTCAAACTTTTTGCATTTGTTCAGACTTGAAAAAACTGTGGTGTTTTTTTTTTTTTTCTACTGATGTAAGGAAGAGAGAGGGAAGAGTGAAAATGGCAGCTCTATGGTACATTTCAGTTGCTAGAAGTCATTCACAAATTGGAGGGTATAAAATATTCAAAGACAATGAAAAGCAGAGACTCCCCCCCCCAAGCAGATAAATAAGAAAAATGTACTATAAATAATGACTGATTTTCCTTTGAAACAAAATAATTGCTCATCTTGTGATCAAAACAATCTTAAAATAAAAATTATTGTTTATCACAAAATAAGAGCAGTTTTATTAGTTTGGGCCTGATTGTATAGGTATAGTTAACATGTTATTTTACCATATAGGTCTTTTAAAATTGCTTAATTGTGCATTTACTTATTTTTATTCAGTAGGTGTGTCCAAATCTAAAAACTGTGTATGTGTTGTATTTATATTTATATTTATATTTATCTCTCCTTGCATATTATTTGTGCTCTATGTGTAATATATTTATATAAAATTGTACCCTTTATCATTATATAATTTGGTCTTTATCTTGCCAGTGTTTTATATACCCATTATTTTATCCAGTAAGATGCACTATTTCACCCATGGAGGAGTCTCCTTTACCCCAATAAAATGAAGTCCATAGAGTACCTTCATTCCCCCATATACTTTTCTTCCCTCTGCCTTCTGCTCCTTCTATTTTCCTTTTCATTCTATATTTCAAGTCATGTAATCCAATCACTCACTGTTAGGTTGTAGAGTAGTTGTATGTTCAGTTTTTAAAGAAACCTCCAAATTGTTTTCCAGAGTGACTGATTCCATTTTTTATTCAAACCAGTGATGTATGAATAATTGATCAAGTTTTTCTGCATTCTCACCAGCAGCTGGTTTATCACTATTTTTTATTTTAGTCATTCCAAAAGATGTATAGTGATAGCATATTCTGGTTTTAATTTGCATTTTCCTGAGAGCTAATGCAGCTGAACAACTCTTCGAGTGTTTATTTTTCATATGTATATCCTCTTCAGTGAAATGTTTCTTCACATCTTTGTCTGCTTCCTATTGAGATTTTTTGGTTTTCTACTATTGAGTTTTGAGAACTCTTTATATATTCTAGGTATGAGTGCTGTCTCAGTCTATTCAGACTTCAATAACAAAGTACCACAGACTGGGTATCTTAAAAATAAGAGAAATTTAGCTTATCTCTCACAGTCCTGGAAGCTGGAAGTCTGAGATCAGGATGCCAGCATATTTGGATGAAGGCCCCCTTTTGTGTTGCAGATTTCTCATTGTATTCTCATGGTGGGGGGGTGGACATCCTAGGGGCCTCCATGGAGCCTTTTTATAAGGAACTCATCCCAATCATGAAGATGGAAAGTTCATGACTTTATCACCTTCCAATGCCCCCACCTACTAATACCATCTTCTGAGGGTTAGGGTTTTAACATACGAATTTTGAGAGGCCACAAACATTCAGACCATAGCAAGCCCCTTGTCATATGTATGGTATGCAAGATCCCACACTGTAGCTTGTCTTTTCATCCTCTTTACAGAATCTTATGCAGAATAAGTTTTTAAGTTTGATGAGACACATTTATCAATTTTTTCCTTTCATAGGTCATGTTTTCATTGTCAAGTTTAAGAACTCACTGATTAAACATAGATCTTGAAGACTTTCTCCTTTGTTTCTTTCTAAAAGTTCCATATTTAAGTCTGTTACTCATTTTTGTGTTAGTTTTTATATAATGTATGAGACTTATATTAAGAATCTTTTTTTTTCTTTTGTCTATAGATGTCCAGTTGCTTCAGCACCATTATGGAAATGGTCTGCTGCACTTCTTCTTCTTTTTCTTTTTAAGTATTTATTTGAGAGGGATCGAAAGGGAGAGCAGGCAAGTGGGAGGAGGTGCAGAGGGAGAAGAACAAGCAGGCTTCACACTGAGCACGGGGCTCAACATGGGGCTCAATTCCACCACCCAGAGATCATGACCTGAGCCGAAATCAAGAGTCCAAAGTTCAATTGACTGAGCCACCCTGGTGCCCTTGGTTGGCTGAACTTTTTTCTTTTTAAGATTATATTTTATTTATTTGAGAGAGAGAGAGAGAGAGGGAGAGAACACGAGAGGGGGAGGGTCAAGAAGCAGACACCACACTGAGCAGGGAGCCCGATGCAGGGCTTGATTCTGGGACTCCAGGCAGTCGCTTAACTGAGTCACCCGGGTGCCCTGCTGAATTTTTTAATTAAAAAATTATTTTTAAGGGCACCTGGGTGGCTCAGTGGGTTAAAGCCTCTGCCTTCGGCTCAGGTCATGATCCCAGGGTTCTGGGATCAAGCCCTGAATCGGGCTCTCTGCTCAGTGGGGAGCCTGCTTCCCCCTCTCTCTCTCTGCCTGCCTCTCTGCCTACTTGTGATCTCTGTCTGTCAAATAAATAAATAAATAAATCTAAAAAAAATTATTTTTAAGTGTTGTACTTGAATCCCTTTAGGTACTTTTGTTGTTTTTCCATTTTTTTACATCAGATTTTTATCTGTCCTTTCCAGCATTTTAGTTTAATCATTATTAAAAACTTCTTGTGCTGCCTGGCCCTTTTTCCCCCTGGGAGCTAGAAAGACTATCCTTCCTCTTTATTTTATCATTGAGCTTCAGGTCTGCTTATCTAGATATACTAATGAGGAGAAAGGGTCGAGGAGGTGAAAGACGAAGAAGTGTTTAGCCTATGGTAGTGCCCAGACAGGCTAGCAATTCCTTGCTAGGATACCCGAGAGAAGTTCCTCTTTTCCCCATTTCCCCTGGGTTTTTCTAGCCTCTGAGACAGGGGGATAAAAAGTCTACTGAAATAGTAGCTCTTTTTTAGCACACTAATATTGGTATTCACTAGGGAGTTCTGAGCTCTTCACATGAGTCATCACTCCCAATAAAGACGAACAGCTCACCCAGCTGCTTTTGATCCCAGGAACTATTTGGCGTGGGAGAAGAAAATAGGCTGCAGTTGGAAATGCAGGGGAAGGAAGGTCTATTTAGTTCCCAAGAATATGCGCTTCACGAAGTGTCTTTTACCTTATTGTTTTTAACAGCTGCATAGTATTTCTCATGTGGGAAATACTATGTTTCTAGTTTCGTCACTGAATTGCCTTTGCAGTGGTGTTATCCTGTGTTCTACCCGTGTTTGACTAGAACAGTCTCACATATACCCCTAATACTCAAATTTTAGTCTCTAATACTATTCAGTCCTATAGGGAACCAGTATTCCTTGTAAATTTTTTTGATTTCTTATCTCCATACAGGGAACTTTTAAATGGGCAAAGAACATCTTATTACCAGAATCAAAATTCTGGAGTACTAGTGAACAGGCATAAGAACAACTAAGATCTCTCTGGCCCAACCATGATGATTTGAACATTCAAAGAATGATAATTATACTTTATTGGAATAATTTTAATCTGCAAAAAGCTATGAGTACATAAAGTTACTCCAAAGGAAAAGCATTAAGAACAATGTGCCAGACTAAAATGGCAGCATAGGAGACCCTTGCCTCTGTCCCCCTATAATGATCAACAGTTAAATAGTTATCTATGACCAAAACCAGCTGCGGGAGAGATGTGGAGTTCACTTAAAAACTCTAGCAACAGGGGGTGCCTGGGTGGCTCAGTGGGTTAAAGCCTTTGCCTTTGGCTCAGGTCATGATCCCAGAGTCCTGGGATCTGAGCCCCACATCGGGCTCTCTGCTCGGCGGGGAGCCTGCTTCCCTTCCTCCTCTCTCTGCCTGCTTCTCTGCCTACTTGTGATCTCTGTCTGTCAAATAAATAAATAAAATCTTAAAAAAAAAAAACAAAACTCTAGCAACACAGTGGAACAAGAAGCTCAAGAATTACTACACAAAAAGAGAAGGAAAACAGCTTCATTTTCCTGCATCATTCCATTTTCCAAGTGGGCATTACTTAGTGCCCACTGGGAACTCCCAAACTAGAAGTATTTCCCTTCATTGAGAAAGGGAGAGCAGAGCGAACAGCTTCCTCATCCTTTCAAGGCATGTGGCCCCTACTGCCCATGAATGTTCTGCTTTGGTTTCACCCCATGCAGAGACAGGCAAAGCTGAGATGTATAGAGATTTCTAGGAACAAGGAATAAAAACAGGAACTACCAACATCAGGTTCTCAGTGGGATCAACCTTGGTTCCCAGCAACCAGTACTACAGGGTATTCTAGTAGGCTCACCACAGAAGAAACCAATGGCCAGGGCAGCTGCCATAGACCTCCTGCAGATTTTACCAGTTTTCCACCTTGGAGGTATTCCCATTCCCAGATGCCAGATACCTGAGTCTCTCCTAGCTCCCTAAACATTCTCCCCACCCCTACACTACTCCCTACCCTGTGCCTGCTGTCATGTAGGCCTCTACAGCTAACAAATGCACAATGTCAGCCAAGACCCCCACAGCTGTCTCCCATCAATGTGTGTGCCCTTGAGGTTAGTCCTTCCAGGTGTACACTGCATGCCAGTGGCCGAATGCCTGTCACTGGCCACTGCTGAGGTGTACGAGCACATGGCAAAATACTGTGGCCAAGGAAGTGCATGCTGGCAGCCAAGACCCTCACAGCAGTTTATGGGTCTTGATTTAGCCCTTTCTCCTATTACTGGCTGGCACTACTGGGCTCACCTATAGCCAACCCAGCCCTGCTGTGCACCTGAACGTTCCTGCTTCCACCTTCGTTCCTGAACAATGCTTCCACATCACTGGCCTCCACTTCCACAAACCTGTGGCGAGACTGTGGAGCCACAGGAGTGCATGCCCACAGCCAGGGCCCTCACAGCTTCTTGTGGTTGCAGATTGGCGCTGTCTCCTGCCACTGGCCTGTGCAGCTAACCAGCTCTTCCAGCTGTATACCTGCATGACTCCAACCTGACTCCCAGCACAGTCCTCCTTTGCCGTGTGTCTGTGGCAAGACCCAGCAGCCATGGAAATACATGCTGACAGCCAGCACCCTCTAGCTACCAGTGTCCCCACAGTTGGCTCCAGCCTTTGCTGCTTGCCCTGGTTCCTACCAACTATATTTGTATCTGCAACTGGCTCTTGCCACTTCACAGACACCTACAGCTACCAATGCTGAATCATTAAAAAATAGAAAATCAGAATAGACCAATAACAAATAAGGAGATTGACTCAGTAACCAACATCCTCCCACAAAAGAAACCCCCAGGACAAGATGGCTTCATGGGTGATTATACCACACATTAAATGAAGAATTAATACCCAAACTCTTCCAAAAAAATTGAAGAAACAGGAACACTTTCAACCTCATTTTATGAGGCCAGCCAGACAAGGACCATGTAAGAAAAAGAAATTACAGGCAACTTCCCAGATGAATATAGAGGCAAAAACCCTCAAGAAAATACTAGCAAACTGAGCTCAATAGTACATTAAAAGGATCATACACCATAATCAAATGGATTTACTCCAAGGAGGCAAAGATGGTTCCACATATGGAAATCAATAACTGTGATGCACCACATTAATAGAATGAAAGACAAAAACCATATGACATCTCAACAGTTGCAGAAAAAGCACTTGACAAAATTCAACATGCATTTATGATAAAAAACTCTCAACAAATTGGGAATAGAAGGAATGTACTACAATTTAATAAGTGCCATATATCACAAAGCCACAGCTATATTGTACTCGCTGGTGAAAGGTCAGAAGTTTTCTCTCTAAGGATCAGAAACAAGACACTCTCAGTCTCATGAGTCCTTTTCAACATGGTACTAGAAGTCCAGACCAGAGCAATTAGGCAGAAGAAGAAAAAAAGGCACCCAAATAAGAAAGGAAGCAGTAAAATTGTGTCGCTTAGCTGATGATATGAGATATATATATATATATATATATATATCCTGAAAGAACTATAGCAAAAACCCATTAGAACTAATAAATGAACTAATAAACTAGTAAAGTTTCAGGATACAAAATCAATATACAGAAATCGATTTCATTTTTTAAAAGATTTATTTATTTGAGAAGGAGAGAGAGAGAGAGAGCACAAATAGGGGGAGAGGCAGAATGAACAGAAAAGGGAGAAAGTCTCCAGCAGACTCCCTGCTGAGCACAGAGCTGGACCAGGCTCAACCCACAACCCTGAGGTCATGACCTGAGCCAAAACCAAGAGTTGGATGCTCAACTGACTGAGGCAACCAGGCACCCCAACTGCATTTTTTTACATTAGCAATAAAGTATCTGAAAAAGAAACAAACAACAACAACAAAAAAACCCCAACCATCCCTTTTACAATAGCATCAAAAATTACCAAATACTTGGGAATAATAAATCAAGGAAGGAAGGATTTAGACATTTAAACTATAAGACATTTCTGAAACACACTGAAGGCATATAAAAGGAAAAGTGTTCCATGTTCATCGATCAGAAGAGTTAATATTATTAAAATGTCCATACTTTTCAAAGCCATCTACAGATTCAAAAATCCCTATCAAAATTCTAATGGCATTTCTTTACAGAAATAGAAAGAGCAATCCTCAAATCTATGTGTAATCACAAAAGACCATGTATAACCAGAGCATTCTTGAGAAAGAACAAGGCCAGACGTATCACACTTCCTGATGCCAAACTATGTTACAAAACTATAGTAATCAACACAGCATAGTACTGGTGTAAAAACAAGCAGAGAGACAATGGAACAGAATCAAGAGCCTAGAAATAAACCGTGCATATATGATCAATTAATATCTGATAAGAGAACCAAGAGTACTCAGGGGAGAAAGGACAGTCTCTCTTTAATAAATGATCTTGGGAAAATTGGATATCCACATGCAAAAGAATTTAAATGGACCTCTGTCTTATAGCACTCACAAACGTTAACTCAAAAAGGATTAAGTACTTAATTAAAAACTGGAAACCAGGGGTGCTCCGGTGGTTCAGTGGGTCAAAGTCCTGGGATCAAGCCCCACATCAGGCTCTCTGCTCCGTGGGGAGCCTGCTTCCTTCTCTCTCTCTGCCTGCCTCTCTGCCTACTTGTGATCTCTGTCAAATAAATAAAATATTTTAAAAAAATAAAACTGGAAGCCATAAACTTCCAGAAGAAAATGTAAATGATAAGCTCCTGACATCAGTCTTGGCAATGATTTTTTTTGTATATGACACCAAGAGCACAAGCAATAAAAGCAAAAAAAGAACAAAAAAGAATAAGTGGGACTACATCAAACTGAAAATCTTCTGCATGGTAAAAGAAACAATAAACAAAATGAACAAGCAACATATGGAACAGGAGAAAATATCAGCAGATCATGTATATGATAAGGGGTTAATATTCAAAATGTATAAAGAACTTCTATAACTCAAAAGCAAAAAAATCCAATTACAAAGTGGGCAGAGACCTTGAATAGGCATTTTTTTTTTCCAAAGAAGACATTTAAAATAGCTCATAAATACATGAAAAGGTGCTCAACATGACTAACCATCAGGGAAATACAAATCAAAACCACCACGAAATATCACCTCACACCTGTTAAAATGGTTATTATCAGACAGAGAAGAGAGCAAATACTGGCAAAAATGTAAAGGAAAGAAAACCCTATGGGCTGCTGGTCACTGTGGAAAACGGCATGGAGGTTCCTCAAAAGGTTAAAAGTAGGTTTTAAAAATTAAAACTACCGGGGTGCCTGAGTGGCTCAGTGGGTTAAAGCCTCTGCCTTCAGCTCAGGTCATGATCCCAGGGTCCTGGGATCAAGCCCCACATTGGGCTCTCTGCTCAGCGGGGAGCCTGCTTCCCCCTCTCTCTCTGCCTGCCTCTCTGCCTACTTGTAATCTCTGTCTGTCAAATAAATTAATAAAATCTTAAAAAAAATTAAAACTACCATATGACTCAGCAACCCCACCTCTAAATATATATCTGGAGGAAATAAAATCACTGTCTTAAAGAAGTATCTGTACCCCCATGTTCATTGCAACATTATACACAATACCCAAGACATAGAAACAAACTAAATGTTCACCAATGGATGAATAGATAAATAAATCTTGGTACATACATACAACAGAATATTATTCAGCTATGAGAAAGAAGGAAATCCTCCCACTGTAGCAAAATGGATGAATGGACCTTGAGGGCATTATGCTGAGTGAAATA
This sequence comes from Enhydra lutris kenyoni, assembly GCF_002288905.1. Taxonomy (NCBI): domain Eukaryota; kingdom Metazoa; phylum Chordata; class Mammalia; order Carnivora; family Mustelidae; genus Enhydra; species Enhydra lutris. The sequence goes on along the minus strand of NW_019154126.1, from coordinate 17,208,652 downwards.
ACCTTAAAGACAAATATTGTGTGATTTCAGTTATATGTGAAATCCAAAAATATTGAAATCCTAGAAACAGAGTAGATCGGTGGTTGTCAGTGGCTGAATATTGGGACAAACCTCCGGGGTTAAGATGAATAAGTTCTGGGGCTGTATCATACAGCTTGGTAACTATAGTTAACAATACTGTACTGTGTACTTGGAAGCTGCAAGGAGAGTAGACTTTAATGTTCTCATTATAACAACAAAAACAAAATGATAATTGATGTGGTTTTTGGAAAGTTTGGTGAGGTTGGTGGGGTCTGGAGCCGATGGCCAAGAAAGATTTCTTGAGATGTCTTTGGTGCAAAATGGTGGTTTTATTAAAGCTGGGAGACAGGACCCGGGGCAGAAGGAGCTGCTGCCACAGCTGCCTGCTGTCTCCTGCTGCCCGGAGACTGTGAGAAGCGAGTGATTATATTCCTTGGGATTGGGAGAAGTAAAGATAAGGGAATTTCCAAAAGAACTTTCATTTTTTAAAAATTTTATTTATTTATTTGACAGAGAGAGAGACAGCAAGAAAGAGAACACAGGCAAGGAGAGTGGGAGACGGAGAAGGAGACCCATGTGTGGCTGGTGGGGGACTCTGGGGTCATGATCTGAGCGGAGCAGACACCTGACTGGCCCTGCAAAAGGACTTTCATATGTTAAAGAAGATTTAGAATCCTGGAGAAATGTCATAATTTGCCTATCTCAAGTATTTATCAAAGGGCTGCAAGTTATAAAGACATTTAATTTTAATTTTTTTTATTTTATTATTATTTATCAGAGAGAGAGAGGGCGAGAGAGCGAGCACAGGCAGATAGAACGGCAGGCAGAGGCAGAGGGAGAAGCAGACTCCCTGCCGAGCAAGGAGCCCGATGTGGGACTCGATCCCAGGACGCTGGGATCATGACCTGAGCCGAAGGCAGCTGCTTAACCAACTGAGCCACCCAGGCATCCCTTTTAATTTTTTTTTTTTATTTTATTATTAAAGACATTTAATTTTATCCCCATTTCCTTCTACCTTTGTTTCCCACATCATTAATTATGGCAGGTGAACGATGTGTTAACTAACCTTATTGTGGGAAACATTGCACAACACATACATGTAGCAAGTTATTACATTGTACACCTTAAACTCACACAATGACAAGAAAGCTAGAAAAAGAAATGAATGGGTAAGTAAATAAAATCCTCTCCAACCCCCACCCAGAAAATCAATGTACCAAAAATGTAGTTGTAAATTACCACACAAAGAAAGTGACTCTGTTAGGATATAGTAACATTAAATCTTTTTTTAAAATTAATCCTAAAATTTATATGGAACCAGGAAAGACCCCAAATAGCCAGAGGAATTGAAAAGGAAAGCCAAAGTTGGTGGCATCACAATTCCAGACTTCAAGCTCTATTACAAAGCTGTCATCATCAAGACAGTATGGTACTGGCACAAAAACAGACGCATGGATCAATGGAACAGAATAGAGAGCCCAGAAATAGACCCTCAACTCCATGGTCAACTAATCTTCAACAAAGCAGGAAAGAATGTCCAATGGGAAAAAGACACAATGTCTTCAACAAATGGTGTTGGGAAAATTGGACAGCTACATGCAGAAGAATGAAATTGGACCATTTCCTTACACCACACACAAAAATTGACTCCAAATGAATCAAAGACCTCAATGTGAGACAGGAATCTATCAAAATCCTTGAGGAGAACACAGGCAGCAACCTCTTCAACCTAGCCACAGCAAATTCTTCCTAGAAACATTGCCAAAGGCAAGGGAAGCAAGGGCAAAATGAACTACTGGGACTTCATAAAGATCAAAAGCTTTTGCATAGCAAAGGAAACAGTCAACAACACCAAAAGACAACTGACAGAATGGGAGAAGATATTCACAAATGACCTGTCAGATAAAGGGCTAGTATCCAAAATCTATAAAGAACTTATCAAACTCAACACCCAAAGAACAAATAATCCAGTCAAGAAATGGGCAGAAGACATGAACAGACATTTCTGCAA
>NW_019154126.1:16950915-17206520 GCF_002288905.1 Enhydra lutris kenyoni | reverse complement strand
AACAAAACCAAAAGACAACTGACAGAATGGGAGAAGGTATTTGCAGACATATCAGATAAAGGGCTAATATCCAAAATCTATATAGGACATATCAAACTCAACACCCAAAGAACAAATAATCCAGTCAAGAAATGGGCAGAAGACATGAACAGACATTTCTGCAAAGAAGACATCCAGATGGCCAACAGACACATGAAAAAGTGCTCCACATCACTCGGCATCAGGGAAATACAAATCAAAACCACAATGAGATCACTTCTCGGCCTTTTGGCTAAGATCAAGTGTAAAACCAATGAGATACCACCTCACACCAGTCAGAATGCCTAAGATTAACAAGTCAGGAAACGACAGACGTTGGAGAGGATGCGGAGAAAGGGGAGCCCTCCTATGCTGTTGGTGGGAATGCAAGCTGGTGCAGCCACTCTGGAAAACAGCATGGAGGTTCCTCAAAAAAGTTGAAAATAGAGCTACCCTACAACCCAGCAATCGCACTACTGGGTATTTACCCTAAAGATACAAATGTAGTGATCTGAAGGGGCACGTGCACCCAAATGTTTATAGCAGCAATGTCCACAACAGTAACATTAAATCTTGCTATCTACCTTGTTTTTATTGATTAGTATTAGTGTTTGTTTTGCTGCTTTATGCTTATTATAGATGAACAATACAGATTATTATGTTAATTTTTGCTTTAAAAGTCCAAATTTGAAATCAAAGGACAATAGGAGCAGGATTATCAATGAAATAGTCATGAAATGATGGTTGATGAGATCTCTAGGGAGTATGTAAAGAAGTCACAATGTCTCTTCAACATAAATCAGGCATGCAGATACTGATTGTAATTCAGATAAGAATGCTAATCTAATCCAACTTAATCATGTCATATGAAATTGTATAGCAAACTGAAGTAAGAAAACGGGTAAGGTTGAAACTTTAGATATACCCAGAGGACACATAAAAGTTATACAAAATCCAAACCTACCCTAAAATCCTCACTGGGAGTCAGGGGCTTGGGTGGGATCTTTTGTTACCAAAGCAGGTAGATGATAACAACAAGAAGGGCTAGTATGTTACTGTGAACTAAAGCAGAATCATCCTGGAAGTAGCCTTCTGAACCCACGAGTCCAGAGTCTCAGACTATAAACTAACTCTCCACCTGTGGCACAATTCTGAATCACAGACAGGGTGACCTTAGCAAGACTGACAATGCTGCTGCTCTTCTAAGCTGAGAAAGTGACTTTGGAAGCCCAGGAAGAGGTAGAAATAAAGATAGAAATGTAGAAAAAGTAGAAGTAAATTAATGCCATGGTGTTAATACTTTATTGCTTGGTTTAAGAATAAGCTTTATTACAATTGTAACTTGTCTGTGTAATTTTTGTACTTTAAAATATTTAAAACTGAGGGAATATAGTTTTAATTTGACATATTGAAGAGAATGTGATCATGAGGATCTGATTTAGTTAACTGCTATGTTTAGAATAGGTTTGTAAAAGTATTCATGTCCTAATGAAGATCTGTCATTATTGCTGTAAAGTTGGCATTGCTTTCGTTACTGTGTGGAATGCCTGAACAATTTTGATATATGGAATTTGTGATGGTGGCTTAAAAAGTTAATAAATTATTAAGAGAAATTATTTATTATAAATAATTATTTTTAAGAGAAATAAATTATTTATTAAGAGAAGTTACTTAATAAACCTTGTATATGTTTGGGAAAGATTTAGAGAACTTTAATCTGTCAAAATTATCAACTAATTGAGCATTAATAACAAGAAGTGAGGGTGGGTATTTTTAAAATTTTAATACAAAGTATACTTGATTTATAAATGAACTAAAATCTGTAAGTTGAGCGTAAAGCCTTCTGACAAACTCTGCTATTGAGTCCAAAGTTAGTAAATTGAATATGAAGTTAAACACAAATAGCATATTGTCTTCTCCCTTTGCCTGGTTAATGTCTATTTAGTTTTTTGCTTTCAGGTTATGTGTTTTTCCATAAGGAAAGCATCTGTGTTGGTTAGAAATGCATTTGGCTGGGAGTAAAATAAAATCAACAGCAACTTAAGATGTAATTGTTTTATTTGTCTCACAAAATAACAAATACAGGGATGGTATAGTTGCTTAAAGATATTTATAAGGACCCTGGGTTCTTCTATCTTTCTGCTTTGCCATCCTTAGGGTGTGCCTTTTGTCCTTAAAATCACTAGTCGGAAGCTGCAGCAACCTCTAAAAGCATTGTGCCCCACTTCAGGCAGAAAGAAAATGATAAGAGACAAAGGGCAAAGAACAAAAGCCTCTTGTGAGACTTTGTCTTTTTTATTCAGGAAAGATAATGTTTCCCTTGGGACTTTTGCCTGCCTCCTCATTGGCCAGAAATGTGTCACATGGTCTTCCCAAGCTGCTAGAAGAAGGCAAAGGGGGAAGAGATTTGGAGTGGGTGCTGACTGACTCAGTATCTCTGATCTCTGAGACTGGCTTAGATGCCCCCTTTTTTATTTTCCTCACAGCACTCAGTAAAGGAAGAGACCAATTAGAATACCTTTGAATGCTATAATCAGTGCAGATTTGAAGAGTGGTGGATAAAAAAATGCAAAGAGTATATTCTGTCTATTATATTTTTGTCAACTTAGGTGCTCTTCATATGTATTAATAAGTGACTAGATTGAAAACGCCCCGAGAGCAATATATTGCATATATGTTGGTTGCCTAGCCCCTTTTCTTTTTTGTTGTATTTTTTGAGGTATAATTGACATATAACATTATATCAGTTTCAGCTACACAACAGAATGATTTGATTTTTTTTTTCTTGTGATGAGAGGATTTCTAAGATTTACTTTCTTCATGACTTTCCCAGCACCTTTCCTTTTCTTTCATTTCCTTTCCTTGTTTGTTTGTTTGTTTGTTTGTTTGAGAGAGAGTGCACATGCTTGAGCCAGAGGTGGAGAAGGGAAGGGCAAAGGGAGAGGGAGAATCTCAACCAGCCTTCACGGGTTCAGCATGGAACCAGCACCGGGCAGGAGTCCAACACAGGCTCCGTCATCTGACCCTCCAGTCACGACCTGAGCCAAAATCAAGAGTCAGGATGCTTAACTGATTGAGCTGCCCAGCACCCTTTCAGCACTTTTTTTTTTTTTTTTTTTAAGGTTTTATCTATTTATTTGACAGAGAGATAGAACCAGAGAGCACAAAGGGGAAAATGGTAGAGGGAGGAGAAGCAGGCTTCCCATTGAACAGGGAGCCCAATATGGGGACCAGTCCCAGGACCCTGAACTCGTGACCTGAGCCCAAATGCAGACGCCCAAAGGACTGAGCCACCCAGGGGCCCCAAACCTTTTTTTTTTTTTTTAAATAAAGACTTTATTTATTTATTGGAGAGAGAGAGAGTAAGTGAGAGTGAGCACAAGCAGGGGGAGAGGGTGAGGGAGAAGTGGACTCCCCTGCTGAGAAGGGAGCTTGATGTGGGGCTCAATCCCAGGATTATGACCCAAGCCAGAGGCTGCCGCTTAACTGACTGAGCTACCCCGCCACTCCTCCAGCACCTTTTCTTGAGGAGCTTGCTACTCAAAGTGTGGTCATGGACCAGTAGTGTCAACATCAGGGGCTTGTTAGAAATGAGGGGACTGTTGGAAATGTAGAATATCTGGCCCTTCTCACATCTATAAATCAAAATCTGTATTTTAGAAGATCTCTAGGTCATTTGTTTGGACATTTGCTCCCTGGACTTCCAGTTACATAAGCCAATACATTTCTTTTGTTCTTAAACTTGTTTCTACCATTTGCAGTTGAAAGAATCCTGAGTGATCTAGACAGTCACCGTATACCATTAGGTGCTTTATTCTTTACTGTGATTCATACATTATTGTTGATTTGGATTTATAATGGAATCAATCATTTATATGCTCTTGGATCACAAAACAGATACGTAAAGAATAGCAAACGCATTTTAACACTCATGCTAACCTTGGTCAATTTTTCATGGCTCCCTGGCCACACTCATTGTGTCTGCATAAGGGGACATTGATGCCACCCTTTTTTTTTTTTAAGGTTTTATTTTTATTTATTTGACAGAGCACAAGCAGGCAGAGCAGCAGGCAGAGGGAGAGGGAGAAGCAGGCTCTCTGCTGAGCAGGGAGCCCGAGGTGGGGCTCAATTCCAGAACCCCAGGATCATGACCTGAGCCGAAGGCAGTTGCTTAACCGACTGAGCCACCTAGACGCCCCTGATTCCACCCTTTATCTCAGGGGCAGATTCACATTTCATAGTGTGGTGAGGGGTGGTAGTGATAGGTCGGCTTCAATGTTGCTCCTCATTCATGGATTCAACAGTTCATATATTCTCGTCCTGGACAGACAGGTAAAGCCTGTGCGTAGAATTGCAAAATGTGAAATCTGGAAGTAAACTTGGGACTCTTCTAGTCTAGTATTCTTCTGCTACCTGGATTTAAGTCTTGTACCACTAAAAGTAAAAAATAATTGTCATAATAAAAAGCATTAAGATAGTAGTCATCATCTTTCAATTTTATGTTTTTCTTCCTCCAAATGTTTACACAATTTGTGCTTCCTATTTTAAAAAATAGAATCTAGATAAGAGAACATCTGAATTAGAATAAAATTACATATTAACTGTTAAAATTATAAAAGAATTCTCTTATGGTGTTCTGGTAGGAACATCTTGATTTCCAGGTGCTGTGTCTCTTACATAAGTTTTAGCTCTCCTTACTTTCATGGGTAAGGAGGCTGAGACTTCCTTGGTTATGGGATTTGTCCAGATGGAAGCCTGTAAACTGTGTTCTGAATACGTTTCCTGCTTTTCCACTACCCAGAGGGCTTCCTCTCCAACCCTCTTTTTCTTTCTTTTTACTGCCAGATACACATCCCCAGATAAAAACGTTGTCCTTTACCATATTCTTTGCTAGGGTCAACTGGTCAGAAAACACAGATGAGAGAAAAACTTAATTGAGAAAAGACTTGGATGAGAACCCAGGATGACATGGAAAGAAAACAAAGTGATATAAAGGAATAACATGAAAGAGCTTGTTGGGGGTGATGGAACTCTTCTGAGTTCCAGTTGTGTTGTGGCTATACAGATACTACAGGTGCTAAAATTATTAGAACTGTATACCCCTCCCCCAGTTTTACTGTGTGATAATTTAAGATAAAAATAAATAAATAAAATCAGAAAACAAAGTGTTGGGGCACCTGGGTTGCTCAGTTGGTTAAGCATCAGACTCTTGTTTTCAGCTCAGGTCATGAGATGGAACCTGCTTAAGATTCTTTCGCTCCCTTTTCCTCTCCCCCTACCCAGCTCTCTCTCTAAAAACAAAAAAGAAAAGGAAACAAAGTGTCAAACAGTGCAAAGAGGCCATGCCTTCAGTCTTTCTTATCTTCCTAAATAGTCATAAAGGAAATGTGATGAGGATTTGGCTACAAGATGAGTAACTAATTTTAAATAGTATAGGTTACAAGACCTACTAAATTTACACACATGCTGATTTCTAAGACTATATATTGTGAATGTTTCACTTTGGGTTTTTTTTTTTTAATTTTATTTATTTATTTGACAGAGTGACAGAGAGAGAGCATGAGAGGGAAGAAGGTCAGAGGGAGAAGCAGACTCCCTGCTGAGCAGGGAGCCAGATGCCGGACTTGATCCCGGAACTCCGGGATCATGACCTGAGCGGAAGGCAGTTGCTTAACCAACTGAGCCACTCAGGCGCCCTGTTTCACTTTGTCTTTTTCTTTTTTTACTACATCTTTTTGTACCAAAAGTACATCTTTTTGGTAGAGAGAGGTTGGTAACTTTTTTTTAGTTTGGTGTGATATATGAATTGTTTTTACAATATGTTTTATTAAATAGTAAACTATTGTGCAATTCTTACTATAGTGTTAGTCTTATTTGCTTTCCACAGAGATCTGGCCAAGTAAATCATATGTTAGTAAGGGTGTTTGTTTGTTTGTTTGTTTCTTTGCTTACCTGACTCATGTATGCTATTTATTGGAAAAGGCACTGATGCCCAGCTAAGGCTCTTAATCTTGCCATACCTAAATACTCTATTTTAGAAATCTGGTTGCATAATCTTGTGCAGTTCCTCTTTCCAACATTGATGCTGAGTATGCTTAAACATTTAGGACCCACTTACACAAGTTAACACTACTGATAGACCACCTTCCTTTGCCTGAAGGCTGTGTCGTTTAGCCCATCTACGCTTTCTCTAAATTAGCTTGCTTCCAGACTTGCCACATTTGATTTTCTCTGCTTTCTTTATCCCTTTGTCCTCCAATGGGGATGGCCTACATTACTTATTTTTATTACGTTGCAAGTAATAAATCATCTCCATCATCAAATCTCATCTCCATCACACTTTTTTGGGGCGGATCATGATTCATGTTCTACTCTTAGTGACATATGTATTTTTGATATGAGCTAACACTTGAGGAAAATGTCACCTCTCCTTCTTTCACCTATCACATATTATTTATTGTAATCCATTACTCAGATTCACTCTCCGATTCTGAGAAATCACCTTCTTAAATGTACTATCTCAAATCATGAAATTGAGTATTTCTGTAAAATGAGCTCTCTTTTAACACAGCTTTGTTCCTGTTAAATTACTTGTCCTAACGTGACTGCAAAGAAAATATAAAGGATTTACGGGCATTTTTTTTTTAATTTAAAAGAGAATGCTTTTTTTTTTTTCTTTTGATAGCTTTCAACCAGAATTGTCTAAGAGAGACAAAGATATAACCTGTTTATCTGGATCCATCCTCCCATACAGGGATCTTACAGGCTCCTAGCTTTTCTGATTAGAAACCCCGTACCTTTTTTTTTTTTTTTAAGTATACAGTTGTATGAGTTTTTTTCAATTGATAGGCTTAAAAAAAAAAAAAAGATTTTATTTATTTAACAGAGTGAGAGCGCACAAGCAGGGGGAAAGGCAGAGGGAGAGGAAGAACCAGGCTCCCCGCAAAGCAGGAGAAGCCCAATATGATCCCAGGACTCTGGGATCACAACCGGAGCCAAAGACAGTGGCTCAACCAACTGAGCCACCCAGGCCCCCATAGGCTTTTTTTTAAAGAATAGTTTTAGATTTACAGAGAAACTGAGCAGATAATAGAGAATGCCTATATAACTCTTCCCCACACACCCCCCTTCAGTGTTCCCTGTGAACATCTTACATTGGTATGGTATGTTTGTGACAATTAATGGATCTATTCTGATAGACTGTAATTAAAAATCATATGATTCTGATTTCCTTAAATTTTCCCTAATGTAGTATTCTGTTTGAGGATCCCCACATTACATTCAGTGGTCATGTCAACTCTCGGCTGACAATTTCTCAGCCTTAACTTTTTTTGATAACCTTAACAGTTTTGAGGAGTACTGGTCAGGTATCTTGCAGAGTGCCCTTCTAATGAAATTTCTGATAATTTTCTCATGATTAGACTAGAATTGTGCATTTTGTGAAAGAAAATCACAGAAGTATAGTGCCATTCTCATCACATCACTCCAAGGGAACATACTACCCACAATGAGTTATCTTGTTAATGTTGACTTTAATCATGTGGCTATGTGACATTTGTCAGGTTTCTCTACTGTAAAGTCATTCTTTATTTTTTGGAAGGAAGTCACTTTTATGGTACACAGCCAAAAAGTGGGGAGTCATGCTCTCTTTCTTTTAGGTGGAGTATCTGCAAAATTTATTTGGAATTCCTGCATGAAGTAAGATTATTTCTTCTCTCCCATGTATTACTTTATTCCATCATTTTTTATATTAGTATGAATCCATGGATATTTATTTTATACTTTGCGTTATAATCCACTAATACTTTACTTTCTTGCTCAAATTGTTCAGGCTTTGGCCATTGGAAATTCTTTCACTTGGCTCTTGTGCCTTTGACATACTCCAGTCAATGTGGATGTTTTATTTTTGAGTACTTCTTTCCTTTCTGACGTGACAAGGTGCTCCAGGCTCATCTTGTGTATTTTCTGCCCCAGTCGTCCTGTCAGATATTTTTCCAAAGAAGAGCCTTGCACTTTGTAAGCACAAAGTAGCTCCTTAATCAGCTACTCCAAACATGAAAACTGTTCTCCAAATTCTCATTTTTTCTTATTTGCTGAAAACAAAAGGTGTAAAAATATTTAATAAATTATATAACCAGGAAATGCATATTCCCAGTAAAGATTTAAGGAGGGATGATTCAGATTGAGTATATAGAATGTAAAAATGAGACAAATTGTTTGAAATAATAAATGTCCAGGAATAATAAGGCCTCTTCGGGTTTTATGTTATAAAGGAAGCTTATAGAGATAGAAGATGATTCTGGTTGGGCTCCTCAAATACTAGGTGCAGAGGGATTAGGAGATGAACTTGGAAAAAAAATTTTTTAAAGATTTTATTTATTTATTAGCGAGAGAGGGAGAGCACAAGCAGGCAGAGCAGTAGGCAGAGGGAGAGGGAGAGTCATTCTCTTCACCAAGCGGAGAGCCCAATGTGGGGCTTGATCCCAGGACCTTGGGATCATGACCTGAGCCTAAGGCAGCAGCTTAACCGACTGAGCCATCCAGATGTCCAGAACTTGGGAAATTTTGAAAGAGAAAATTATGTGCACTCACAATTGGGAATTGAAATAGACATACTTTTTTTTTAAACTGATTTATGCAATGACATTTTAATATATTCTACCTAAAATATTTTTCATTGATTTTCCTCTTTAAATACTAATTTATAAATCACTTTGTCTAAGAATTATTTAATGTTCTCAGACCAAAATCAGAAAGATTTTAAGTGAAATAGCTGCCTACAAAATAGCACATCTATAATATGATCTTATTTGCATAAACATTTTTAATTATATTCATGGAAAACATTTTGAAGAGTATTTGTCAACTTAAATATGGTAATCTATTTCTACAGTATTGGTAGGGCTTTTTCCTTTCTCTCTCTCTCTTTTTAAACATTTTCTAAAAATTTTAAGAAATCAAGAAAAAAAAATGAAATCAACAAACATTTTACAAAGCCAAAACACATTTTTAGTGATATATGTAATTTCTGTTAAAAATTAAAACAGAGAAAGGATTCACAGATGAACGAGGGTTTGAGTTAGGTTTGAGGGTAAAGACCATTGGTTGGCCAGAAACAATATCTTTTTTTCTGGAAAGAAAAGCTAATCTCAATTTAGTATTAAAAGGCTTAGATACTATAAGTTTTTTCAAAATGTATTTCCCTATTATATAGGTTGGATAACTCTAAAGGGTTGAGAGGTCTCTGGAATTTAGAAATTGGGGGTGTTAGGGGTGCCTGAGTGACTCATTTGGCTAAGCGTCTGCCTTCAGCTCAGGTCATGATCAAGAGTACTAGGGTCAAGCCCTGCAGGAGAGCCTGTTCTCCCTCTCCTTCTGCAGCTCCCTCTGCTTCTGCTCTCTCTCTCTCTTTCTCTGTGTCAAATAAGTAAATAAAATCTTAAAAAAAAAGGGGGGGTGTTATAGTGATTCATGTTTGGCACCCTTCATGATAATTCATATCTCCAGCTAGAGTTTAAAAGGAAAGTGGCAGGACAGGGAAGTTCAAGACTTAAGGCATCTGTTCTCAACCTTTTTGGTCTCTGGACCTCTTAACACTCTTCCAAATTATTGAGGGACTCAAAGAGCTTATATTTATGTGGTTTATATCTAGCACTAGTTACCATGTTAGAAGTAAGAAGAAATTTTAAAACCCCAATTATTAACTTAAAAAGTAGTAAATACAAGCAGTTTAACATACATCACATGTTTATATGAAAAATAACCATTTTGGGGCACTGGGTGGCTCAGTCATTAAGCATTTGCCTTCAGCTCAGGTCATGATCCCAGGATCCTGGGATCGAGCCCCACATGGGGCTCCCTGCTCCATGGGAAGCCTTCTCCCTCTCCCACTTCCCCTGCTTGTGCTCCCTCTCTTGCTGTGTATCTCTCTGTCAAATAAATAAATTAAATCTTTTAAAAAAAACCAGAAAAAGAACTATTTAAAGATATTCTACTTATCTTGACATGGCTTTACATTTTTTGCATATGTCTTTAATATCTGACTTGATAAAAACTTCCCTATGATTCAAGAATATGAAAAAAGTAGGAGGCCTTTAATAGTCTTTCCCGTTAAATGTGGATATTCTTCTCTGATGTTACAGAGCATTTGTTAAGTGGTAATTTCTTAAAGGTTATTTGCAATGAAGAATCTGAAATCATATAAGGGAATTTTTTGTACTTTGTTTCTATGTGTGTGCAACACGCGTATACACACATGCATATATTGATCTATCCATTGGTTTACCTGGCACTTTGAATGGATCCTTTATCCATGCATGACTTTTAATGGCCTGCATTGGTTATTTGGAAAATATTGGTTCACTGTGTCATGTAGACCTTTCATATGGTGACATCTCATACATTATCAAAAAGTCCTATTTATTAATAGCACTAAAGTCTTTAAACGATTGTTAATCTTACAACTCAAACCGCCAGTTATTTTACCAGCAAAAGATAGGTTTATTTGAGAATATCAGAGAGATGCAGTCATGGACAAGCAAGCAAACAGGATTTTTAATGGACCTTAAGGGGTTGGTACAAATAGTTTTGAAAAAGAGGGTTGGAAGGGAGAAAGTTTGAATAACAAGACTCTAAGATCTTGTGGATGTGAAAGCAAATAAGGAATAAATCCAGGCTTTTGTTCTCTGTGGCTCTGTGTATATGAGGAGGAGATAGGTGAACCTACACTTTTTTGAACATTACGTGTTAAAATTAAGGAATTAACACCTTTTAGACTGATGTGGTAAGGGCTTTGGGGAGGTGGGGACTCAGTGGTGAAGACTGTGAAGAGAAGTTCCTTTATTTAAAATATATTTATGTCTCAGTATTTATCTATAGACAGAAACCCACTAGAAAAGATGTGTGTCAGAGGGGAACATAGTTTTGCTAACATATTTTTGACAATTTGAAAAGCCCATGGTAGTGTTGGCAAGGAGATTGTAGGTCTTAGAATATTCACATGGATTTCAAACAACTCAAAGGGAACGCACTTTTGTTGAAAACACCTTTCTGATATATTGTTACTAGTAGTGCCAAAACTTGGTAGGTATTGAGTCTCTTGGGCTCAGCGAACCGTGATTGTCTCCTTAACCGGGAATACCGCAAGAAGTCACTTTGAATACTGATTTCCGCGGCCCTTCGCAATTGCACTAAGTCCGGCTCCCTGCGCTTGCCGTAACGCGGACTCTACCATTGCTTTCTGAGGGGGGATTTGGAGGTAGCGGAAGAAGGAGCCCGAAGGGTGTGTGTTGGGGGGGGGGTGAAAGCCGGGTCCAGAGGCCGGTTGTTTTACGGATCCCGTAACCAGCCCGTCCTACTCCCCTTTCCCCTCTCCCCGCCGCCCCTGTCCCGTCCGGCAGCGGCGGCGGCCTTGAGCTTTGCTGTGTTCTCGCTGTGGCAGGTGAGCGTCCGGCGCGCGGGCTCCCCAGGCTTCGCTCCCCACCCCCCGTGTCTCCTGGACCGGTGGCGGCGGCCGGCCGGGGAGGCGGCCTCGGCGCACAGTAATGGCAGCGCTGTGAGCAGGGGAACGCGAGCTGACAGCCGCCGCCGCCGCCGCCGCCCACCTTCCTCGCCGGGGGCTTCGTCCTTCACTCCTTCGGGCTGCCTCCCCCTCCCCTTATCCCCTGTCCCTTGTCCCGCTTCTGCAGAAGGTAACCCCGCTGAGGGTCGGGGAGCCGGGCTGCAGGCTCCGGGAAACTTCCCTTCCCGGTTAATGGGTGGCGGGGATGGGGCGGAGGAAAGGAGTTGGGGGCGAAGAGGGGGGAGGGGAAAGGGATGGAAGCGGGGCGGTGGGGAAAGATGGTGTCCCGTAAGTGACCCCGGCTCCCCGGAGCGCTGACCCCTAAGCCCGGCACCCCCTGGACTGGATCCCGGGCCTCCCCTACCCGGCCTTGGCCGCCCCTCCCTCGGCCCCATTTTCTTCCGAAGGAGGGAAGGTGAGAGTGCGTGTACTCTTCTCCTTGTTTACGAGCTCACACGCATACACAACTCTGTGTTTGGGGGTGTGTGTGGGGGCATCAGTCTCTTACATCCTTTCCACGAGTATTTTCACTTTTGTTTCCGCAGACAGCGAAGATTGATAGCTATGGGGAGGAGTAACCTACGTGCACTCCAGACCTGTCTCTACAGTTAGGGTCTGGTGAAATAAGATCCTTAGACTTCTCAGAGCACTTACACACTAGGGAGCCTGGACCATTCCCTACAACCCCACCGATATGTGCATGTAAATAAAACATCCGTAAATTGCACACTGTTATTGTCAAATCATCTCCTTTCCCTCAGGGATTACTATTACCAGTTGATGGGTGGTACCGTATAAGTTTACCTTTTGAACATGATTAGGTAACTAGAATAGATAAGATTTGAAGATATTAACATTCACTGTAGGAGCTTTGACTTGACAGTATAAAATTCTTTGAACTACATCTGTCCCAAATGTACATTCAGAGTAAAATATGGGAAATAATCAGTTTGTTCTCATTGACTACTGACTACCTAATAGGTATTTAAAACACTCAAAAGGCTATACCCTATCCTTTAGAATCTCAGATTTCTTTCCAAGGCAGACAGATTGATTATACTTTGCCTCTCTTACTCAAATACAGTGTTTGAAAGACCCTTCCGAAAGACTCAGAGGTGAAATTACAGATGTACACAGTGTTTTGAATTACCCTTTTTTTCTTTTCAGATGCTGTGTATCTGTAATTTAGTTTCCCTGTAGCAGTGCTACAGTGTGCATGCACATAGTGTGTGAAAAATTCCTTTGCTATGTATTTGAATGTTCAGAAGCATCTGAAATAATCTTACTTCACTCTCCAGCCTCGGTTGATTTTCGGTATTTTATGGAAGTTAAGATGGTTTATCTATGTCTTTTATCCTCACCAGTTTGTTATTAAATTAAATATTGTGGACCTTCTTTAAAGTCAGTTTGCCTTCTTTATCAGTTAAATATTTAAGTACCTGGTTCATATATCAAGTATTATTGTGGGCATTAGGGATACAACAATAAGCAAGACTTGTGAAGTTTCTGTCCTTCTAGAGCTTCAATTCTGGTGGGGGAGGAGAGACTGATAAGACATAAGGAATAAAAATAATTTCAGAGAATCATTAAGTGCAATGAAGGAAATAAAATGGGAAGTTGTGGTAGTGACTGAGAGAAGACTACTTCAGATGCTGTGGTTGGGAAAGACCTGTCTGAGGTGAGCTTTGACCTGATACCTGACAAGTCAGAAGGGTTTAGCCTTTGGAAGTCTGAGGGGAGAGCATTCCCTTTCTGAGAGAACAGCACAGGGAAGTTCTCAGAGGTGTGTCAAGCTTGGGGTCAGTAAACTGAAGAAGCTCAGTGCATGTGGACCCTAGTGGGGGATAAGAAGTTAGGTCATAGCCAAGGGCCAGATCTGGTGAGGCCTTATTGTCCAAAGGAGTTTGGATTTTATTCTTAAAGCACATGGAAAAGCTATTGGAATTTTTGTGAAACTGAAATTGCTCTGGTCTGATTGACAGTCTGACTGCAGGGAAGATTGGGTAAGAGGAGAAAAGAAGCAGAGAGACCAGTTAGAAGGCTATGGTAGATTAGTGACTAGTGTGTTAGATCAGGTTAAAGATTTTTAAGGTACATTTTGGAGCTAATGGCATTGATTGAACTTGAGGCTTGCATGAAAGTGCAGTTGGTTGGGACAGGGGTGATTCCTCGTGTTTGGACTTCAGCTGGAGGGTGGTGATGCTGTGAATGGGAGATGAGAAAGCGGTGAGGGAAGCATGTTATATGGGGGAAAGGTTAGGTACGTGTTAAGTAGGACATGTTAGATGTTCAAGTGGAGGTAAGAAGTAGGCAGTTGGATATACCATCTGGAGTTTACTGAAGAGATTAAGAAGTCATTCATTCAACAAATGTTTTTCAAGCACCAGCAGTAGACCTGGCAGTGGGAATATAGTAGTGAAGACGCAGACAAAATCTCTGTCTTCATGGGACTTAAATTCTGATGAGGAAAGAAAAAAGAGATCGGGCATCATCAGCACTTATCTGTTGGTTTATTTATGTTTTGAATAAAAACTACATTCACATGATTCAAGACTTAAAATGTTTGGTGAGGTACAGAGTGAAAATCTCCCCTATTTCTTGTATCCCGTAACACCCAGTTTTTGTGGTGCTAAAAAGGGTTCATGTTTTCTTACATACCTTTCCAAAGATATATTTTATGCACATATAAAGCAAATATGTTTATATTCTCCCCACTTTGTCAAAATGGCAGCATACTTCATCTGCCTTGACCCCTTGTATTTTTTAGAGTATGAAATGGTGTTTAGTTATGAAACAGGTTGAGACCAACTAAGGAAAGAATGTAGAGAGAAGTGGAGAAAGCCCTGGAATACTGCAGCATTTTCTAAGTTGGTCCCTGCTGAGTTTTGGACCTACAGATGTGGTGTTGTTTAAAGAGCTGTTACTTTTTATGAGACTTTTTACAGAAGTTTGCACTGTTTCTTTTGTGTTCCACCTTTCTTATCTGCCTGTTCTCTTTATACACCGGAAAATGTCTGATTATAATTGAAGGCAGTGTTTTCATGTATCTACTGTCAATTAAATTTCAAGAAAATTGATGACAGGATCAGCCCTGGAATATTAATATTATAAATACTTTTAACTGGTTGTTCTTATGTCTAGGAAAAACAGGCAGAAATTTAGAATGTTAGAGATTTATAACAAGTTATTGGTATTTGAGATGTATGACTGAATCCTTGCTCAGTAATCAGTTAATCAATGTATCTGTTCAGAGTGATCTGGCTCTTTGCCTGGGTTTGAATCTTAACAGTAATGTTTCTATTATATTGCAGATGTTAGCATAATCCTTGTATTATTATCTTTAAGAATATTTAGAGTCATCCTCTGTTACCACTTTGTGTTTGGGAAGGCTTATTGGAGAGACTAGAACAGTGTAGGTCTTTTGATCCTTAGAAGTTTTGAGACTGAATAGGATTAAGATCATTAGCGTCTGCTATAACTTTTGGGGTGCAGTTGAACCCTGTTGATTGACCTAACCCAGAGGAGGAGAGAGGGATTATTTTTTAATGAATATAATTATAATGCTTTATATGTTGGTTGACATTTTGATTTTCAGTTAGCTGTCTTTATTAGCCAGTCACTTGGTATATAAATATATCTGTTTTTTTCTTAGATTGTTCTTTTTTTTTTTTTTTTTTTTTTTTTAAGATTTTCTTTATTTACTTGAGAGAGAGAGAGCACAAAGAGGGAGGGAGAAGCAGGCTCCCCTCTGAGCAGGGACCTGCTCATGCAGGGCTTGATCTCAGGACCCTGGGATTATGACCTGAGTCAAAGGCAGGTGCTTAACTGACTGAGTCACCCAGGCTCCCCGAGATTGTACTTTATTTAAGAATTGTTTTGTTCAGTTTGATTTTTGAGGTCATTTTTGTTATCTTTACTTCTCTTGTATTCTTTTTTTGCTGGAGATTAAAGTAAGCTACTAGCTTTTTAGGTTGAAGAAATAGAATCTTTAATGGAAAATATTTAATAGTACTTTTTGAAGCATTAGACACTAATTACGTATAAGACTACCATTTGAAATGTGTAGTGAGTGTGTTAGGCTAACTTAAATTCTGTAAATGTATAGGTGTTAATGTTTTATTTGAAGATTTTAGTTAAAAGATTTTCATTTATATACTTTAACATCATAAATGATGTTACTCTTGTTATTTAATCATTGGATTGTAGCCTGATTGTGTGCCAGAATTTTTTTATCAACAAAGTTGACAATTTATTGTTTTTGTTTCTCTTACCAGCTATAAGTTTCTTGAAGACAGCATCTCTAGTACCTATAAATACATAAGTATCTCTTAATGACTAAAGTCTTGTTTCAACATAGGTTGCTTTTCAGATATTGAAATGTTGGATTTACTTACTCTATGTAAATACTTATTGAGTTTCTCAACTTTGTTTTAACTCACTTGAGGGAGAAAATGTATAGGATACTTCAACAATTTTTTTTTTAAATTTTGAAATCTGTACCTTCACCTAGGTACTTTTCACCCAGCTTTCCCTAATGTTAATAACTTATGCAACCAGAGCACAGTGATTAAAACTGGAAATTAACATTGGTACAATACTATTAACTAAACTACAGACCTTATTTGAATTTTACTAGTTTTTCTGTTTCAGGATTCAGTCCAGAATCTTACATTGCATTTAGTTATTGTGTCTCCTTAGTCTTATCTATAAGAGTCTTTTTTTCTTCCATGACCTTCACACTAGTGATGAGTGTGTGGTCATTTATTTTGTAGAATTTCTCTCAGTTTGGTTTTGTCTGATGTTTTCTTGATTTATTGAAGTTTTGCATTTTTTGACAAAAATACTACAGAAGTAATGTGCAGTGTAATGTTGAGTCCTACATTCAACATTATTGATGTTGAGTACAGAATGTCAGTATATCCCATTTGAGGTGATGTTAATTCTCATATGGTGGATGTCATGTCTGTCAAATTTCTCTACTTGTAAAGTCACCATTTTTGTCTTTGTAATTACAGGGTATCTTGGGGAGATTCTTTGAAACTGTGCGTTTATCCCTTTTCTCCTCAAACCTTTGCCCATTTGTTTTCAGTATTCTTTGGTAGATCTTGCCTGTAACAGTTATTATAATGGTGTTCACCTGATAGTGATTTTGTTTTTCTCATTTCCTTCTACATTTATTAATTGGAATTTTTCTGTAGAGAAGACCTGCCCCTTCTTGTTTATTTAGTAATTTGTTTATATTAGTATTGAGTCATAGATACTTGTTTTATTCTGTGGTTTATAATTTAATGCTGTCATTATTTTGTTGTCAGATCGTTCCAGGTATGGTCTTCAGGTTGACTCTTTGTTTTTTCACCGTGCCCCCATTCTCTTTTCTTTAGGAAAGCATTTTTTTTCTGACATGATAACATTTTCTAGGTTTATCTTCCATTTCTCTGCTGAGACCTAGAATCAGTCATTTGTCCTGGGAGCTCTGGTTCTTTCTATTGGAGATGATATTTAGAAAACAAGATCTGGATGTGATGTGTGCTTATTGCTACTGAGGTGTCATTGCTCCTGTTAGGCCTTCTTAGCAGACAGAGCTAGAAATATATGTGTATATATACACATTAACTCACACATACACAAACATCCATGTTTATTTGTGTATCTTTTTAATCCATGTGTGCATTTATTAAAAACTATGAGTTTATACCGATAACTCTGATTCCAAACACTGTAGAGTTTATGCTAGCTGTCCCCTTTTGTTTATAATTACTATTTTCTGACAGTGAGAAATAGAGCATACTTTGGTATGAAGTTACTAGAATAATGAATTATAGTGATGTTCAGGAAGATCCCCAAATAGTCCTGAACCTTAAAAAGCATGTTAAGCTATCTTTCAGAATATTTCTTTTATTTGGTAAAAGTCAGTATAAACCAAAAGTAATCATATTTTATCTTTGTAGTTCTAACTATTGTTTAATTACATTTAAAAAATTTTTAGAGATCACTTTGCACTGAGATTTAGATATTTCTTTTGCATCAGAACTTTGTTGTCCATATGATCTGGATTTTAAAGACTGAGAAGGACAGTACCTCTTTTTTTTTTTTTTTTTTAAAGATTTTATTTCTTTATTTAACAGAGAGAGATCACAAGTAGGCAGAGAGGCAGCCAGAGAGAGTGGGGGAAGCAGGTTCCCCGCTGAGTAGAGAGCCCAATGCTGAGCTCAATCCCAGGACCCTGAGATCATGACCTGAGCCGAAGGCAGAGGCTTAACCCACTGAGCCACCCAGGTGCCCCAGGACAGTACCTTTTTTTTTTTTTTTTTTTTATTGTGGTAAGATATACATAAGAAAATGTCCCATTTTAACCATTTTTAAGTGTACAGTTCACTAGCAGTAATTGTACTCACAGTGTCTTCACAATGATCACCACTATCTGTTTCCAAAACTTTTTCATTATCCCAAATAGAAAGTGCAACCATTGAGCAGTAACTCACCATTGCCTCTCCTGCCAGCTCCTGGTAATCTGTAGTCTACTTTTTGTCTTTATGAATTTGTCTCCTTTGTTACCATATAAAAGGAAGATCATATAGTATTTGTTCTTTTTTGTTTGGTTTATCTTATTTGACATACTGTTTTTGGGGTTCATCCATGTTGTACCATGTATCAGAATTTACTCCTTTATTATGAATTATTAATATTCCTTTTATGTGTATTGCATTTTGCTTATCCATTCTTCTGTTAATGGGCATTTGAGTCCTGTCCACCTTTGACTATTGTGAATAATGCTGCTGCGAATGTTGTAACACAAGTATCTTTCCCATTCCCTGCTTTTCATTTCTTTTGGGTAAATACCTGGAAGAGCAATTGGTGCTCTCATATGGTAATTCTGTAGTTAGTTTTTTGAGAGCCTACTGAAATGTTTTCCATGGTGGCTGCATCATTTTACATTTCCTACCAGCATTACACAAGGATTCCAATTTCTCCACATCCTCACCAGCATTAGTTACTTTCCATTTTTGGCTTGTTTGAGTGCTGTGATAATAGACATCTTACTAGGTGTGAAGTGGCATCTCATTGTATTTTGGATTTACATTTTGCTAATGACTTGTAATGTTGAAGATCTTTTTATGTGCTTGTTGGCTATTTGTGTATCTTTCGGGGGAAATGTCTATTCAGGATCTTTGCCCATTTCAAAATTTGTTATTGTTGTTAAGGTATTCTTGATATTATATATATATATATATATATATATATATATATAATATCCTTAATATAGGATATTAATCTCTTTTCAGACATGAGATGTAAATGTTTTCTCTCATTCTGTGGATTTTCTCACTCTTGATAGTGTCCTTTGATGCATGAAAGTTAAATTTTGATGAAGACCAATTATCTGTGTTTTCTTTTGTTTGTGTTTTTGGTATCATATCCAAGAAGTCATTCCCAAATCCGATGCCAAAGCTTTCCTGCTGTGTTTTCTTCTATGAATTTTCTATTTTTATATGTTTAGATCTTAAGTATAGGCCTTTCTTCCATTTTGAGTTAAGGTTTGCATGTAAGTAAGGACAGTGTATTTTGTGTGGATTATCAATAGATGGCTTTATGTTGGCACTTAGTTATGTCCAAACTTTGGCTAGTTTGGATGTTAAATTTTAGAGGGCTAAAAACTGGATATGAAGAAGGTAATCGAGAATTAAGGAAATGGTGTGGCATTATGATGAAAGGAATTGCATTTTTTCCTATCTGAAATAGGTGAACATTATAATGAACTGCTTATAAGAAAAATGGAATGAAAGAAAGCCTTTTTAATTGATATATGGGAATAAAGTATGAGAAAGAGTAAAGGCATAAAGATTTCAGTAATGGTACAGTTTTGGTCTTCATTAGGTTCAAAAACATGGATGGAAAACTTAAATTACAGAAAACAGTAGAGAATAATACTACCTAAACTTAGTATTACCCAGCAAACTTGGAAAGTATTTATAAATATTGTCTTTTTATGTTGTGCAGATGGAGAAAATGAAATAGCAACTAGCCTGGGATCACACTGTCATTGAAAGAGCCAGTTTAGCATACTAGTTTCTTGATTCACACTTTTTCATTTTTGAGACCAGTGTTTTCCTTCCTTCCTTCCTCTCTTTCTTTCTCATGGATGGCGTGTTTGTTTTGTTTTGTTTTTTAAGTAAACTCTACTCCCAATGTGGGGCTTAAACTCTCAACCTGATCATGAGTTGACCCTGAGATCAAGAGTCACATGCTCTACTGACTGAGCCACCCACGTGCCCCTCTTTCTTAATGTTTTGACATCTGGCAGAAACTTCCTCCACCATCTTAAGACATTCAGCCTTTTAGGTGGGACTTGCCTGCTTCTAGAAGGCTGAACTATCATCTCATCCACTTCCTCCGAGCCAACTCTAGTTTTTGCAATGGCAAATAATAAATGCAGTAGAGGACAGGAGTAAGAGCTTCATCTTAAAGCCAGATGGAACTGGATTCAGATTCAGGGGTTGCTAGTTAATAGTTATGTATGTATTTTACCCAAATTTTCTAAATCTCTGTCTTTTCTTCTTTAAAACAGAGAGAATAATAGTAATTTTAGAATTATTCTGAGGAATTGATGAGATAATGTATAAAATGTGTTTAGCATGGTTTCTGGAAGGCGCCTGGGTGGCTCAGTGGGTTGAGCCGCTGCCTTCGGCTCAGGTCATGGTCCCAGGTCCTGGGTTCAAGCCCCGCATCGGGCTTTCTGCTCAGCAGGGAGCCTGCTTCCTCCTCTCTCTCTGCCTGCCTCTCTGCCTGCTTGTGGTCTCTGTCTGTCAAATAACTAAATAAAATCTTAAAAAAAAAAAAAAAAAGATTTGCTATTATTATTATTAACAACTCTGTAGTTAGATGCTGTTATGATGATTTTAAGTCATGGGCAAAGTACATCCTGTTCCAGGTCTCTCCTGTAGGAGAATTGGTGTCATTTTTATTTCTTTTTTATAACTTGTGTGTTGGATTGTCTTTATTTTTAAAAAAATGTTTATTTATTTGAGAGAGAGAGAGAGTGCACACCCAAACATGACCAGGGGGAGGGTCAGTGGGAGAGGGAGAGAGAGAGAGAGAAGCAGACTGCCCACTGAGCACAGAACCCTAAATGGGGGGCATGGGCATGGGACTCAGTCCCACCACCCTGTGATCACGACCTGAGACCTGGGTGCAACTGACTGAGCCATCCCTGTGCCCCTGGATTGCCTTTATTCTTTACCTTAATGGACACTTAAGTGAAAGAATGGGATTGTAAGAGGTTGTGTTGTCCATGCTGTTTTTGGAATTTTAAACAGGAGGTAGTCAGCAGAGTTGTTGTGTACCCGCTGTAGCCATATCACCTTTTCTTATTCTCTCATGTCTGTGTCTTCTAGAGCTGTGTCAGGATTTAAGTGGGAATTAATATATAGCAGCTCCCAGGTATATTAATTTGAATGGAAAAAAGGACCAGTTGAGAAATAGTGATAAAGTTTGTAGGAATTAGAAGAAAAGCAAGGAATCTGAATTTTATTACAGCCAATAATAAACCAGTAGAAACTGATTAGTATGTGATTCAGTCCTCTGTACAAACTATGTAACCCATAACAAACAACTCAGAAAAGCAAATTACTATTAATCTTAACATCTTAGCCTGTATTTGTGAGAAAAGATTTAAATCCAAGATTTTTAAATATATGTCATTTAATTTAGCTCTCAAAGAATAGGATAACAAATACTGCAATTCTTTGGGTAGTGCAAAGACAGAATGATTAGGGTAACCCTTTCTAATGTTTGGGTAGAAGATCAGGCCTAGGAAAAATTGTGCCCTGGATCATGTAATTCTTTGTGAAAAGGCTGGTTGGTCACAGCTTTGTCTAGCATGCATGGCAGTGTGTGAGCTTACCTGCCTTTGAGGGAGTTAGACAAATTCAAGTTCTGTAACTTATTTGAGATAGGTATATGAGAATGGTTTTCTTTTCTTTTCTTTTTTTTAAAGGCTGGTTGGTGTCTTAAATTCCTTGCCTAAATATTAAGAAAAAAAGAGAAAGCAGGTAAAAGGGACATTAAACTGCATACTAATGAGAGCAGTGTGAAAACTTGAGAAGTACAGTCTGTAGAGACTTGGGAGAGAATCTCAAGTTTGAAGAGAGAATGGTCTTTAATTCTGGTCAGATGGGTTTATTTTGGAAGCATTTGCCTTCTACAACTTACATATTGTAGTATAAATACATTACTTAATCCCCACTGTCCTTCCTTTTCTTTGAGACTTAAGGGTTTTCTTCCTGCAATATACTTTTTGCCAACTGAGATTGATGAGAGACTACTGTATTTCTCTTTACTGTTTTTCCCCTACTTTTGTCTTGTCTTTTTTTTTTTTAACAAATGATGGAAATGACATTTGTGGAGTACTAAGAGCTCCATGGATCATATCTTGTTGCAACAAAAATCATTGTACCCCATGCCTCATCAGATAACAAAGATATCTTTTGACTCTATTGGTTCACTCATTTGAATACAGTAAGATGAAATTGTTTAGATGCAACCTTGGAGCTTATTTTTATATGAAATGACAGAAGCATTTTTAGTCAGTATGTAGTAGAGGTAGCATTTCCTATGCAAATGGAAAATACTGCAAGTTAATAATGTCCTGTATGGGGCCCTAAGTATTTTCTTTCAAATTATATTAATTATAATGATATTAATTAGAATATAACCTGCTCTAAGCCCACTAAATGTCATTTGAAAAGCTAATTATGGTATATTGAGTACCTGAAATTAATTGAGGTCCCAGTATTGTAATTTTTGGACTGGCCAAATTTTTGGCAGTAGTGATCAATACTGAAGTAAAAAGTCA
Organism: Enhydra lutris kenyoni; assembly: GCF_002288905.1. Lineage (NCBI taxonomy): Eukaryota > Metazoa > Chordata > Mammalia > Carnivora > Mustelidae > Enhydra > Enhydra lutris. The sequence continues at coordinate 17,184,090 of NW_019154126.1, read as the reverse complement.
TCATTTGGTAGTTTCGTTTCTCTCTCTCTCTCTCTCTCTCTTTTTTTTTTTTTGCACTGAAAAGAGAGTTACAGGGTGCCTTCGTGACTTAGTTGGTTAAGCATCAACTGTTGCTTTTCACTCAGGTCATGATCTGAAGGTGGTGAGCTGGAGTCCTGCATGGAGCTCTACTGTCAGTGCAGAGTCTGCTTGAGACTCTCTACCTCTCTGTCTGCCCCTTTCCCTCCATGTATGTGTGCATGCACGTGTGGACTCTCTCTCAAATACATCTTTAAAAAAGAATCACAATATTAAGTGTTTAGCCTTTTACATTATTCGTAAATCATACTTTTGGAAGTCAACTGAAATGTGGCATACTAAAGCATTTATCAGTAATTAAGGTGTAGTCACCTTCATCAACATGTTAAACATGGTTATATGTTTTACTAAAGTAGTTTATACCTCAGGTAAAATATTTATCCAATTGTGTATATCAATTCTCTACCTAAAATGGAAAGTTTTGAGAATCTTTTACTGCTTTACCTGCTGAAATGTAATTATCCAAATCAGTTCTTTATATGAAAAATGTTCATGGGTGCCTGAGTGGCTTGGTTAAGTGTCTCTTTGGCTCAGGTCATGATCCCAGGGTCCTGGCATCAAGCCCCACATCAGGCTTTCTGCTCAGTGTGGAGCCTACTTCTCTCTTTCCCTCTGCCTGACACTCTGCCTACTTGTGCTCTCTCTCATCAAATAAATAAGTAAAATCTTAAAAAAAAAAAAAAAGAAAGAAAAATATCCAAATGAAGAACAATATTGCTTCAAATTAAGATCCACCCATCTTGGCAAACTTATGTTTTTTATTTCTGCTATTATTTGTAAATTTGTTTTTAAAACAGTTTCGTCAGGCTGTGTTAACACATCATACTTGTGGTAGTAACATGTTCTTTTGGAGCTCTCTTTCAGCCTCAGAAACCTAAAACTCGGGGCGCCTGGGTGGCTCAGTGGGTTAAGCCGCTGCCTTCAGCTCAGGTCATGATCTCAGGGTCCTGGGATTGAGTCCCACATCGGGCTCTCTGCTCAGCAGGGAGCCTGCTTCCCTCTCTCTCTGCCTGCCTCTCTGTCTACTTGTGATCTCTGTCTCTCAAATAAATAAATAAAAAATCTTTAAAAAAAAAAAAAGAAACCTAAAACTCACTGGAAAGTTAAGTGACAGGTCAGCTTTTAGTGTTCTGAGGAATGAAGTATCTGTAGTGAGGAGAAAAACTTAAAAGAGATTTTAGAACATTTTTTTTTCTTTTAAGATTTTATTTATCTGACAGAGAGATGGAGAGTGAGCACAAGTAGGCACAGCGGTGGGGAGAGGGAGAAGCAGGCTCTCCGCTGAGCAGGGAGCCTGATGCAGGGCTCCATCCCAGGACCCTGGGATCATGACCCAAACAGAAGGCAGACACTTAACTGACTGAGCCACCCAGGTGCCCCGAGATTTTAGAACATTTCTATTGGAAATCTAGATAGATTAACAGTTTAATTTTCCTGATTACTTTTTTATTCTCATCTTTACCGTAGGCTACTTAGCTTTTCTCTTAAAACTGATAACTTGTTTTTGCGCACCTGGGTGGCTCAGTGGGTTAAAGCCTCTGCCTTTGGCTCGGGTCATGATCCCAGGGTCCTGGGATCGAGCCCCCACATCGGGCTCTCTTCTCCGCAGGGAGCCTGCTTCCTCCTCTCTCTCTGCCTACCTGCGATCTCTCTCTGTCAAATAAATAAATAAAATCTTAAAAAAAAAAACAACCTGATAACTTGTTTTAAAATCTTTGTTATCAGAATATTATTAAAATATTTACCAACTTTTATGGGAAAGATGTCAGAGTGATAAATTAGCAGAGAATTTTTTTATTAAACAATAAAATATAAGATATATGCTAAAGATTGTAAGTTAGAGTCTTTGAAGGATTTTAAGCCGAGTGTATGAAATAATCAGATTTGTGTTTTGGAAAGTTTACATTGGTCATGGTATGTGACATGTATCAAGGGGTCAAAAGAGGATACGGGCAGGTCACTTAGGAAGCTATGGCAGTGATCAGGTAAGAGGTGGTGGGTTAGATTAGGGTGATGTCAGTGGAAATGGGAAGAAGTGCATGAATTCAAGAATTGGCTAGAAGATAAAGACAGGACTTATTGATTGGATTGATTTGTAGAGGAGAGTCAGAGAAATCAAGAAAGAATAAAATTTCTGGCTTGAGGAACTCTGGATGTTGATATTTGCTGAGATGTGGGATACTGCAGAAGGATGAACATCTTGAGTTTGAGGGGTTGGGTTTATGGAAGAATAACAGACATAGAAAAATGTTCTTTGAATTTTTTTTGTGTGTGTTCTTTGAATTTTGACAAATTTTTATAGTCCTATAAGTACCACCACAATTAATATCACCCCAGAAGTTTTCTGTTGCTCTTCCATAGTCTTTCCTGAGCCTCTGACAGTCGGTGATCTGATGTATGTCCATGTGTTTTTGCCTTTCCCAGAATGTAATGTAAATTGAATCATATAATATTTAGTCAAATGAATCCTCCTTTCACTTAGCTAAAGCTTTTAAGAATCATCTCTTGTCCATATATCAGTAATTTATTCCATTTTATTGGTGAATAATACATCACAGCATGGAGGTACCATATTTTGTTTTTCCATTCACCAGTTGATGGGCAGTGGGTTGTATACAGTTTTGCGCAGTTATGAATTAAGGTGCTATAAAAATTTGTGTTTAGTTTTTTTTTTGTTTTTTTTTTTTTTTAAATCTGTATCTTTATTTCTAATGTATAAATACTCAGAAAGGGGATTACTGGTTAAATGAAAGGTGTATATTTAAGAGAAACTGTCTAAGACGTTATTTTATTTTAAATTTCCACTTGCACAAATGAGAGTTTTTGTTGCTCCACATCCTCATCAGCATTTGATTCTGTCGGATTTTTGACCCATTCCAATAGGTGTGTAGTGGTATCTTGTTGAGGTTTTAATATGCATTTTTCTAATGACTAATGAAATTGAACATCTTTTATGTACTCATTTGCTATCAGTATTTCTCAACTCTTTGGGTCTTTTGGCTTTTTATTTGGATTGTGTGTTTTATTATTACTGAGCTTTGAGCATTCTTTATAGAGTTCTTTGAGAGTTCTGGGTAGTAATCCTCTGTGTGTGTATTGTGTATCTGTCCTATATCAGATCTGTATCTCACAAATATTTTCTCCCAGGCTGTAGCTTTTCGTTCATTTTTTTTTTCTGTTGAGGCATAATTGCCATATAATATATTAGTTTCAGGCTTACAACATAATGATTTTAGTATTTGTATATATTGCCAAGTGATTATCACAGTATGTGTAGTTAACATCTGTTATGTAATCAGAAAAATTTTTTTTTCTTGTGCTGAGAACTTTAAGATTTACTCTCTTAGCAACTTTCAAATACACAACATTTGGTATTATTAACTGTGGTCCTCATGCTGCACGTCACATCCCCAGGACTGACTTGTATTGTGACTGGAAGGTTGTACCTTTTGACCCCCATCACTCATTTGTTCACTCTTTACTCCCTATTTCTAGTAGCCACCAGTCTGTTCTCTGTATCTATGAGTTTGTGTTATTTTGTTCCATACAGATTTTAGCATTGTTTTTCCTATTTCTGTGGGGAAAAAAATGCTATTGGAATTTTGATAGGGATTACATCAACTCAGTAGAGTGAGTTAGGTAGTATGGATGTTTTAACACAATTTTTTTTTTTTTAAGATTTTATTTATTTGACAGAGAGAGACATAGCGAGAGAGGTTAGTAGGGGGAGAGGGAGAAGCAGGCTTCCCGCTGAGCAGGGGGCATGGTGCGGTGTAGTGCGGGGCTGGATCCAGGGACGCTGGGATCATGACCCAGACCAAAGGCAGACGCTTAATGACTGAGCCACCCAAGGTGCCCAACACAGAATATCTTTAGCACGGAATATCTTTTCATTTGTGTTTTCTTCAATTTTTCTTCCATCAGTGTCTTAATAGTAAGGTGTCTTAAAGTACAGGTTCTCCCACCTTTGTGGTTATTTATTGCTAGGTTGGTTTGTTTGTTTAATTTTTTTTATTTGACAGAGAGGGATGGAGAGAGAGGGAAACAAGCGGGGGGAAGTGGGAGAGGAAGAAGCAGGCTTCCCACTAAGCAGGGAGCCTGTTGCAGGGCTCCATCCCAGGACCCTGGGATCATGACCCTATCTGAAGGCAGACACTTAACGACTGAACCACCCAGTCACCCTTATTCCTAGGTCGTCTTTTTGATGCAATTGTAAATGGGATTGTTTTCTTAATTTCGATTTCTGGTAGTTAGTTATTGGTGTATAGAAATACAACAGATTTTTGTATACTGATTTTGTGTCCTACAACACTACTGAATTAGTTTATTCCTTCAAATAGGTTTTTGGTGGAGCCTTTAGAATTTTCTGTATATAATATTGTTACCTGCAAATACTGACAGTTTTACTTGTTTTCTAATTTTGTTGCTTTTTACTTATTTTTCTTGTTTAGTTGCTATAGTTCGAATTTTCAATAGTATGTTGAATAAAAGTAGTAAGAGTAGATATCCATGTCTTAAAGCTTTTAGCTTTTCACTATTGGTTACAATGTTAGCCATAGTCTTTTAGTATATGGCTTTTATTGTGCTGAGGTACATTCCCTTTAAGCCCACTTTGTTGAGAGTTTTTATCATAAATGGATGTTAAATTTTGTCATGCTTTTTTCTGCATCTATTTTGATGATCATATAATATTTTTCGTTGATTTTGTTAATGTGGTTTATCACATTGATTGAGTTGAGGATGTTGAATCAATTCCTCTTGATCTTGGTGTATGATCCTTTTGTATTGTTGAATTTGGTTTGCTGATATTTGTTGAGGATTTTTGCATCTATGTTCATCAGGGATATCAGTTATAATTTTCTGTTCTTGTGGCATCCTTGTCTCATTTTGGTGTCAGAATAATACTGGCCATATAAAATGAGTTTGGAAGGTTTCCTTCCTCTTCTGTTTTTTGAAAGAGTTTGAGAACAATTAGTATTAATTATTTGAATGTTTAGTAGAATTTACCAGTGAAGCTGTTTGGTCCTGGACATTTGTTTGCTGGGAGGTTTTTGATTACTCATGCTACCTCTTAACTAGTAATCAGTCTGGTTAAATTTTCTATTTCCTCATAATGCAGTTTTGGTAAGTTTTATGTTTCTAGGAATTTATCCATTTTTTTTATATGTTGTCAAATTTGCTTACATATTATTTATTCATAATCATTTCTTTAAAATCCTTTGTGTGTCCATGGTATCAGTTGTAATGTCTTCTCTTTCATTTCTGATTTTGAATTCTTTTTTTCTTCTTGGTGAGTCTAAAGATTTGTCACTTTAGTTTATTTTTTCCAAGAATCAGGTCTTAGTTTCATTGATCTTTTCTATTATCTTTTTAGTCTTTATTTAACTTTTTTCCACTCTGATTTTTGCTATTTCCTTTCTCCCACTAACTTTGGGCTTCCTTTGCTCTTTTTTTCTTAGTTGCTTGAGGTGTGAAGCTAGTGTTTAAGATTTTTCTTGTCTCTTGGGGTAGGCATTTGTTGCAGACTTCCATCTTAGAATTGCTTTTGCTGTATCCCACAAGTTCTGGTATGTTGTGTGTTCTGTTTTCCATACTTTTCAGTCTCTTTTTATTTCTCTTTTGATTTCTTCTTTGACTCTGGTTGTTCAATAGCATGTTGTTAAATTTGTGAATTTTCCAGTTTTCTTCCTGTTATTGATCTCTATTTTTATGCCATTGTGGTCAGAAATAATGCTTGATAGGATTTCAATCTTCTTAAATTTATTAAGATTTATTTTTTGGCCTAATACATGATCTGTTCTGGAGAATGTTCCATGTGCACTTCAGAAGAATGGATTCTGTTGTGTTTGGGTGGAATGTTACGTATATATCTATCAAGTCCACCTGGTCTAACATGTTTAAGGTTGATATTTGCTTTATTGATTTTTTTCTAAATTTAACTATTCTAGCTTTCTTTTTGTTTCCATTTGCAAGGAGTATCTTCCATCCCTTCACCTTCAGTTTCTGTGTATCCTTAAATCTGAAGTGAGACTCTTGTAGGCAGCATATAGATGGGTCTTGTTTTTAAATCCATTTTGTCACTCTTTGTCTTTTGGTTGGAGAGTTGTGTCCATTTACACTGATTGGTATGCACTTACTGCCATTTTTTGGTAAATTGTATTCTGGCTGTTTTGCAGCTCCTCTTTGTTCCTTTCTTTCCTTGCTCTCTCCCTTTGTGGTTTGAGAATTTATTTACTGGTCCACTTAAATTCCTTTTTCTTTATCTTTGTGTATCTTTACCATTTGTTTATCTTTTGTTTTGCTTTGTGGTTACCATGAGGCTTATATATAACAACTGTGTTTGAAACTGTTTAAGTTGCTAACAGCTTAAGGTTGAGTGCATTCTAAAAAGCTTTACATTTTTACTCTCCCTCACATTTTATATTTTTGAAGTCATGTTTTACATCCTTTTATTTTGTGTATTGCTTAACTAATTATTATATTTATAGTTATTTTTACTACTTTTGTTTTCTACCCTTTATTACTAGGTTTATATCTATTTATTATATATTTACCATTTTCTTGCCAGCATTATTCCAAGACCAGATGTTAATTTTGAGGAAGTCCAGTTTTTTCTTTAATGATTCAGGCTTTTTGTGTTATAACTAGGAAATATTTTCTTAAACTTCTCTTAGTTTTTAATTTAATCTACCTAAATTATCCCCTGATTCTCCACCAGAGCTGCTAACTCCTTGCAGTGTCCAAATATGTTATGCAGTGAGAGGAGGGGTGAGGAAGGAAGGAGTCAAGGCAAAATATGGCCCAGGGGCCAAATCTTTTCCTCTCCCTGTTTTTGTAAGTAAAGTTTTATTGGAACACAACCATGCTGTTCCAATGGCAGAATTGAGTTAGTTGTAAGAGAGGCTGAATGGCTTTCAAAGCCTAAAGTATATATTATCTGCTCCTTTACAAGAAAAGTTGATTGCCACCAGAGACAATCTATTAGTTCCTCCTTCCCCTTTTCTTGGGGCAACTCTCCTGCAACCCTTTATTCTTAAGTGTCTTTCTGGACAAATTGTTTTTAAGCTCTGTATAGTAGCTATTCTGAAAAATTCCTATTTCTCCTTTGTTAGATCCTTCTGCTTCTGGGATCCCAAGTCTTCCTTAATTTGTTTCATTCCCTCCTGATAAAATATATCTTCTATTTCCCTGTTTAAAAAGGCTGCATGGGAAGTAAATAGATAGCACTCTTAATAGAGAATTCTAGGGGCGCCTGGGTGGTTCAGTGGGTTAAGCCTCTGCCTTCGGCTGAGGTCGTGATCTCAGGGTCCTGGGATCAAGCCCCACATCGGGCTCTCTGCTCAGCAGGGAGTCTGCTCCCCCCCCACCCCGCCTGCCTCTCTGCCTGCCTCTCTGCCTACTTGTAATCTCCATCTGTCAAATAAATAAATAAAAATCTTTAAAAAAAAATAGAGAATTCTAGGTGGTTAGTCAGTTTCCTTGAGAATTTTGAAGGCATAGCTTTATATTACCTTCCACCTTCCAGTGTTGCTCTTGATAAATCTAAAGATTTCCAGCTTAGGGTTTGCTGTAACCTGTTCTTCTTTTCTGAAAACTTTTGGAATCTTTTCTTTTTCCTCAATGTTTTAATATGGCAAAAAGAGGTGCCTGTTATTTATTTATTTATTTATTTATTATTTATTTATTTTGTAAAAGATTTTTATTTATTTATTTGGCAGACAGAGATCAGAAGTGGGCAGAGAGGCAGACAGAGAGATGGGGAAGCAGGCTCCCTGGCAAGCAGAGAGCCTGACGCTGGGATCATGACCTGAGCTGAAGGCAGAGGTTTTAACCCACTGAGCCACCCAGGCGCCCCGCCTGTTATTTATTTTTAAAAATAAATATTGTGGGTACTGTGTAGACCCCTTTTAATTGGAAAACTCATGTTCTTCAGTTTTAGGGTGGTTTTTTTTTTCTCTTTGATAATTACCTCTCCTTCTGATTTTCTTTTCTTTTTCTTTTTTTTTTTTTTAAGATCTTTTATTTATTTGACAGAGAGAGACCACAAGTAGGCAGAGAGGCAGGCAGAGAGAGAGAGAGAGGGTGGAAGCAGGCTCCCTCCTCACTGAGCAGAGAGCCCGATGTGGGGCTCGATCCCAGGACCCTGGGATCACGACCTGAGCCGAAGGCAGAGGCTTTAACCCACTGAGCCACCCAGGCGCCGCTTGTTCTGATTTTCTTAGGATGCATATTGATTGCATGTTGGATCTCTTAGATTAGTATCTCTCAGAAACTGAGTTTTCTTATTTCTTTTATGTACTCCCCTCACCCCATGTTTATGATGAGGAGGAGAAGAGTTTTTACCCCCTTCCTTTGGAAAATTGCAAATATATACAGAAAAATGAATAGTATAATAAACCTGCTTGTACTTGTCACTCATCTTAAATATTCATAACCAAGCTGTTAATTTTTTAATTTTTTATTTAAAAGTTTTTTTTGTTTAAAGATTTTATTTCTTGTCAGAGGGTGCATGCATAAGCAGGGCAAGTGGCAGGCAGAGGAAGTAGCAGACTCCCCTTTGAGCAAGGAGCGTGATGTGGAACTCCATCCCAGGACCCTGGGATCATGACATGAGCTGAAGGCAAATGCTTAATGGGCGAGCCACCCAGGTGTCCCACAAGCTGTTAATTTTGAAGCCTATCTCAGATAGCATTTCATTATATTCATAAATATTTTGGAATATGACCTAATAGACAGGACTCTCAATTTAAAAAAACCTCATTTTATAATTATCATTATAAAAAGTTAAAAATTACTTATTTAAGGTTATCAAATATCCCATCATTGTCCAAGTGTCCAGGGGTGTCATAATTTAATACAGAAGATCGTCTGCATCCAAACAAGTTCATTCATACTGTAATTGATTAATGTGCTTTTTAGTCTGATTTAAATTCCTCCTCTGTATCTCTTTCCCTCTCTTTCTTTTCTTTTTTATATGTGTGCATATTTATTGAAGAAATCTGATGATCCAGTAGTTTCCTACAGTCTGGATTTTGCTGACTTGTAGATTGAATAATGCTTGAATATATAATATATATAGCATAGAATGCATTCAGATGACCTCTTTTTTTTGAGCAACTTCATTCACTAAGTCTGGTGTTGATGTTCATCCATTTTGTAACATCTATCAGTACTTCATTCTCTTACATTGTGGAAAAATAACCCGTTGTGTGGATATACTTTATTTATCCATTTATCTGTTGATAGACATTTGAGTTAATTTCTTCTTTTTGGCCTTTATGAATAATGTTGCTGTGAACATTCATGTACATGTTTTTGTGTGGCCATGTTTTCTCGGGTATATATGTGGGAGTGGAATTTCTGGGTCATATGATAACTCTTTTTATGTAAATTACTTTTGTAATTATTTAATTTACTGTTGATAATCATACATATTTACAAATGGTTCTGAGAAAATCTAGTCTAAATTGTTTTCAAATGTAATGAAAATTTTGTAGGTATTAAAAATTAATGTTGACATAATGTTATTTGGAAATGTAATGACACGAATATTTTTTGCAATGTTTTCTTTCTTTCTTTTCTTTTTTTTTTTTTTTTTCTGGTATTTAGAGCCTGTGATTTGTTTTTAGGGTTCATAACACTCATGTGCCTTAGGCATAGTACCTGTGTACTGCCTAAGTGTTAAAAGTCCTAACATTGGGGTGCCTGGGGGGTGCTTACTGGGTTAAGACATCTGTCTTCAACTCAGGTCATGATCTCAGTTCTGGGATCGAGTCCCACATCAGGCTCTTTGCTTAGTGGGGACCACCTTCTCCCTCTGCCTGCCACTTACCCTGCTTGTATTCTCTCTCCTGTCTCTCTCAAATAGATAAACAAAATCTTTAAAACAAAACAAAACAAAACCCCAAATCCCTAATATTGCCTGGGTGAAACTCAGGAAAAAGCTAAGGTGGTAATATGAGAACTTTGTGGACACTCAGTGGGATGTAATCTAAGTGGGAATGGAAATTGTCTTGGCAGAATGTCAGGCATAGGACCATGATGGGGTCTTTAGTAAAGCACAGAGAAGAAGAAGACTCATTTATTTTTATGAATTAACAGACAGCTTGGGAGATGTAGAAGAATAGTGAGGTGATCATGGTCCTGTTTCTTTACTTGCTCTGTATTATTCTTATATAAATTCCTCATGAATAATTGCATATAAACCATTTTGATAAGACAAAGGAACTTAGATTTTTAATTATATGAGCTTTCTGTTTTGTAAGCAGACAATTGAGGAGATAGTTTCAGCATACTTTCAGCTATTGGTTCATTAAATTCTAGTATGTTTCACTAAGCTAGTGTTTTTCTCACCTTGACTTCCATATTTTCCATCCATCTAAAAATGGATTATCACTGCATATATACCCACTCTACCATAAACCTATTGGTTTTAGCAAAGAAGTCAGTGTCACTCTAATTCTGTCAAAATTTGAATAAAGGTAAAAGGTAATCATGTAGCCATTAAAATAATTTACAGGTAGTGGGCATAATACCATTTTTATAAAGGGAAAAAACTATTATAAAGGGGACATTGACAACTTTTTAGTATACAGTAACAAAATAGGCCTTATCTTTAAGAAACACTCCAATAGGGGTGCCTGGGTGGCTCAGTGGGTTAAAGCCTCTGCCTTCGGCTCAGGTCATGATCTCAGTGTCCTGGGATTGAGACCTGCATGGGGCTCTCTGCTCAGCAGGGAGCCTGCTCCCCCCCCACCCCTGCCTGCCTTTCTGCCTACTTATGATCTCTCTCTGTCAAATAAATAAAATCTTAAAAAAAAAATAAAAAAATAAAAACACTCCAACAATTACAGTTCAGGTTGGGTAATGCTCTAAGAGTGGTAAGTCAGAATTTTCTCAAGTACTACATAAAATAGGGCACCTAACCTGGTTTAACTGGGCCCAGGGGAAGTTTTCATTTATTTATTTATTTATTTAAGAGAGAGAGAGTTGAGCACAGAGGGAGAATGAGAACGAGAAGCAGACTCCCTGCCAAGTGGAGGGTCTGATACGGAGCTCGATCCCAGGATCCTGAGATCATGACCTGGGCTGAAGGCAGATGCCTAACCAACTGAGCCACCCATGTGTCCCCCAGGGAAGGTTTTTTAACGACAGGTATACTACACCAAGGCTGTGATATCAGTGAGTTAGGTGAAGGGTAGAAAGAGAGAGGAAGAAAAAGAGAAGAATTTTAGGTAAAGAAAACAAAGTGTAAAGGCTGGGTGTGTGAATCAGCCTGCCGAGTTCACTAACCTCAAAGCAGAGAGAAGTTACTGGATTATGATGTCAAGGAAAGGAGTCCCATGAGAAGAGGAAGCTGAGAAGATGCTTATACTAATAAGGTCAAATCATAGAAGCTTAGTATGCCAGGTTGTCAGTGAGTTTAAACTTTGTGCTATCTATAGTGGAAAATACCAAATGGCTTTTAAGTGTAAGAGTGACCGGTTAACTTTTTGGTTTAGGTAGGTTATTTTTGTCTTTGAGTGCCTGTTCTGAGATTATAACTTTGAAGGTCACGAATTTTATTTATTGACCGCTGTATCCTCAGAGGGTAGAATGGTGCCTTGCAAGTATTTAAGATTCACCGAAGATGCTAGTAAGGCAGTTTAGTTGCATATAGCAATTAAGAGGAAGGGATCCAGCACAGGTGTGAATCCTTTTGAGGCCACCATTAAATAGTGCTGTGACCTTAAGCAGATTCCTTAATCACCCTATGACTCAGTTTTCTTATGTGGAAAATGGAGAGACTAGTGTTGGACTTACATAATAGTTCTGAGAATTAAATGAGTTTGTGTAAAGTACTTAGAATAATGCTTGGCTCATAGTAAGTACTACATAAATATTATAGGAATAGATAAATTTAAGAAGTAATTCAGGAACACAGTTGGATAGGATGTGGTAAATAAGGGTGTGAAGTGGTTAACATTGATTCCCTTTGTAGAGCTAGGGCTTTAGGTCCTCCCTGTTTCTCCCCTACACCTACTCACAACATACATGCACTCAAACTCACTCATTCTTACTCTCACAGATAACTGCTCATCCATTCTAGTTAGTACTGGAAGTTTAAATAAATCCTGGTGGTTAGTCTCTGGTATGTTGAGGAAAGACTGTTGATTCAGGGTGGCACATCCTCCTGGATTTTGTTTGGTTTCTCTCTGATTCCTTTTCTTTCTCTTTCTTGAAATCTCTTCCTTGGACTCCTTGAGTTCTTTACTTCTCAGAACAAAAATGTAAGCAGGGTTTTGAGCCACTTCCAGTTGGTGGGCTGGTGGTATGTAGCCACTTTCTTCCCCTTGTCTCCTTTTTCTCTTTATGCTTCTTCCCCTTCTCCCCATTGTTTACCTACTCCTTATTTTCCTACACAGTAGGAGACAAGAGAAAGGATTTCCTCCTTATTTGGCCTTGCCTACAAAGCTAGCTTGGTGTTCACAGTTCTGGTAATTATGGAAAGTTTTGGGGAGAATGTTAAAACACATGTCAGAAAAGTACTCCCTTCTTCAATTAAATTTTACTTTAAAAGAGTTCTCTTTTAATCTGTTTTTCTGATGTGATATTGCGAAGCATTTGGAATCTAGCACTTAAGCCAAGTTTCTCTACCCTTTTGTTTCAGAAACTGGCTGACTTCTGGAATATAGCTTGTCTGCTAGGCAAAGAAATCTTTTAGCTCACTTCTGGGCTGGTCAAGGTCACCAGAATCAGAGGTTTCATGCTAGAGCCATGCTTTCATTAGGTGTGTGGGACTGGATACTCTGAGAATCTAAGATGGAGCCTTAGCTCTCTGCTGCAACCCTGACGGTCTTTGAAATCTATACATTTTTTAAATCTTTTTAGGTTCATGTGGATTTTGTGTTCTACTCTGTGGTTCATTTGTTTTGATAGAAATGTAAATTTTCTCCCTAATCTTTTACCTAAACTAAGGCTCTGGGAAGATAAACCCTTTTACTTTCTTGTGTCTTCTCATATTCCTACCTATCTCATTCCCTAGTTTAAAGAGTACATACAAGGATTTGGATCCAAAACCTTTTTATTGAGTGTCTCTTGCATATTTCTTATAATGGGAGTTGGGTTTTTGGCTAATGGGGCCTCAGCTTTTTTCCCTCAACACACTGAGTCTTCTAAATCCTTGGAACAACACTCTTGATCATAAATAACTTGTAGTAAAAGCTTTCCATTTCCTAGAGTTTGTAATGAATGTAAATATCTGTGTAATTCCTTGTCTGGATAGTCATGAAAAGATAGTGGCCAGTGTCTGTTGTGTTTTTACTGTGCGCCAGGTTCTGTTCTCACCCCTTTTGTCTATTGTGCTGGTGAATTTTGTGATGCTTTAAAAACAAGTAACTTGTTTGCAGAATTCTTGCTAATGTTACTGTTGTTTTTAATTAACAGATTTCAACACTAAACTTGCACAATGTCTTTGAAACCAAGAGTAGTAGATTTTGATGAAACATGGAACAAACTTTTAACGACAATCAAAGCTGTTGTCATGTTGGAATACGTGGAAAGAGCAACATGGAACGATCGCTTCTCGTATCCTTTTAGTGGCACTGATAAATGTTTTTGTATTGATAGTGATATCGTATTAGTAACTCTGTCAGTGAACATTGGTAAATGCCCTAAAACTGATAAACTTACTGAAAAGTGAAAACAGGTTTATGCTTATGTAAATGGAAGAGAATGCCGTGTGACTGCTTTCACATGTATTGTTTACATTTCCAAGTTCACCTATATGTGTCAGTCAACAATCTGAGAACCTTTCATTTGACCGTACTAATTGAGCACTTATGTATACGTCAGGTACTACTCGAGGCTTTGGGAATACAGTGTATACAAAACCACTTTCCTTTCATTCTACTAAGGGAAACAGACAATAAGCAGGTATTTAAAAACTAATGCCAGTGCTTCTACTAGCAGGTAGCGATGGACTCTCTAGGGAAAAATAAAGCAGGGTAAGGGCATGGAGAATGGTTAGAGTATGTATGTACGCAACTCTCTTAGGTGGGATGGTCATGGAAGATTTCTCTGAGGAAGGTGGTGATATTTGAACATAGACTGGACCAAAGCGAGGGAGCAAATCCTACAAATATCTGGGGGAAGAATGTTTCAGATAGAGAGTGAATGGCAAGTTTAATGACTTGACAGCTAGAAATATGTTTTTTAGTTAAGTTTTCTGTATTTGTGAATTAGCAGTTTTATATGAAAATACAAATTTGTGGTTTCTCTAGAACAATCTGAATCATGGTGTTCTGCATTCCCACATGACAGCAACCCTTTTTTAAATAAATACATACTATATATATAATTATATATAAAAAACACTGTGTAACCAGGGCATTATGGATATAAACTCTGGCACCAAGAAAAAACCCCCCAATATTAAAATATTTCAGCTTCTTAGTATTTGGGAGGTGAAAGGGGTCTCTAGGAACCTCGGCCACAGGTACCTGGGGCAAAGTCATGGATGGCAGTCTTACCAATTCTGCCATTGTCTTCCAGGGACCAAGGCTGGGTGGGCATGGGGACAGTATAGGTACATTGGCACATGTTCACTGGCGTACTTCTGAACTATCTCAGTCTGCCACAGGACACACCATACATGTCCTTTCTTAGGGTAAAGAAAGGGGGTAGGGTTGAGGCCTGGTGTCTCTGGGTCCAAATGGCAAGGTAGTGCCAGGGCCTTGCAGGAGGCCTTGAGTATTAGCTGGACACTGTAGGAACCAGAGATTCTTTCTCCAGAAAGGGAAGTTAAGATGTGAAGATATTAACCAAAATGTGTGTGGAGATTCAGTTTTTTCCAACTCTGTGCTGCCCTCTAGCAGTCTTCTGGGACTAAGGGATGGCTACCCTCATCATGTGGGCATCTACTCTTTAGAAAAGCTTGGATTTTGTAAGTGACCCAACTTGTTCTTAATGCCTAATTCAGTTTTTTTTTTTTTTTAAGATTTTATTTATTTATTTATTTGACAGAGAGATCACAAGTAGGCAGAGAGGCAGGCAGAGAGAGAGGAGGAAGCAGCCTCCCCACTGAGCAGAGAGCCCCATGCGGGGTTCCATCCCAGGATGCTGGGATCATGACCTGAGCCGAAGGCAGAGGCTTTAACCCACTGAGCCACCCAGGCGCCCCTCCTCATTCAGTTTTTAATATTAAGCTGACTGTTGATGTAAGAATGGTGAGGTTCTTTTAGACCAACAGCAAACTATCTCATTCATTACATTTGCAGTCATTACTAAGAAACATGTTAGGCTACCTATGTTCTAGCCACTAAAGATAAATAAAATGATAGTAACGTTTCTGGAAGCCTTCAAAGTTTGCAAGGGTGTTTTATATTTTTTTATATTTAGCACCTCAAATAAGCCTGTAAGATTGGTGGGGCAGATACAATTGTCTTTATTTAACAAAGGAGGAAATTGATACTCACATCACGCAGGTAGTAATTGAAGTAGCACAGACTTGAATATGAGATTTCTAACATCTAATTCCCAATACTTGCCAGTATATCTAGAGGATAATTGATATAGATTCTGCCTTTGAAGAACTTATTATTGAATTAGTCTAATTTTTTTTATGGAACATCATTGATTGTTTTTGCATAGGACTCTTTTTCTTTTTTGCATAGGAATCTTAATAAAATGGAAAATGTTAAATTTACTTGTGTGTTAATGAGGTTTCACTAGACAAGTACACAGGTAGTTTTGAGGCTATTTCAACTGAAATATGAACAAAGAAAGGAGTTGGTCGTAGAAATACCTGACTTCCTTGGAAAGTGTTGCTTCAGTCACTGTTATTTCTAAGATGTTTATTGTTTGATTCGTCTGAGATGGTCCAGTTACCTGCTCACGTATTTTTTCTTCCCTTTAAAATAAAGAATATCTGCAAAAACAATAAAATTAAGAATGGAAATTCTTACTTTAAATTCTATTTTGAAAAATGAAGGACTGTGTTACTGATTATTCTGAAGTAAAATCCTTTCCCATGTTAATTTGTCCAAGAATATGAGGTTGACTTTTGACCCTTAGGTATCTTAGATAGAAATTTTAGAGGCTATAAAACTTTAATCTTTGAAAATGAAAAGAAGCCCCCCCCATTGTGTATCACTGTATGTGATAGTAATTGATCTTTTTTTTAAAAAAAGATTTTATTTATTTATTTGACAGAGAGAAATCACAAGTAGGCAGAGAGGCAAGCAGAGAGAGAGAGGGGGAAGCAGGCTCCCTGCTGAGCAGAGATTTCCCCCATGCGGGGCTTGATCCCAGGACCCTGAGATCATGACCAGGGCTGAAGGCAGAAACTTAAAAGCACTGAGCCACCCAGGCACCCCAGTAATTGATCTTTTATAAAGCATTTTTTTTTGGGTATGTGAAATGTAATGTGGTTGACCCTTGAACACAGGTGTGAACTATGTGTATATAAAAAAGGTGTTTTGGGGGTACCTGGGTGACTCAGTGGGTTAAGCCTCTGCCTTCGGCTCAGGTCATGATCTCAGGTTCCTGGGATTGAGCCCCGCATCGGGCTTTCTGCTTGGTGGGGAGCCTGCTTCCCCCTCTCTCTCTGCCTGCCTCTCTGCCTACTTGTGATCTCTCGCTCTGTCAAATAAATAAATAAAATCTTTAAAAAAAAAAAGCTGTTTTGTTTGGAAAGATTTATCTATTTTAGAGATTTTAGGGACCGAGAACTGGGGTGGGGAGGGACAGAGGCAGAAGGAGAGTAGAGAATCTCAAGCAGATTGCCCACTGAGCATGGATCCTGACGTGGGGCTCTATATCAGGACCCATGAGATCATGAACAGAACCAAAATGAAGAGCCAGATGTCTGACCAACTGAGCCACCCAGGCACTCTTTTTTTAATAAATTCAGTACTGAAAATGTATTTTCTCTTCCTGATGATTTTCATAAGATTGTCTTTTCTCTAGCTTACTTTATTGTAAGAATACAGTATAATATAATATACAGAAATGTGTTAACTATTTATGTTTCAGGTAAGGTAAAGTCAACACTAGGCTATTAGTAGTTCAGTTTTGGGAGAGTCAAGTTATACGTGGATTTCCTTCTGCTGGGGGTTTGGCACCCCTCACTCCTTCATTGTTCAAGGGTTAACTGGTACATATGTGGAAAAGTTGGTAAGGTGTACATGTGGGGTTAAACAGATAATTATTTTTTATTTTTATTTTAAAAAATTTTTTTATTTTTTTATAAACATATAATGTATTTTTATCCCCAGGGGTACAGGTCTGTGAATCGCCAGGTTTGCACACTTCACAGCACTCACCATAGCACATACCCTCCCAAATGTCTATAACCCCACCCACCTCTCCCGACCCCCCTCGCCCCAGCAACCCTCAGTTTGTTTTGTGAGATTAAGAGTCACTTATGGTTTTTCTCCCTCCCAATCCCATCTTGTTTCATTTATTCTTTTCCTACCCCCCAAACCCCCCACGTTGCATCTCCACTTCCTCATATCAGGGAGATCATATGATAACTGTCTTTCTCCGATTGACTTATTTCGCTAAGCATAATACTCTCTAGTTTCATCCACGTTGTCACAAATGGCAAGATTTCATTTCTTTTGATGGCTGCATAGTATTCCATTGTATATATATACCACATCTTCTTTATCCATTCATCTAAACAGGTAATTATAAAACAGACACCTGTATAATCTGCACAGGTTGAGAACCAGAACACTGCGAGGATCCACCAACTCTCCCCCCACTACATGTCCTTCTCAGTTCACAGGCCCACTCCTTGTCTTGGAGGGAGCTACTATTGTGACTTTTGCATCTATTATTTCCTTGGGTTTTTTTTTTTTCTTTAATAGTATAACTGCTTATGTATACAGGCCTAACATTTACTGGTTCTTTCTGTGTTTGGAACTTTATATCAATTGAATCATGCTGTGTATATATTTCTGTGTCATAATTTTTTCTTTCAACATATATATGTATGTGATTAATTTATAACTAGTGACTTTGTAAAATATTTATTACTAGTCCCATTTTATAGCTGAGGATGTCATGGTTTATTGATGGTATAAGATGACTTACCCTAGTAGGACTGAATGCTGAAGTAAAATGCTCAAGTCTGCTTATACTCTTCAAGTGGACATTAAGCTTCTTGTCATTTGAAGTGTTTAACATGTGTAAGTACAGAATTTATGGAACCCTGTCCACAACATTTTTTACTAAATATAAACTCCATAAGGGCAAGGCTTCTTACCCATTTTGTTCACTGCTGTATTCCTAGCATCTAGCACATGTAGGTATTCAGCAAATACTTGGGGAGTGAATAGCTACTGTCAACTAAATGTCATTAAGCATATTGTACAGATGGAATAAATAACATTAATATTTAGCTAGTTCTCTTGTGTTGATAAGCAGGTTTCTTAACACTGATCCTTCATAAGCGTACTGCATCCAGGTACGATGCAAGGCATTCTGGTTGCTAGGTAATGTAAGTAAAAGACATCGGTTTTTAAATACATAACAAATTACCACAAGTTTTTTGAGAGATATCCTTTTATTATCACAGTTCTATGGATCAGAGGTCCATGGTGTGACTGCATTCTCTCTTCAGGGTCTCATAAAGCTGAAATTAAGGAGTTGGCTGGCTAACTCATCTAGAGCTCAGGGTCCTCTTCAAAGCCTGTTGCTGTTAATTGGGAGAATTTAATTCATTGCAGTTACAGGTCTTAGGTCTTCATTTTCTTATCTCTTGGCTGTGAATTGCTCTTGGTGACTTGGTACACCTCAGTTTTTGCATGTGACTCCCTTCCATCTTCAGTGCCAGCTGTGGCATGGCAAATCTTCCTGTGTTATCTCAGACCTCCCCCTCTGCAATTAGCCACAGAGGGCTAGAAGCAGATGGGGATCTTCTTTTAAGAGGCTCATTCGATTGGATTAGGCCCACCTGGAAAGTCCAGGCTACTTTCCCTCTTGCGGTCAGCTGATGAGTAATCATAATTCTGACTTTTTGCTCTGAGTTCCTTTTGTCGCATAAAGTAGCAGTCCCAGGTATTAGGGTGGAAAATCTTAGGAGGCCATTTTTAGAATTCTGCCTAACACAGGTAATAATATTTCTAACAAAAGCTTTACGACAGCTTAGCGTGGTTTGGGATTTACCCTTTATTAAGGATTTCTATCAAGTGCAGTGAGGTTTGGTGTAGATCTAGATTTACTGTTGTTTTTTTCTGGGTTGGGGTTCTTTGGCTGTTTTGGTTTGCTTTTATTCATGGTTTTCTGCTTTTTGGCGGCTGTTCGGACAATTCCCAGACCCTTCAGTATAATATAGATGCTCTCCTACTTAAGGGCAAGTTAGATTCTAAATAGTTTTATGTAAGTCCAAAGTGATGAAGTGAGGGGAAATCTAAAATGCCTTCATGAATGTAAAACCAGGTTTTAAAACCAGTTGTACCATTGTCCTCACTTCTAATATATATTCTGTTAGGCATCTTTTCAAACATAGACCAGTTTTGACTACATTGAAAAATATTGAAGTAGGTCATTCCATCCCTGATGATCCTCACAGATTTTAGTAGAACTTATTAACCTTGGCGCCTGCATTAGTAGCCCATAATTTTTTCTTTGATTGTATAGATTGGGAAAGGTTTTATCTGTAGTTTTCTCTGCTTGAAGCATCAGTAACATTTTCACTCTGTTCCAAATTAAATCAGACGAATATTTGATTATTGTTATCCTGTATCTATATACTTTAAAGTTTTTCCATTTAACCAATAATTTGTACCCTTGCTTGCTAGTTGATGATTTCATAGATACTGCATCTTTTACATGTTGCATGTTTATTCTTTTTCTTCAGAAATGTCAATAAAGATCTGTATTTTTTTATTGTCAATACCTTTTTGGTCATTGTACCATTTTCAATTTTAAGATAAGCTTTCCTTTTTTTTTTTCTTTTTTTTAAAGATTTTATTTATTTATTTGACAGACAGAGATCACAGGTAGGCAGAGAGGCAGGCAGAGAGAGAGGAGAGAGGAGGAAGTAGGCTCCCTGCTGAGCAGAGAGCCCAATGCAGGGCTTGATTCCAGGACCCCGGGGTCATGACCTGAGCCGAAGGCAGAGGCTTTAATCCACTGAGCCACCCAGGCGCCTTTTTTTTTTTTTTAATTTACCAGCACTGTTTAAAATTTGTTTCTTGTTAGATGTAATATACATAACTTAAAAGCACATCCATATAAATCTCCTACAAGCTGTACCTTCATAATAAGAACCCGTAAACATACAATGTATACTTCTTTTCCATGGCTTGGTTTTCTGCCCCTGTTTTTTCCCTCCTTTTTTCCTTTTTGTTTGTTTGTCTTAAAGACTTTATTTTTAGGAAATTTCTACACCCAACATTGGGCTTGAACGCACAACCCTGAGATCAGGAGTCTCATGTTCCACTGACCGAGCCAGCCAGGTCCCCCTCTTTTTCTTGTTTCTAATCAGAGCATCTACAGTGACCCCCAGCAGGATCAGGACACACAGGATGAAGGCCTAGGGTAGTGGAGGAGAAGATGAGAGCCCAGACAGAAAAAGACTAGACAGGAAGAGTTGAGGGACAGCAGAGACAGAAGTAAAGAAGGTGGATTTTGCAGCCTGGTGTCAAGACACCCAAAATAATAATACAGTGTTACTTCTCATTTCCGAAGGGGAAGATTTCTTAGAAAATGGTTGATGGTGTGTGTCCCACTGCTGTGGATAATCTTTACATCCCCATTGTAGAACTCGTTGTTTTAGACCCACTATACAATAAAATTGATAGTGTTAATATTCAAAATTAAACCCAAGCAAAGGTAACACCTTTAATAGAGAAAATAAAATAAATGATTTTGCTTCTGGCCAACACTGTCTTTTGGTTGTAACAGAGTATAGAACTTTTGCTCTGGAACAGTTTTGTTTTTTGGCTATGAGAGTTTTTATAAGTGGAAAGTTCATAATAGAGGAATTTTTATATCCTGGCTCCCTAAAGAGTGACATAAGGAAAAGATGACTTTGGAAAAGAGTGTTTAAATCTGAAACTGGCCTTCTCCAGTTATTTCCCATTTTTTGTTTTTTAAAGTGCCTTCTCTAAAACCAAATCATAATTGGATCGTAGAGGGTTGGATGCTCTTCTCAAGGCTTAAGTATTTCCAAGGTGGTTAGATATTTGAATAGGTTAGAGAAAAATAGCACATTTAGGAATATGTTTTAGATAGTTAAATGACATTATACAGTGGTTAACTGAGACCCCAAACTATGGTGAGTTAAAAAATTGAAAGATTTATTAAGGCAGACTCCATTAAAAAAGACACAAGTACATCCTCATTGAGGATGTCAAACAGTATATAAATCCTGTATATGGATTGAAATGGGAAAGTCTCCTTGTATTCCCTGCCCTGCACAGACCCTTTTTCCCTAAATGGAAGGAAGGTAAGTCCTGTAGCCTGAGTCCTTTTAGCCAATTTTGTTTACATGTGCATGCAGTGGATATTTTGAGATACTAGATTTGGTGATACAGAACATTTGGGCACATAATTTAGAATATCATACTGAAATTGTGGTATTGAATCATGTTGATTTTTCAATATCAAGTTGTGTATTTTAGAAATAAGTGTATAGTGGCTTCAGGGAAAAAAAAGGTAGAGCAAATATGATAGATGAAAACTTGAAGTAGGTATTCAGAACTTAAATATCTTAAGTGCATCACACCTTTGCCAAAGGAATTGATCTAGATCCTGTCTAAGTTTAGTCTTTATTTAAAAAAAATACATTTAAGTGTAGTATACACACTGACACAGTAACATACAGGTGAATTTTCATAACATGAGCATACCCATGTACCCAATAGATAGCACTCCTAGGATCCCAGAAGTACCCCACATTCCCCCTCAGTCACTAGGGGTAACTACTCTCTTCTAATATGTTTAATTCTGACAACACTTTTATATCAGTTTTTACTAGGGTAAGATTGTGATGAGTAATTGAGATTGAGTATAAATGTATGATAAAACTCTTATGTGGTGAATTAGGACTTTTTTTTCCCCCTGAGGACTTTATAGCTAAAACCTCCAAGCTGGATCCAGGAGCTCATTTAGTACATTATATTGGAGCACCTTCCTTCTTTATTCATACCTTGTTCCTTCTCTCCCCAAACTATTATCAGTTCTCTACAGAATTTCTGTCCAGATAAATTTCTAAATTTTTTCTTAGATGATGTATGTTAAAATTTCTATTTTCTTTGTAATATAGGTTAATATTTTTATGTTATTTTTAGTAAATAGTTCTTATGTACTATTTTACTTAATCTATTTTATAGAGGTTCATTATATCTTGATTGATTTAAAGTAATCGTAATAGTGTGTTTCTTTACTATATATTTTTTTTCTACAAAAATACCTGGCACAGGAGCACCTGGGTGGCTTAGTTGGTTAAGCATCTGCCTTCAGCTCAGGTCATGATGTCCTGGCCCTGGGGTTGAGCCCCGAGTCGGGCTCCCTGTTGAACTGGGAGTCTGTTTCTCTCTCCCCTCTGCCCCCCACTTCATACTCTCTGTCTCTGTCTCTCAAATAAATAAATAAATCTTCAAAAAACAAAAAACCTGGCACAACAGTATTACACTGTATGGATATTTTTGCTTCTTTGTGTTTAACTGTAAAAAATTTTTTTGTTTATATTTAGCAGTAGTATATTGAAGAATGTATACATATATACATTAAGATTTTATTATTTACTAATTATGTATAATGAAAACAAATAAAAGGATTTAGAAGGAACCTGGAAAAGTCTGACCAAAATCTACCCATCCATGACCTCATAATGGAGAGGGCTGCTTGTTCTTTCTGGAGTAAGGATACTAGGTAAATAGAGCACATGATGTTGATTCCCTACCTCATCACCAAGTGTTTAATAAGTGTGTCTTATGTGTCAGGAATTGTGCCTTGCATCTATGAATCTAGAGATGATTTTTTAAGAACAGGCTGGTGTGGATGACAAAGGTATTAATAATTTCTATTGTATAAAAGTACTATAGAAAAAATATATAAAATGTTACGGAGATATAGATGAGGAACAGTCTTCATCCTACCTCTATATCTTTTTATAATGAAAGTTTCTTAAAATTTTTTGTTTACTATTTTCTTTTTTAAGATTTTTACTTACTTACTTGACAGGGATCACAAGTAGGCAGAGAGGCAGGCAGAGAGAGAGAGGAGGAAGCAGGCTCCCCGCTGAGCAGAGAGCCGGACGTGGGGCTTGATCCTAGGACCCTGGGATCATGACCTGAGCTGAAGGCAGAGGCTTTAACCACTGAGCCACCCAGGCACCCCACTATTATTATTTTTAGTAATCTCTACACCCAAGGTGGTGTTTGAACTCCCAACTCTGAGATTGAGAGTCATATGCTCTTCCAACAGAGCCAGCCTGGTGCCCCCCAACCTCCGTATTTTTAAGCAAAATTTTTATTTTTAAATACATCCCAATTCTTATATTAAGTATGCTGAATATATTTATAATATAAATAAAAATATATTAGGTACATTAAATACTTGACTCCATCCCAAATAATCAACCTTATTTTCAGTTTTTATCTGCATCTCTAATTAAGCTGTTCTCAGATTGCTTCATGTATGCTTCCTCTTCAACGTCTGGTCAGTGATGCACAGTTTATGTACTTTAACATTCATGAACTTAATTTGGGTCTTAAAAGGATTCTGTAGAGATATCAAAAGAGGATTTATTATCTTTAACTTAGAGATGAGGAAATGGCAACACAGAAGGGTTCAGAGGCTTGGTCAAGATCACTGGCTAGTAAAACTAAAAAGTCTCAATCAGATCCCATTTCCTTTGACTTCTGTTTAAGGACTGTCTGCTGCAGCATATCTCCCATTTGTGATACTTACCAAAGTGGTACTCAGAAACTTAATTGATTAATTGATATTTCTATTCGTAGTATAATTCTTCTTATGGAGTAAATACCAAAGGATAGTGTGTGGATTATAGGATGTTCTGATGAGTGCTGTGATGTGGGAGACTGTGTCAAATGAGTAATTTCTGTAATTGTTTTGTTTCTCACAACTGCATAGATATACCTGCTTGTGATATTCCATAGCCCTTTGTTGATATTATGCTTATGTCCATTCTTACATAAGCCTTATTTTGTAGGTTTCTGGGTAATTTGATTTTACAGAATGCTGCTGTGAATTTTAAGCTCTTTTAGAAGAACCATTTTCCTTACAATGCTGTCTAATTCTCAAGTAATATTTGCTGAATGAGTATGTGAATAACACAGGGCTTTTTAGAGTAAGCTTGGCTACATATATTTTACTTTTTCTATATCTGTATAATCTTAAATTATCTGAAAAACTTTAAATTACAAACGAGTTAAATCTCTTGTTTTAAAGTAGTATCTCCAATATTGAATATGAAAACCTTAACAATTTAACTAGAGATATCTATGCTTTATGTGTGGCCTATCCTGAACCCCTTGGAGAAAGACTTTATACAGAAACTAAGATTTTTTTGGAAAATCACGTACGGCATTTGCACAAGGTAAGAAGTAATACATATGTGATACAAATATGTTTGTATCTGGGTAGTTACTATTAGGCTAGTTTACTGTTTTCCAGTGCAGAACTTATATCAGGTTAAGGTTATTTGCTTTGTTTTCTGAATAGCATTTTTTTTTATTATATAATTTAAGGTTTGTGAGTTAAGCATTATGTTAGATTCTCCAAGGGAAATCAGTTTAGTTATTCAGAATCATATAACTAGTAACTGAAATAGTGGAGTTTCAAATCAAGGTTTGTTCAACTTTAAAATTTGCTTATATGTCCTCCGGATGGTGTTTATTAGAACCAAGTTTTCTCTTACTCTTGCTTCCCACCTCTTGGTAAATCTCTGTCTTTATTATTTTCAGCCATTTAGCTGCCTCTTCTACATAAAGTCTTACAAAAACCTAAAATGAAAAAGGGAAATGGTAAATTAAAAAGCATGATAGAAACTATACCTGTGACCACTTATTTTAGTTAGTATGCCATATGTACAAGGGCAACATCACGGACTTGATCTCTGTATGAACAAAGAATTTACGGGATTTGGCTATAGACAGTATTTCTTATTTTGGACTACTGATCTGATCAGGAACTGGAAGAGATCACTTATTTTCTGGGCTAGAAACGACTCTACCCTTCATTAGCTGTGTGACCATGGGCAACTCAGTCTTCCTATGGATTGAAATTTAAGTTTCTTTATCTTTAAAATGGAGACACACTAGAGGATATTATGCTAAGCAAAATAAGTCAGAAAGACAGTTATCATATGGCTTCACTCACATGTGAAATTTATGAAACAAAATAGAGGATCATAGGGGAAGGGAGGGAAAAATAAAATAAGATGAAATTAGAGAGGTAGATAAACAATAAGAGGCTGTTCTAACTCTAGGAAACAAACAGGGTCGTTGGGGGGGAAGGGTGGGGGAATGGGGTAACTGGGTGATCATTAAGAAGGGTACTTCATGGGTTGCCTGGGTGGCTCAGTGGGTTAGGCCGCTGCCTTCGGCTCAGGTCATGATCTCAGGGTCCTGGGATCGAGTCCCGCATTGGGCCTCTGCTCAGCAGGGAGCCTGCTTCCCTCTCTCTCTCTCTCTCTGCCTGCCTCTCTGTCTACTTGTGATCTCTCTCTGTCAAATAAATAAATAAAATCTTTAAAAAAAAAAAAAGAAGGGTACTTCATGTAATGCGCACTGGGTGTTACATGCAACTGATAAATCCCTGAACTCTGCCTCTAAAACCAATAATCTTAATTAATTGAATTTAAATAAAATAAAATAAAAATTAAATGGAGATACAATAACACTGTATAATATTGTGTCTAACCTTGTATTTGGCTAGGTGCAGATAAATTTTAAAGTGGTGATAACCCCAGAGCACAATTGATCTTGTGATGTTTCCCTTTTAAAACTTTAGAAGGAAATGCTCTACTTTTTATTATACATGGCAGATACATTTTAGTGTTCTAATATGTGCTATAATTTATCAGCTCATGAAAGCAGTTTTGATAATAGATACTTGAAATTGTTCTTATAATGTTTCATAATTTAGTTTTAAAGTTCTGCTGTGATAATCTAGTGAACTTTGGTTATCCCATAATTGTTACCTGTGTAAGGCACTTACAAATTTTGCAAGGTTTATATTTTAGCATGGGTTGTGTTTTTTTTTTTTTTAATGTTTTATTTTGAAATACTTTCAGACTTACAGGAAAGTTGTAAAAATAATACAAAATTCCTATATCCTTTTTACCAGCTTTTTAAGGTTAACATCTCGTATAACAGTGGTACAATTATTAACACTAGGAAATGAACATTGGTATAATTGGATTTTAAAGTAATGTGAAATAGTTTTATGAAAGTTTAGAATACTTACATAATTGTATACCATATATTTTCTCAGATCCTGTGACAAAAAAGAAGTTGGCTGATAGTTGATGACAAAGTAAATTATTAACATAGCCAACAGATTTGAAGCAGTTTCACCTGTGAGAAGAAAATTTTGTTTGATTGGGGGAGGGAACTTTTTTAATTACTAAAGTATTGCATTGCCGTTTTCAGAATTAACTACTGTGAATATTTTTGAATATCTATACTTAAATACATCTGTTTTGGCATATGTTGATAATATATATAATTTGATATTTGTCCTTTGCCTATTTTTGCATGGAATCATATTATACACTTTATAATCTTTTTTATTTTAATATTATTATAATACTCTTTGTCATTAAATGGACTTTTATAATCCTGGCAATGATTGTAAAATTTTTCATTGTGTAGAGATACTACAATTTGTTTAAATATTCTCATACTGCTGGGCATGTGGATTATTTGCAATATATATAATTTGTTTTTATAAACAGTACTTCTGTGAATATCTTGGTAGCTAAATTATTTTTGTGTAGCCAAGTTTTTTATAGGATAAATTCCTGGACATAGAATTATTAAGTCATAGGTCATAAACATTTTTTATTGTTTTCTCATATTTATTCACCCAGCAGCAGCAGTTTCTAAGTGTGCTTTTCCCCCCAGTGTTATTAATAATAGTTGCTATTTTTAATTAATTTATTAAAATGACAGGCAAAAAAATACTAATTATAGGCTCTTTCTTTCTCCTGAGCCTTAATTATTAAAATTCACATTTAAAAGCATAGCATTTCAGCAGAGAATTAATTAGATGGAAATTAAGGTCATGACTTGCTTAAAGTCCTATGGACAGTTTATGAAAGAACTGAGATAAAAGAATCTGGTATCTTTTGAATGTCAGTCCAGTGTATTTTTACTGTTAGACTAGATTTCCTTCAAAAATAACTTTTAAAAAATTAGATCTCAGGTTTAAGTTTGATATTTTTATTTTTCAAAAAGTAATAGATTTCTGTTAAGTAAATATAAAACAGCTTATTTGGGGAATATAGAAAAGTTGTAAATTTTCATAAATAGTCTTACTAACATAACTGAGTAATTCAGAGTGATGATATATTTATATAACTAGCAGGATGACCAAAAGTGAGGGATTTGAGGAATCACACAGATACATGGCAGTAGAATTACATTCTCTTTTAAGCTGATCTTAGTATAATATTGTAGCCCAAAGATACCTCACACCATTACATTTTATCCTTTTAGAGAATGGAACTGTTTACTCTCTAGTATGGATGCTTTATTTTCATATCTAAGACACATTTTTCCCCGGCCATTTAAGTTTTACTAAAAGTAGTTAAATTAGAATGTAATTGTAAATGTAATTTAGAATACTTTTAAAAATAATTTTTGATAAATTTCATAGCTTACAAATGAAAATGAGTAGCGCTTTCCAAGTAAAAATGTATTTCTTCTTTATATAGAGAGTTCTGGAGTCTGAAGAGCAAGTACTTGTTATGTATCATAGGTATTGGGAGGAATATAGCAAAGGTGCAGACTATATGGACTGCTTGTATAGGTAAGTACACCTTTAAACTCTTGACAACCCAAGCAGTGTTGTGGGTATTCAGTAATTGAAGGACTTTTGGTTTTGGCTTTTTGTTTTTAAATTTTTAAATAAATGAACAAAACTAAAGCATTCTCTGCTCAATGGGCTTTGTCTGCTATGGAGAAAGGTCTGTAGTCGGGGTCATGTGGGTCTTTGGAAGCCAGGCAGGGTATGGAAAGTTACTCTCTGAAAACTAAAACTATATTTAATTTCATAGTTCTATTTTTTTTTTTTTCATATTGTCTGGGACTCTCTTTCTCTCTATATATAGCACATGTTAAATCTTGACAGAGTTCCAAAGTGCAACTTCAGCTTGGATGAAACTTGGTGAAGTAAATCCAAGCCCATGTTCCCCTCCAGTATGTTCTTATTTAACTGTAAGATCCAGTATTTTATGTTTCATGGAAACACTGCTAGTTAAAGCATTCAACAGTTGTTCTCTTCAAGTTCTACCTTATCCTTTAGGCATTATATTAAATTACCTACAGTGTCATAATGCCTTCTCTCACATTTTCCTGTCTCTCCTTGTACTCCCTTATCTGTCTGGATTGCTTGTGTGAATTGCTTGTCTTCCTTTCTCTAAGTGACTAATTCTGATGTGTTTTTCTGCCATTCCTGTCTCTGAACTTCCCTCTCTTCCTTGTTCTACCCAGTCTCCTACTTAGATCTTTTGTGTTAACTGTCACTCGGGCATATTTCTGTGGTACTCTGTGGTTATCCTCTCTAACCCGTTCACATAGACAATGGAAATAAATTCCTGGGTACATAAGGCAGAAACCTATTTATCGAAGAATAGTGGATAAATAAGGAATAGTATTGTTAAGTCACCTGGGCTTTTTACCCTTGGAATGAGAGTGACTACTCTTGAAATGGTTGTGGCTTATGATGGAGGCGATAATTTTGGCCTATGCATTGTGGCCTGGGCAGAGATGGACCCCTGCCTCAGTTTCTCACTGGGGAGAAACTCCTCAGTTCTCCCCAGTGAGAAACTCAGGAGTGAAGCTGGCTGACAGAGCATTGTCTGTATAGTTACTCCATGCATTGCTGGAGTACCACACTGAGGCTAGGGCTTGGTTCTCATGGCGTGTTTGTCCTTTTTCAGTGGTTCATGTTCCTGTAGGTTTTTATAAACACTGAAGTTTACTTTAAGTTGCCTCTGTTGAAAACTGGAGCTTATTTCAACCGCCATTAGCTTTTATTTCTTCTTAGAAGAGCCAAATGTAATAAAATCAGAAGCCAGCAGTTTCTGACAAGCACAAGGTTTACTGTGGCTTTGGCTTTTATAAAACGGTGTTTGCCATACATTAAACATCTTGACATTTCATGTTTTTTTTTTTCCCCTCCTTCATCCATCAAAGTAAGATAGTCATAAATAGAACTTTTAGGACTACCCTAGATAAATTGTGGAGGAGAATTAGAGGAATCTTAAGGATAAGAGTGAGAACACATGCATACCTTTGGCATTGCTGAGAAGCTTGGGCCACTGGTATATAGATGTCTAAGAGAGTAGTTAGACTATAAGCCAGTGCAGTATGCTATGTGCAGTGTGTTCCCTCTTGAGCTGAGACATTTTCATAAAGATTTAAATTGTTTTTCTTGTTTTGTTTTGTTTCCTAGGTTCTCCTTGCATCTGTCTGTATCTCTTATTTGCCAAAATCAATAATTTGGTACTATTTAAATCAATACAAATATTAATAATAAGTTGGTACTGTTAGTGAGCTTTTATTAAATACATATGATATATACATAAATGTATGTGTGTATATAAACCGTATGAGGTAGTTGGTGTCACCAGATTTGCAGCGGAGCAAACTAGGCTCAGAGGGGTTAAATGATTTTGCTCAGTGTTACTCAGCTACCAAAAAAAAAAAAAAAAAAATCACAATTTAAACCCAGATCAGTCCAATTAAGCCTATTTAACTTCTTCATTTTACTTTAGTCTCATTCTAAATACACTTTTTTAGTCATTTAGGTAGATTCTGTTCTCATAACTTATCTTAAACTACGCATTCTTTCTAGAATGATTTCAATTTCTCCTGGTTTTAGCTACTACCTGTATACTGCTAACCACCAAAATATGGGCTTATCCCAGGTGGCCTAAGTTTCAGAGGAGTATTTTTTACCTAGCCTGCCTGTACCTTCAGGGTATTCCATGGGTACGTTGTAGTACTGCAGATTTCAAAACTGAGCTTATTATCTTTTACATCCACACTGTCCCCAGTATTATTAATTTTATTATTTATATTATTACTTTTTAAGTAGGCTCCATGCCCACTGTGGAGCCCAATACAAGGCTTGAACTCATGACCCTGAGATCAGCACCTGAGCTGAGATCAGGAGTTAAGACATTTAACCAATTGAGCCACCCAGGCGCCCCAGTATTACTAATTTTAATTGGAAATGATACTGTACATCCAGACGTAGATGCCGGAAGCCTCAGTTATCCTTTCTTCACTTACGGTTATCGTCTCTACCTGATCCCTATTGGTCAGGTCCTCCAAATGTCTCTTAAATTCATTATTTCCTTTGCATTGTAAGCATTTTGTTGTTTCTCTTATTAATGATAAGTCCCTATAAGCAGTCTTCCAGCCTTTGATTTCAAATTTTTTCTGTTTACTGAACTCATGTTATTTTTTCTAACATGCAGATCGGATCACTCTGAAATCACCTAGTAACCTTCCACTGTCTTTAGCAAAGACTTAGAATTAATGGCTCCTGGGATTCACTTATAGAGAATTTTATTTGACCACTGTGGCTGATCATCATTTATTTAATTATATTGGTAGAATAGATGGTAAGATCCTTTTCATAGAGGATATAGTTGGCAGTAATTAGATGAAAACTGCTTAATGATAGTTTTTAATTGTGGGGTACTGAGGTTATCAAGGCTAGCTTTTAGTCATACTCTGTAAGGAAATCTGTGTCAAGAAATAAAAAGGAAAAATTCATTTTTGTTTCAAAAGTATTTTTTAATATTTTTCTCAAGTAATTTCTAGCCTCTTCTTTATTCTGACTGATTTATAAAATGGATATGCATTAGCATAGGTAATTTAAGGATTCTGACTTTAAAGAAAATAATGATATTCCTGCCTCACGTTTCCCAGTACTACATACCTCTTTAGATCCTGCTGGCTCTTGAAGTGGAGTACATAAGATATTAACTGGAGAACTAACAACTCTTGAAATCCAGTAGGTATTAGCATGAGAACAATTTGTAATGGAATTTCCTAAGACAGATTGAAATACTTGGTTTCTCTGAGGCTTCAAAGTTACTTTTGGCTATTCCTTATTGTCAAGTACTATTTTTAATTTTGTCAGTGCTAATATTCCAGGAAAGCAAAGGATACTTACTAAACACTTTGTTGATGAAATAAATTATAAAACCATTATAAAAATTATAAAAACTACTGCATTATATGTGAGCGGAACAGCATGGTATTGCCTGTGTGGTAGAGTATAAAATATTTTAAGAAATTATTGGAACCTGATTTCTTTTATGATTTCCTAGAATGTATGTCTTTATTTAAAAACAAATGTGTGATGAATAAAATTGACTGTAAAATACTCCAGTGACAGAAATTAAGAATTGTATCCACACATCAAAATGAAAAATTGTGCTGTTTACATTTTAAGTTAAATCTTTAAGTTACTTTAAAAGCTTATCTATCAAGCTTAAACTTAACATCAAGAGTAGAAATCTGGAATGAGAAAGATAGAGTTAATTGTAAGTTTGTTTTATTCCATGAGGTAAAGAGAATAGTGACTTATCCTGTCAGATATCAGACATAAAGCTCCACTAAAGCAGTATGCTGGCTCAAGAATATACATACAGATCTTTGAAACGGAATAGTGATTCCTGACCTCTGCAGATCTAGCAGCTGGTTGTTCAGCATTAACAAACCGCTATCCTAAGAAGTTTATACTTACTCTATAGGTATAAAGGAGCTACTCAGGATTCTGAATAGGTGAGTAATTTTTAGATGAATTGGAGATGGCAGAAACAGGAAGTAGAGACCAGTCATGGGAGTGTTGCACATGATCCAAGCAGAGAGGCATTGGAAGAGAAAAGGAAAGTAATGGGAGAGCATGAGTAGCAGTTTAGGACATGAAGAGCAGCTGATTAAAGGAGTGAAGTGGAAGGAAGAGAGGTAAATGTTTCTAATCTCTTAGTGAGATTACTGGAATGGCATGGTACCACAGACCAAAAAAGAAACTTTTTTGGTGTTGGTTTGGTGCGACAAACTTGGTTTGGTGCAAAGGATGCATAAAGGAAGGCACATATAAATGGTAAAGATATGACAATTAAAGTCCCACTACTCAGGGAACACATGTCACTGTTGAAATATTATATTTGTTTACATTTGTATATTCTACCAGATGTGTAAACTCTGTGCAGGAAGCCCACATTTTTGTTTTTCATCTTTCTGTGCCTGGGGCCTGGCACACTACCTGATTTAAAGTTCACGCTTGGTCATTACTTGTTGAATGA
This sequence comes from Enhydra lutris kenyoni, assembly GCF_002288905.1. Lineage (NCBI taxonomy): Eukaryota > Metazoa > Chordata > Mammalia > Carnivora > Mustelidae > Enhydra > Enhydra lutris. The sequence continues at coordinate 17,151,500 of NW_019154126.1, read as the reverse complement.
GTGAGGGAGAACTTGTGAAATTTCTGTACCAGCTCTGCCACTTGCTAGCAGATTTACCTTCGGCAAGTTCTTTAAGCTTTCTAAGCTGCAGTTTTCTTACATATTAAAGGAGGATCTTACGATAATACCACACTTATCTAGCTCATAGTATGCAGCCATATAAAATGGGTATGCCTGACACGTGACACGAACTCAGTAAATGTTAGTGATATACTTTTAATTCTTGGCATTTGTGTTTTTATGATCTGGCACCAGGCTGCTTTTCTACGTTTGTATTCTAATATTAGCTTTTATTATCCCTGCTGTCTGGAATGTTGTCCATTTATGTATTCAGTAATTCATCAAGGAAGTATTTTTTGAGGACTTCATATTTACCTGCCACTGGTTCTGGATGCTGTGTAAGCAGGGTCTTTGCTTTGTAGTTCTTGTATTCTGGAGAGGCAACAGATGTACAGAGCAAGTAAGCAAATGAGAGAATTGGATTTATTTCACAAAGTAGTAAGTACCGTGAAGAATATAAAACAGTTATATTTAGTTACTTAAATCGGAGTAGAAGTTAAAGTTCATTTAGCTTGGTATCAGGTCAGGCCTGAGAGAAGTGTGTTTGAGCTGAGACCTGAATGACAGAGGCCAGAGGTTAAAATATCTCTTCAATTTATATATCCCTGTTTCAGGCCAGGTAGCACAGATGTTCTCTTTAGCTCTTATTTCTGTCTCAGTCCTGTTCCCTTTCTTCAGATGAAAGGCATGGTTGAAAACCCAACATGAAATTAGGAGGATGTACTACTGGAGAGGATGGAAGGAAGGATGAATGGGCATTTTGGAGGAAAGATGTAATAGGACATTGTAACATGGGTAGAGGAGACTAAAATGTCCAAGGGAGTTACCAGGGTTTTAAGCCTTGGAGTTTAGAGGCTTGTAGTCAGTCGGTGTCGGAGTGCAACTTGTGTAAGTGGTTCTATCTATACAGCTTTGGCATTAATTCCAGGAATTGTGTTTCTCATTGTCTCCTAGAGTTGTTTGTGAAGTTATGCAGTTGAAACTTTTGTTGTCTTTGTTTCCAGTTTCATTTGTCTGCAGACATGAAGTAGACTTCTCACATTTTGATGCAGTGAACGCTAGAAAGTGTTTTACTTTAGAGATTTTGTGGTTATTGCCTATTTGTGTTGTCTATAGCTATTTACACATGGCAGAACTTTTCAAATCAGTACTTTTAGGTGGTGAGCATTATAGGCATTATAGTGAAATCTAAGATTGCGAAAAGTGAGTGCTAGAATATTTTGAGCCCTTTCTACACATTTTATTTTCTATAAAGAACTCTATATTCAACTCAGTAATTTGTAGAGTTCAATACAGCTATTAGTCTTAGAATATGTTGAGACATTATAAAGCTGTTTTCCTCTGGTAGACGAAGTGATCTTACATTTGTCAGTTTTGCCCATACTTCTTTCTGTATATAACAGTCTATTTCATTTTCTTACCTACTAATTGTGATCTCTTTTTGTTGTTGTTTAAAAATGAAAAGTTACATCTTTTTCTGGTGATAGATACAAATTGAAGAACTAACTTGAGTTTTACCTCTATTTCTTTGTTTAATTCTTTGCAAAGTGAACTATCCTGACTTACCAAGAAGAATCTGGGAATGTGCAAATTACATTACAGAAGGATTGTAGAAGCACCTTGGATAGGAGCTGTTGGGTTATATGAGTACTGGAAATTTTTAGAGCAAAACCCTTGAGTTTTTAAAAGTGGGACTGAAGTAGTAGGCTTTTCTTCTCCTACTCTAGAGGTTATTCTTTTGCTCTTAGCCTTTGGCTGATACTTTTGAGCCTTTTAAATTGTATTTCTTACTTCTGCATAATTTCTTTGGATATGTTACCACACTCTTCTATAGTTGATTTATATAACCCTAAAATTGTTATTTTCAAGTTGCACGTTACTTGTTTTCCTCCTGATTTTAATATAGTGTCCGTGGTACTATATTTGTTTTTCAGGTATCTCAACACACAGTTTATTAAAAAGAATAAATTGACAGAAGCTGACCTTCAGTATGGCTATGGTGGTGTAGATATGAATGAACCACTTATGGAAATAGGAGAGGTAGGAAATTCTTTACCTGACTGGCAGATGTGAGAGTGTTTTCATATATATTGAGGGAATTTATTTTCCTTTATTTTAAGGACACCATGTTGACTGTCTTAAAATTGTCAAGATTTAAAACATCATTAATGTTAATAAAACACTGCAGCGATTTCCTAAGAATCTTTACATAGATGAGAACGGAAGAGATATGATTAGTATTATTTTAATAATTAACGATAGATGAATAAATGACAGTTTAATAGTTCCACTATGTGAAAAATTCATAAAAAGTCTTTAAGAAAATATTTTCCAAGAGTATTTAGGAAATACTCTTGAGATTCTTGTAGTTAAAAAGTGCGAAGGTCAAGGCGCCTGGGTGGTTTAGTTGGTTGAGCATCTGACTCTTGATTTTAGCTCAGGTCATGATCTCAGGGTTGTGGAGTTGAGCCCTGTGTCAGGCTCCATGCTGGGTGTGGAGTCTGCATAGGATTTTCTCTCTCTCTCCCCCTCTTCTTGTGCCCCTCCCCCACCTCATGTCCTGCATGCTCCCTCTCTTTAAAAAAAAAAAGTGCAAAGGTCCTAGGCTTAAAAGAGATCCTAAAACAGAAGAGATACAGATTTATGGATATAACAAATTTATTTTAACTTTAAAAAGTAATTAAAGGAGTTCAGAGTAAAACAATGAAGCATGGAAGTCAGGTAGTTCTTTCAGATTCTTGAGGTAAAATGTAAATTTAAATGTGGAAAGTTACAAAAAACATATATGGGTTGTAAAAGAAATACTCCAATACAGTATTTGTTTATTCATCAGTCAGTAAATCATCATCAATCAATAAAGATGTATTTATTGAGTAGACACACACTGGTAATACAGTGGTGAACAGACAGAGGGTCTCTGTCCTCAGGTACTTATCATGCCAGATAAGTACAGAAATTAATGTGAAATTGTGGTGAGTGTTAATGAAAGAAATAAACAGCTAAGATGTGGCATTAGTACAAATTTTACTTAGAATAATCCTGTTGGAAAGAAATTCGTCATTGTCTTTCTTTTTTTAAAAGATTTTATTTATTTATTTATTTATTTATTTATTTATTTGACAGAGAGAGAGACACAGTGAGAGAGGGAACACAAGCAAGGGGAGTGGGTGAGGAAGGAGCAAGCTTCTTGCTGAGCAGGGAGCCTGATGTGGGGCTTGATCTCAGAACCCTGGGATCATGACCTGAGCTGAAGGCAGACCCTTAACGTCTGAGCCACCCAGGCGTCCCTGTCATTGTCTTTCAGTAGACTTTAAAACGTGCAGTACTGTTAACCAGATAGTCCCATATCTGGTAATCTGTACTATGAAAATAATAAATAATGGGGAAAAAAGTTTAAATATTTAGAAGTATTCTTGCGGGGCACCTGGATGGCTCAGTTGGTTAAGTATCTGCCTTCTGCTCAGGTCATGATCCCAAGGTTCTGGGATCGAGCCCTGCATCTGCTCCTTGCTCAGCAGGGAGCCTGCTTCTCCCTCTCCCTCTACCTGCTGCTCCCCCTGTTTATGCTCACACACTTTCTCTCTGTGTCAAATAAATAAATAAAATCTTTTTAAAAAAATAAAAGTATTCCTTGAGATCATTGTTATTAATAAGGGTGACTAATGCATAGGCAGTCTAAATGTCTAATATTCAATAGTAAAAACCATACATAGATGAATACGTACAGTACAATTTTGTTATGAAGGCAAAAAATAGTTCACAGTAACTTTAATAAAGGGGAAAATATTTAATGAAAAAATTCGGACATAGTACATGTTTAATAGGAATAAAACTATAAGGGGAAAAGGATGTAGAGTAACAGTTCAGTAGGAAATAATAATTGCTTTAGTTTGTAGGATTATAAGTGAATATTTTAATAATTGTCCCTTATCACCAACACTATCAAGCTCACTCTTCCTTCCAGAGGAAATCACCATAAATAATGTCTTCCCTGAATTTTGCCTGTGCATTTGCATATAAATACTTATACTGTGCATGTAATGGTTTAATTTTGTATTTTTTTTTAAAGATTTTATTTATTTATTTGACAGACAGATCACAAGTAGGCAGAGAGGCAGGCAGAGAGAGAGGAAGGAAAGCAGGCTCCCTGCTGAGCAGAGAGCCCGATGTGGGGCTCGATCCCAGAACCTTGGGATCATGACGTGAGCCGAAAGCAGAGGCTTTAACCCACTGAGCCACCCAGGCGCCCTAATTTTGTATTTTAAACATTAATGGTATCATATCCTATGTACCCTAATGATAGCATACCATATATCTTGCAACTTGTATTTCTTACCTGTTTTGTTTTGTTTTTTTTGGTTAATGTGTCTAGTTCTTTGCACATGTTTATTTTTCTGAGAGTTCAGTATTCTGTAGTAGGGATATACAATAATTTCTTAATCATTTATTAAACTATTTTTCTTAGTGTTCAGTTCTTTGTTGTTATGAACAATACTGCTGTGAATATCATTGTTCATTTATTCATTTATTAAATATATTTTTAATCCCTCTGTGTCCTAGGCACTTTTCTGTATGCTGAGAATACAATAGTGAACAAAGTAGACACAAATCTTAATGCTTAAGGAATTAACATTTATGTATAAATCTTTGTACATGAGCAGAAATTTTCTTAGAGTGAGTACCCAAAAGTGGATTTTCTGGGTCCAAGCACACACTGAATTTTGATAACCCCTCCAGCTTGCTTTCAAAAGGCTTCTTAGTTTGTTCTCCTACTATAGCTATAACATCTCATTTTCTTTTGTATCACCTTTTTCCCTGTTTGCGCTATTTAAAAAACAAAAAATAAGGGAAAACTTGAAGAATGGACCCTGTGGGAAGGCGGATGCTTTTACTTATTTGAAATGGAATTACTAATTGATCAGAATAAGGTTACCCCAGGGAAATAGAATAAAGAGGCTAAAACCAGACTAATGGCTGTATAGATGCAATTATGTTGGAAACAGAGGAGCAATTTTTGATACGGGAATAATTTGTACTGTTTATGGGAAAAATATATTGGAGTTTAAATATGAAAGGCAAAACATAAAAACTTTTGGAAGGCAATATAAGAGCACACACATCCCTGACATTAGGGTAAGGAGGTTCTTAAAAGACAAGAAAAATACAGACAATAAAGGAAAAGATTGATAACTTTGAGACATTAAAATATAATTTATTTTTACTCAAAAAAAAAACACTATAAAGGAACTCACAAGTAAAGTCACAAACTATGTCTGCAATATATAAAACTGTCAAGGGTTTAATTTCTATAATAGATGAAGAACTCCTACTTTTTATTAAGAACAAGATAAATACGACTGAATAATGGGCAAAAGAGATGAATTGGCATTTCACAGAAAAAAAACTAAGATGTACAATAAACGTATAAAAAGATACCCAGCCTCAAACAAGAAGATGCTGGTTAAAACCACAAGGATATACCAAAACAATTTATAAATTCATTGTAATCCCTATCAAAATACAAATAGCATTTTTCACAGAACTTGAACAAATAATCTTAAAATTTGTATGGAACCACCAAAGACCTGAAATAGCCTAAGCTGTCTTGAGAGAGAAGAACAAAATTGAAGGTATTACAATCCTGGATGTCAAACTACCTCACAAAGCTGTAGTAATCAAAACAAAATGGTACTAACACAGAAATAGACACATAGATCAGTGGAACAAGATAAAGTACCATGCATACAAACCCATGCTTTTATGGTCAGTTAATGTCTGACAAAGGAGGCTAGAATATGCAATGCAGAACAATCTATTCAGCAAATGGTGTTGGGAAAACTGCGCAACTACATGCAAATGAATGGAACAACCCCTTATATCATACACAAAAATCAACTTAAAGTGGGTTAAAGATCTAAAAGTGAGACATGAGGGGCACCTGGGTGGCTCAATGGGTTAAAGCCTCTGCCTTAGGCTCGGGTCATGATCCCAGGGTCCTGGGATCGAGCCCCGCGTCGGGCTCTCTGCTCAGCGGGGAGCCTGCTTCCTCCTCTCTCTCTGCCTGTCTCTTTGCCTACTTGTGATCTCTGTCTGTCAAATAAATAAATAAATCTTAAAAAAAAAAATAAAAGTGAGACATGAAACCATAAAATGTCTAAAAGAAAATGTAGGTAGTATTCTTTTGGACATCATCCTTAGCAACATATTTATGAATGTATTTCTTCAGACAAGGGAAGCAAAAGCAATATTAAACTATTGGGACTACGCCAACATAAAAAAGCCTTTCCTCAGCAATGGGGACCATCAATAAAACAAGGCAACCCAGTGAATGGGAGAAAATATTTGCAAATGGCATCAAATAAGGGGTTAGTATCCAGAATATGTAAAGAATTTATACAATCAACATAAAAACACCCAAATGATTTAATTAAGAAATGAGCCGAGGACCCGAATAGACATTTTTCTTTTTCCAAAGAAGAGATACAAATGACCAACAGACACGTGAAGAGATGCTCAAATCACTAATAATCAGGGAAGTGCAAATCAAAACCACAATGAGATATCACCTCACACTAGTCAGAATGACTAGTATCCAAAAGATAAGAAATAGCAAGCTTTGATGAGGATGTGGAAGGGAACCCTCATGGGCTGTTGGTGGGAATGTAAATTGATGGCCACTACTATGGAAAACAGAATGGATGTTACTCAAAAAATGAAAAACAGAAATATCCTATAATCCAGTAATTCTACTACTGGGTATTTACTCAAAGAAAATGAAAACATGAATTTGCAAAAACATACTCACCCCTGTGTATATTGCACCATTATTTACAATATAAATTATGCAAGTAGCCCAGGCATTCATTGATAGATGTATGAATGAAGAGGATGTGGTCTGTATCTACAAAGGAATATTACTCAGCCATAAAAGAAATGAATCTTGTCATTTGCAACAACATCGATCTAGAGTGTATAATGCCATGTTAAATAAGTCAGAGAAAAAAACAAAGCAAAAAAAAAAAAAAAAAAACAGATTTAATTATAGGGAATGAACTGATGTTCATTCACTCCCCAGAGGGGAAGTGGGTGAGGGGATGGGTGAAATAGGTGAAGGGGATTAAAAGTACATTTATCTTGATGAGCACTGAGTAATATTTAGAATTGTTGAATCACAATGTTGTACACCTGAAATTAGTGCTGTGTGTTAACTACGGGACTTAAAATTTAAAAAAATGTGGGGATATGTACACATTTGGTAGAACTATAGGCAAGGGAATGATTTAACACAATATTCGGGGTTGTGGTAACCTCTGAGGGGAAGGTAGGAGGACATTCAGAGCACTGGTAATAGGGAAGTTGTGTTTCTTTTTTCTTTTTTTTTTTTTTTTTAAAGATTTTATTTATTTATTTGACAGAGAGAGATCACAAGTAGAGAGGCAGGCAGAGAGAGAGGGGGAAGCAGGCTCCCTGCTGAGCAGAGAGAACCTGATGCGGGGCTCGATCCCAGGACCCTGAGATCATGACCTGAGCTGAAGGCAGAGGCTTTAACCCACTGAGCCACCCAGGAGCCCCGGAAGTTGTGTTTCTTAAACTGGGTTGTGAATACAGGGATGTATTTTATTATTCTTTTAATTGGCTTACCCTTTATGTTTGTATGAGAGGTTTTATAATTTTAAAAATCAGCCAACAGCCAAATTACTTTAACATAATTCCTTTGATTCTCTTAGTCTTAGCATTTATACAGCCTTTCCAGAATATCAGGCATTTAACAATCAATAAGTTATGATTTATAAAAATCAAATCAAGTATTTCTTTAAGATTTTCAGTTAATTCAGTTGAATTCAATTCAGTTTCAGTTAGTTCAGACCTTAATTCTGTTCTTTGTACAAGTTTGATACTCATTTTCAGTTTAAATTAGAAATTCATTTTTTATGTATATTCCACTTTCATTTGACTTTTGAAATACTAGTTTTAAATACTTGATGTGTCTTTTTGCTTTAAAAAGTCTTTCAACATTTTAGTAAATGTTAAAAACAAATGCTAGGTAATTCATCCTTGATTATTTTTCCTGGCAGCTAGCATTGGATATGTGGAGAAAATTGATGGTTGAACCACTTCAGACCATCCTTATCCGAATGTTGCTCCGAGAAATAAAAAAGTGAGTACTGACATTTGTCTTCTTGAGTCAATTCTAATTTCCTATTTGAAATGGTTTTAAATAGTGTACATTTGCATGGCAGTTATCTCGACGCAGGCCTTGGTTTACTTAAAGAAGCCTCATTTTCCATCTTAATGCCAATATTTTAAAATTGTTTTATAATCTTTTTTTTGACAGGTCTTTGGTCATTAGCCCAAAATGCTTAGTAAATAAGTAAGTCCCTGAAAGAAAGTGACATGTCATTTGTTGTTGAAAGCCTGATACCTCTTAGATCTTCTAGGGCATAGCTGAATTGTTTTGACATATTCTTTCAGTTTAAATCTTAATTAGGATAACCTGTTTGGGAAAACAAACTACCTCTTAGCCCCAGTGTTAAATTAGTAACTTGCCTGTATGTGAGGTTTGTTTGTGGGAAAATGGCTTTGCATTCTACTCATGGCCCAGCATGGTGGACTCTTTACCTAATTTCTGTGTGAATAGAATTTAAGAGAGTAAGTTTTCCTGCAGAATCCAGAATAGGACATCCTAAAAAATTCTTACTGGACTTCACTTTTGGGTAATTAGAAGAACTGAAAGTCAGTCATACAGGTGTGTGTAAAATAAATGTCATTTTACTGGAACTGATGTTGTAGGAGTTATTTAGACCAGTGAATTGCAGTATGATAATGGCCACTCCATCTGAAAATGCTTTCCTTAATACAAGTTTTTTATGTGAGGGAAAACAAGGAAATCATTGTTTTTTCTATGGGCTCCTCATAGGACATTTAAAAAACCAAACAGAAACAAAAAAACAAGCCACCAAAGAGGATAGGGGAATATTTTAAAATTTAATATTAATACTAAATAGTAGAAAGTAGATGATAGCAATTAGTAACTTGGTTTTAAAAAACTGTTACTCACCCTTTTAATGATTCCATTTTATCCAAAGATAGGAAGATGGAGAAAAAAGGATAGTGAAGCAGTAGGGTGGGACATTTTTTTTCTTTCTCTTTTCTTTACTAAACCATAATTAGCTGAAAGAACACTCCCAATAATAGTTGTAGGTTCTAATGTATTTATTTTGCTGTGAAGTATTAACTTATTTCTTGACTTGGAATTCAGCTATTTTACATTAAGTTTATTGAAAATACTGTTAAAATTTTCTAAATGCAGTTTTTTGAAATGTCTCTTTTAATATGTTGCTCCCAACCTAGTAAATTTTCTTAAGTGTGATTGTTAGTTTGTTAAAAATGAATTTGATGAAAAATGAAAGAAAATCTAACTGTATATGAAAAATAATAGAAGAGTAATAAAACAATAATAAAATTAAAGTTAAAAAATAATACAACAATACAGGATATTCTGGAAAAGACAGATTATTTGGTTAGAGATATTAGGACAATGTGTCTTAATTTTGTTGTTATAATCAGCTTCCATGAAAGTATTATTTGATATGCCCTACTAATATTTATTTTTCATCTATATTCTATTAAGTAGGTATTACCCCACATTTTACAGCTAAAGAAACTCAGGCATAACAACAACAACAATAATAATAATAATAAAATATGGGAGCTATGTGTCAAGAAGTGTTCTAAAAGCTTTACCTGCATTATCCTATTTAATCCTCACAACTCTGGGATGTTGGTGCTACTTCCATTACCATTTTACAAATGAAGATGTCGGTGGTGCCCTAACAAAGCTAATTTGACTCCAGCCCCATCTTCTTAATTCCAGGGATTCAAATATGGCTTCAGCTAACTCTAAAGTGTCTGTTAGTTTCTTCTTTCTTAAATTTTTAAATTATTATTTATTTATTTATTTAAAAAAAGATTTTATTTATTTATTTGTCAGAGAGGGAGATAGTACAAGTATGCAGAGCAGCAGGCAGAGGGAGAGGGAGAAGCAGACTCCCCACCGAGCAGGGAGCCCAACATGGGTCTCCATCCCAGGACCCTGGGATCATGACCGGAGCCAAAGGCAGCCACTTAACTGACTGAGCCACCCAGGCGCCCCTTTTTTTAAATTTCTTAAAGATTTTATTTATTTATTTGACAGGGAGAGACAGCGAGAGAGGGAACACAAGCAGGGGGAGTGGGAGAGGGAGAAGCAGGCTTCTCTTTGAGCAGGGAGCCTGATGTGGGGCTTGATCCTAGGAATCTGGGATCATGACCTGAGTTGAAGGCAAATGCTTGATGACTGAGCCACCCACGTGCCCCTATGCCTGTCTTTTAAATTCACAGAACATTTCTTCCATTCCTAGTTCTAGTACTTTGGCTTTTATATACATTTTAGTTTTATAATGCTTTGAATATTCTAGTAATTTCACACATAGTTCTTTATTTGATCTTAAGAAAGCAGGAAAAGTTTTATTGATAAGTAAATAAATTGAACTTCAATAAGTAGAAATGACTTACTGAATTTGAAATAGCTAAGAGATTCCATGCCTACAAACTTCCAATTTGGGTATTTTCACTGCATTGCTTTAATATCTATTTATCCATTATTGTTAAAGATAATAAGGCTTATAACTTCCATTACACAGACAAATGGTTCTGGTAGGTATTCCCCATTGGTAAAACTGGCTGACCCTTGTAATGGTACATAATGGTGAATATTGTCATAGGCTCATTTTACAAATGGGGAAAATGAGGCTTGAGAGAATAGTCAGCTTACTCAGGTCACATATCTAGTATATGGCTTAATGAGAATCAGGAGACCGGTTATTCTGGTCCTTGAGTTGTGGTCTTACCCATATATTACATATTCCTAGCAGTGGTTTGTTGAAGTTGCATCTCATTGCTATTGCTGCTAACAGAGAAGTATTTTACTATGTGTACCTACAACTTCTTTGTGGAAAGAGGTCCACCAAACTTAGAGAATAAAATCTCGGATCTAGCAGAGCATATTACAAATTTGATTTCCTGTCAATTTATTCACAATTTCCTTTCCCTGCTTTCATCCCTAGGTTGCTAGATATTCTCTGCAAGTGTCTAAAGGGCATTATTGTGAACTTGTGGTTTCTCAAATCTGGCCACTGAAAATCAAGCTTACACAAAGGATGTTTAAAAGCATTATCTTTCTACAAAAAAAATTATAAAAGTAAAATGTGTTGATTGTATACAATTAAAAATGTATAGGAGGTTAAAAAGAGAAATTAAAAGACTTTTACTTTTCCCTTGATGCCTTCAGTTCTGTTATTTGAAGCAAACCCCTATTAAGGATTTAAAGTATCTTCTAATAGAAATTATCTGTGCATTTAAGATCGTATATATGCACATATATATGTGTGTACATATATTTATATGGATGTGCGTATGTATATATCTACACGCATATATTACATATAATATACTCATATAGGCACATGCACTTGGGGAGTTTACGTAAATATTAAGAATACTTAAAAATATATTTTTCTTAAAAACTAGAAGAGATTAGTGGTTGGTGTGAGACTATAAAGTGGTAGTATGAGGGAGTTGCGTTATGGTTATAAAGTAGTTGTATATATTGAATATAGTGGCAGTATTAGATATGTGATAAAATTGCATAGACTTACACATATACAAACAAATGATTGTGTATAAAAAACAAATGATTGTGTATAAAAACTAAATAAGGTAAAAAAATCTGAGTAAGGTCTATAGGTTGTATCCATGTTGATTTCCTGTGATTGATGTATCATAATCATGAAGGATGTTACCACTGGAGAAAACTGGATGCATGTTTTCAGGACCACTCTGTGTTATGTTTGCAACTTCCTATGAATCTATAATTATTTCAGAATTAAAAAATATATTTTTTAAGTTTAATTGGCACATAAAATGTGAATATCTGTTTTCTTCCTTTTAGCTGAAACTTTTTTCTCTTCCCATGTAACTACTGATGATAATTTGTTATATCTAAATATTTGTTTATTTAAGTATAGTGGTTTTTATTTATTTGTGTGTGCATGTGTGTGGAATCTTTATGGTCCTTTAGGAAGATAATGCAACCTCTGGAGCCTCCCCACATAAAAATACTGAACATGTATATGCACTCAAAACTTTACATTCTTTTTATATTTTTATTTGTATTTTTGTAAAGATTTTATTTATTTGACAGAGCGAGAGAGCACAAGCAGGGGGAACAGTAGAGGGAGAGAGAGAAACAGACTCCCCGCCAAGCAGGGAGCCCGATGTGGGGCTCGATCCCAGGACCCTGGGATCATGATCTGAGTCGAAGGCAGATGCTCAACCAGCTGAGCCACCCAGGCACCCTTCACATACTTTTTAGAAGGTTTATGGATTCCTAGGATCAGAACTGCTGCTTTAGCATTTATATGGTGGATTCCTTTATCCCCAAGAGAATCATTTGGCAAATTATAATCTGAAATAAGTTTCTATGCTTAGTATTTGTTGAATTGGAAAAGTTTTTATTTATTCTGAAATTACAACTCAGCAGCAAAGAAGTCATGACTTTTTAGCATCCACTCTCTGTTGTATAATCATAAACAAAGACAAGTGACAAATGGAAAAAAAAAATTTTTAACTTCATAGCTCCTGGTTTTTTTTTTTGTTTTTTTGTTTTTTTTTGTTTTTTAAACTCTTCCTACTTTCACCATTATTCTAACATCATGCCCTATTAGATACCAAAGTTTCCTACAAGTGTGGCTCCCTCTCATGGTTCTTTTCTATTCCACTTGTTTGTTTGTCTGTCCTTGGGCCCACACCTCACTGTGTTTATTATTACAGCATAATAAATCTTGATATCTGGTAAGACAGATTTGCCCTCCATAAGCCAGAAGTGTTCTTGCTGTTAGTTGGTCGTTTACTCTTTCATATACAGGTCGTAATCGTCTTTTTTTAAAGGTGATTGTAAGTTACCTAGAAGAAATTTTCTGTAGGATTGAAATTCAGTTGAATATATAAGTTAGTTTGGAAAGAATTTACATCTTTTTTTTTTTTTTTAAGATTTTGTTTATTTATTTATTTGACAGAGATCACAAGTAGGCAGAGAGGCAGGCAGAGAGAGAGAGGAGGAAGCAGGCTCCCTGCTGAGCAGAGAGCCCGATGCGGGGCTCAATCCCAGGACTCTGGGACCATGACCTGAGCCGAAGGCAGAGGCTTTAACCCACTGAGCCACCCAGGTGCCCCGGAAAGAATTTACATCTTTATTAAATCTTCCTATTAAGTTATTCCTATTAAATCTTCCTATTACCTCCTAAATATTTTTTTTAAGATTTTATTTATTTATTTGACAGAGATCACAAGTAGGCAGAGAGGCAGACAGAGAAAGGAGGAAGCAGGCTCCCTGCTGAGCAGAGAGCCCAATATGGGGCTTGATCCCAGGACCCTGGGATCATGACCTGAGCCGAAGACAGAGGCTTTAACCCATTGAGCCAACCAGGCACCCCCTAAATAGTTTTTATATATTTATTTATAAAGATTCTTCATGCTTTTTGTTTGATTTCAAGATACTTCATATTCTCTGATACTGATACAAAAAGTTTTTCTGTATAATTAGCCATTCTATTTGTTTTCTGCTAGTGTATTGAAATACAACACTCTTAATATATAAATCTTATATTCAGCCACCTTGTTAAATTCCATCATGTCTAGCTTCATCTCCAAGAAAAAAAAAAGTGTCATTTCTAATAATTTGTGCTTATTTTTGTGCTTTCCATGTAAGCAGTCATAATCTGTTAATGATAGTTATGTTTCTTGTGTGTGTGTGCACGCGTGCACACACTTGCTGTGCACACACACACACACACACCCCCAATGACCAGGACCTCCACAGAAGTGTTGAAGAGGGGTGATGGGTAATGAGCATCTTTGTCTCATTCCTAATTTTAAAGATTACACATGTAACATTTCCTCCTTTAAAACGATGCTTCCTCTGATTTTTTTTATTAGATACTCTTTATCAGAATGATGAAATTAATTTGAATTTGGTATTGAATTTTATAAAATGATTTCTATTTGTATTGAGCAATCATGGTTTTTTTTCTATTAATCTGTTAGAGTGGTGGGTTACATTTATGGATTTTTAAATATTAAACTATCCTCATATAGCTAGAATAAAACCCAGGTTGGTGGTTGTTTATAATAACTTTTATAACATTTTTGCATTTGATTTGCTAAATAATATTTTATTTAGAATTTTGGATGTATATCCATGAATGGAATGAGCCTATAACTATTCTTTCTCATATGTCTTTGGGTTTGGTATCAGGCTCATCCTTGTAGGATGGATTAGGGGCTGTTCCCTCTTTTTCTTTTGAGGAAAAGAGTGTTTTAAGAGTTGTAACTGGGGGGGGGCGCCTGGGTGGCTCAGTGGGTTAAGCCGCTGCCTTCGGCTCAGGTCATGATCTCAGGGTCCTGGGATCGAGTCCCGCATCGGGCTCTCTGCTCAGCAGGGAGCCTGCTTCCCTCTTTCTCTCTCTCTGCCTGCCTCTCTGTCTACTTGTGATCTCTCTCTGTCAAATAAATAAATAAAATCTTTAAAAAAAAAAAAAGGAGTTGTAACTGGGGTAATCTTTTTTTAAAAATTTCTTTAAATTAGTTAATTAACATATAGTGTATTATTAGTTTCAGAGGTAGGGTTCAGTGACTCATCAATCTTACATAACACCCAGTGCTCATTACATCATGTGCCCTCTTTAATGTCCATGGGGTGATCATTTTTTGGTGTTTAGTAAACTCCCTACAAAACCATCTGGGTCTAGAGTTTCTTTGTAAGAAGAATTTTTTTTTTTCACATTTACAAATTAACCTTGGTCTTTGTTTTCTCTTACTGAAGTATAGGTGACATACTTTGTTATATTCGTTTCTGGTGTACAACATATACATGTACAACATGTATAATTGACAATATTATACATTACTCAGTGCTCACCACAATTAAGTATGTAACCATACATTATTAATATTATTGACTATATTTCCTATGCTGTACTTTTCATCTCTGTGACTGACTTATTTTACAACTGGAAGTTTATAGCTCTTAATCCTCTTCACCTATTTTGCCTATCCCCCCCAACCACATCCCCGCCAGTAGCCACCGGTTTGTTCTCCATATTTAAGAGTCTGGTTTTTTTGTTGTTGTTGTTATTTGCTTTGTTTTATAGGTTATACGTCTAAGTGAAATCATGTGGCATTTGTCTTTTTCTGTTTGACTTATTTCACTTAGCATAATACCCTTTAGGTCCATCCGTGTTGTTGCAAATGACAAGATTTCATTCTTTTTTATGGCTGAGTAGTATCTATTGTGTATGTATACTGCATCTTTATCCATTCATTCTATCAGTAGATGCTTTGGTTGGTTCCTTCTTTTGGCTATAGTAAATAATGCTGCAGTAAATACAGGGGTGCATATATCTTTGTGAATTCATGTTTGCATTTTCTCTAGATAAGTACCCAGTAATGAAATTACTGGATTATAGGATATTTCTATTTTTCATTTTCTAAGTAACATCCATTCTGTTTTCCACAGTGGCTGCCATCAATTTGCATTCCCATCAACAGCCCATAGGGCTTCCACATCCTGAACAACGCTTACTATTTCTTGTCTTTTGGATACTAGCCATTCTGACTAGTGTGAAGTGATACCTCATTGTGGTTTTGATTTGCTTCTCCCTGATGATTAGTGATTTGAGCATCTCTTCATGTGTCTGTTGGCCATTTGTATCTCTTTGGAAAAATGTCTATTCAGGTCCTCAGTCTATTTCTTAATTAAATCATTTGGATTTTTTCCTTTTATGTTGATTGTATAAATTCTTTATGTATTCTGGATATTAACCCCTTATTGGATATATCATTTGCAAATACTTCTCCCATTCACTGGGTTGCTTTTTTTGTTTTATTAATGGTCTCCTTTGCTGTGTAAAAGCTTTTTATTTTGGTACAGTCCCAGTAGTTTATTATTGCTTTTGTTTCCCTTGCCTGAGGACATATCCATAAATCTGTTGCTAAGGCTGATCCTGCCTGTATTTTCTTCTAGGTGTTTTGTGGTTTTGGGTCTCACATTTAGATCTTTAATCCAGTCTGAGTTTATTTTTGTATATGGTATAAGAAACTGATCCAGTTTCATTAATTTGCATATAGCTATGGAGTTTTCCCAGCACCATCTATTGAAGAGACTGTCTTTTCCCCATTGTGTCTTCTAGCTTCCTTTGACATAGATTAATTGACCATAGAAGTGTGGGCTCTCTATTGTGTTCTGTAGATCTGTGTGTTTGTTTTGTGCCGGTACCATACTGTTTTGGTTTCTACTGCTTTTTAAAAAAATTTTATTTATTTTAGAGAGAGAGTATGTGCAAGTGGGGGAAAGGGTAGAGGGAAAGGGAAATAACCAGACTCCCTGCTGAGTGGGGGACCCAATGTGGGGCTCAATCCTAGGACCCTGAGATCATGACCTGAGTTGAAATCAAGTGTTGGACGCTTAACTGACTGAGCCACCCAGGCACCTTGAATACTACAACTTTGTCGTTTATCTTGAAATCTGGGACTGTGATATCTTCAGCTTTGTTCTTTCTCAAGATTGCTTTGGCTATTCAAGGTCTTTTGTGGTTCCATACAAATTTTAGGATTATTTGTTCTGTATAAAATGCTGTTGGTATTTTGGTAGTGATTACATTGAATTGGTAGATTCCTTTGGGCAATATGGACATTTTAATGATAGTGATGTTTCCGATCCACAAGCATTTTTTGTGTCATTTCCAGTTCATCAGTATTTTATAGTTTTCAGAGTGTAGTAGGTCTTTCACCTCCTTGTTTACTTTATTCCTAGGCATTTTATTCTTTTTGGTACAATTGTAAGTGGGATTTAAAAAACATTTCTCTTTCTGCCCCTTTATTATTAGTAGATAGAAACATAACATTTCTGTATCCAGAATTAATCCAGTATTAACTTTGTATCCAGCAAGCTTACTGAATTCATTTATTCTAATAGTTTGTGGTGGAGTCTTTAGTTTTTTTTCTATATATAGTATCATGTCATCTACAATAGTGATAGTTTTACTTCTTTCTTACCAATTTGGATGCCTTTTCTTTCTTTATTATGTTTGATTGCTACAGTGAGGACTTCCGGTACTATGCTGAATGAAAGTTGTAAGAGTGGACATTTTTGTCTTGTTCCTGATCTTAGAGGAAAAGCTTTCAGTTTTTCATTGCTGAATATGGTATTAGCTGTTGGTTTTTCATATATGGCCTTTATTATACTGAGGTATGTTTCTCTGAACCCACTTTGTCAGGAGTTTTTATCATGACTGGAGGCTGTATTTTGTCAGATGCTTTTTCTGCATCTATTGAGATGATCAGATGGTTTTTTCTTTTCTCTTGTTAGTGCAAGGTATCACGTTGGTTTGTGAATACTGAACCGCTCTTGCATCCCTGAAGTAAATCCCATTTGATTGTGGTGATTGTGGTGAATGAGCCTTTTAATGCATTGTTGGATGTGGTTTGATATTTTTGTTGATGAAATTTGCATCTGTGTTCATCAGGGATATTTGTTTGCGCGCACGCGTGCGTGGGTGTGTGTGTGTCCTGGTTTGATATCAGGGTAATGCTGGCTTTGTAGAATGAATTTGAAAGTTTCCCTCCTCTTCTGAGTTTCTTGGAATAGTTTGAGAAGGGTCAATATTAAGTCTTCTTTAAATGTTTGATAGAATTCACCTATGAAGCCATCTAGTCCTGGGCTTTTTTTTGTTGGGAGTTTTTGATTACCTGTTCATTTTCAATACTAGTAATCAGTCTGTTCAAATACTCTATTTCTTCCTGATTCAGTTTTAGAAGACTACATGTTTCTGGAAATTTATCCATTTCTTCTAGGTTGTCCAGTTTGTGAGCATGTAATTATTAGTAGTAGTTTCTCATGCTTTGTATTTCTGTGAGGTGGGTTGTTATTTCTCCTCCTTCATTTCTGATTTTATTTATTTGAGTTCCGTTTTTTGTTTGTTTTTTGTTTTGGGTGAGTTTGTCTAAATGTTAGTGAGTTTTATCTTTGAAAGAACCAGCTCTTGGTTTCATTGTTTTCTTTCTTTCCTTTTTTAAGTCTTTAGTTCATTTGTTTCTGCTGTAATCATTATTATTTTCTTCTATTAACATTAGGTTTTGTTTGTTCCTATTTTTCTAGTTCCTTTTGGTGTAAGGTTTTGTTTTTGTTTTTGGTAAGGTTTAATCATTTGTGATTTTTCTTGTGTTTTGAGGTAGGTCTGTATCAATATGTACTTCTCTCTTAGAACTGCTTTTTTCTGTGTCCCAAAGATTTTGGGATTTTCATTTTTATTTGTCTCCATTTATTTTTTTTTAGTTCCTCTTTGATTTCTTTGTTCACCTATTGGTTGTTTAATTTTTTTAGCCTCCATGTGTTTGTGGGTTTTTTTTCTAGTTTTTTTTTTTCCTTGTAATTGATTTCTAGTTTCTTACTGTTGAGATTTAAAAAGATGATTGATATGACTTCAATCTTAAATTTATTGAGACTTGCTTTGTAGCCTTACATGTGATCTGTCTGATAAAATGTTCCATAGGCATGTGAAAAGAATGTGTGTTCTGTTTGTGGATGGAATGTTCTATATATATCTGTTAGGTCTATCTGGTCTAATCTGTCGTTCAAAGCTATTGTTTCCTTGTTGATTTTCTGTTTGGATTATCTGTCTATCTGCTGATATAAGTGGGGTGTTAAAATTCCTTATTATTAATGTATTACTGTGAATATCTCCCTTTATGTCTGTTAATTTTTGCTTTATATATTTAAGTGCTCCTATGTTGGGTGCATAGATACTTATAATTGTTCTATTCTCCTTTTGGATTGACCCTTTTATCATTTTGTAATGATCTTTGTCTCTTGCTACAGTCTTTTTTTTTTTTTAATATTTTATTTATTTATTTGACAGACAGAAATCACAAGTAGGTAGAGAGGCAGGCAGAGAGAGGAGGAAGCAGGCTCCCTGCTGAGCAGAGAGCCCAATGCGGGGCTCGATCCCAGGACCCGGATCATGACCTGAGCCGAAAGCAGAGGCTTTAAACTACTGAGCCACACAGGCGCCCCTACAGTCTTTCTTTTAAAGTCTGTTTTATCTGATGTTTCTATTTCTACTCCAGGTTTTATTTTCACTTCCATTTGAGTGGAATATTTTTTTCTGTCCCTTCGCTTTTAGTCGGTATGGGTCTTTAGGTCTGAAGTGAGTCTCTTGTAAGTAGCATATAGATTGGTCTTGTTTTTTTATCCACATCACCCTATGTCTTTTGCATTTAGTCTTTGAAAATTTAAAATAATTACTGATTACATATTATTTTGTTCATTGTTTTCTGGTTGTTTTTGTAGCTCTCTGTTCTTCTTTGTTCTATTTCCTTATGGTTTGATGGCTTTCTTTAGTGTTATGCTTAGATTCTTTTCTCTTTATTTTTTGTGTATCTAGTATAGGTGTTTGATTTGTGGTTGCCATTGGGTTCATATATAACATCCAACATGTATAGCAGGCTATATTAAGTTGATGGTTGCTCAAGTTCAGGTACATTCTGAAAGCATTAAATTTCTACTCCCTCCCTCCACATTTTACATATATGATGTCATATTTTACATCTTTTTAATTGTCTATCTCTTGACTGATTTTTATAGATATAATTGATTTTACTGCTTTTTGTGTTTTAACCTCCTTGTGTTTTTTAAGTAATTAATCTACTATGTTTACTATATGTTTGTTTTTATTTGTGTCATTAGATACCTTTTATTATTTTCTTCTAGTTATGCCCGTTCTTTCCATTTAATTAATTTCCTTTAACATTTCTTATAAGGCTGGGTTAGTGGTGATAAACTCCTTTCTTTTGTCTGGGAATCTCTCTCTCCTTCAATTCCGAATGATAACCTTGTCAGGTAGGGTATTGTTGGTTGTAGTTTTTTTCCTGTCAGTACTTTGAACATACTATGACACTTTCTTCTGGTTTGCAAAGTTTCTACTGAAAAATCAGCTCATAGTCTTGAAGTATTTCCCTTGTATATAAGTATTTCCTCTTGCTGCTTTTATTTATTTATTTTTTAAGATGTATTTGAGAGAGAGAATGTGTGAGTTGAGGAGAGGGGGAGAGGGAGAGAATATTCAGGCAGACTCTCCACTGAGTACAGAGCCTGACCCAGGACTTGATTTCATGACTCATGAGATTGTGACCTGAGCCAAAACCAGTAGTCAAACAGTTAACTGACTGAGCAATCCAGGTGCTGTTACTCTTACTTTTTAAAAAATTCTCTATTATTATTTTTGCCATTTTAGTTATGTATCTTTGTGTGTGGATCTCCTTAGATTCATCTTGTTAAGTGTTGTCTGTACTTCCTAGACCTATATGTGTGCTTGCTTTCTCAGATAAGGGGAATATTCATCTACTGTTTCTTCAAATAAATTTTCCAGCCCCTTCTCTCTCCTTTTTCAGGGATCCCTATCATATGAATATTGTTAACTATTGATGATGTTGCAGAGTTCTTTTAACCTATTATTTTTTTTTTTCTTTTTGTTCCTTTTTTTTTTTTCTGTTTGGCTTGGTTACTTTCCATTACCCTGTCTTCCAGATCACTGATCCATTCTTCTGTGGTTTCTAATCTGCTGTTGATTCACTCTAGTATATTTTTTCCATTTTTTAAGTTCTTTTGTATCTCTTTGTTGAAGTTTTCACTGAATTCATCCACTCTTCTCTCAAGTATCTTTATGACTGTATCATTATGACTGTTACTTTGAACTCTATGAGAAATATTGTTGATCTCCATTTTTACTTGGCTCTTTTTCTTGTCTTGTTCTTTCATTTGGGTTGTATCCCTCTGCCTTCTCATTTTGTTTAACTCTCTTTGTTTGTTTCTCTGTATTAGTTAGGTTAGCTGTATCGTGGTCTTGAAAGTAGTAGCCTTGTGTAGAAGTCATGTGTTACCCTGTAGCCAGAACCAGGTGCTTCATTGGTGTTCCCTGTGTGAGCTGCATGTGCCTTCCTGTTGTGGCTCAGCCACAGTTGCTTTGGGCTTGCTGGTGGGTGGAGCTGACCTTCAGCCCAGCTGGCTGTTGTTGGGATACTGGGCAGAATTTGCTCCCTACACTGTTGAGAGGCCCAGCTGCAACTGGTGGTTGGGGCTAGCACAGCCTAGTTGTCTACAGTTAGCCCCTGCCACCGCTGCAAGCACTAAAGTGCAGGGGCTTGCTATGTGTGCAGCCAGCTAAGAGGCCTGGCTGTAGAAACTGTGGGTGGGCTGATGTATGGTGTTGTCTCCCCAACTTCTCAGGGCAGGAGTCACTTTGGAGTGGTACCAGTTTTGGCAGGGGCAGCCTGATTGGGGAACACTGGGGTGGGTAGCAGTGTAGATGGGAGAATGTTAGAACTGTATCCAGTTATCTAGACCAGAGAGTGGGAAAGAAATGGCACCTACCAACAGTATAGTTCCTTAAGAAATCTCCTATAGCTCCAGGCCCCTCCAGCATATGTTCTAAGATTAGTCAATAATCTTCACGTACACCCCAAGTGCTTTTCAAACTGCTGCTTCTCTGCTATGTGTTTACCGAGTTATTTAGTGTGCTGGTTCTTTAAGGGCAGGGACTCAGTTTCTAACTGCCTTCCAGCTCTCCAGGGATTAAGCTCTGGGGATTTTTAATGCTCCTGAAGTTAAGCTGGGTAATTTTCAAAGCCATACATTATGGGGACTCATCTTCCTAGTGTGAGTCCCCAGGGCCGGGAGTGCCTGCTGTAAGGTCTCATCCCCTCACTCCTCCTTGCTTATCATGTCCCTCCCACATTTTTTGATGGGGTTTCCTCTACAACTAGGTGTGGAAGATTTATTCTGCCAGTCTTCAGATTATTTTCAGAGTTAGTTGTGTAGATGTAGTTGTTGCCTTGGTGTGTCTGTCAGTGGGATGAGGTGAGCTCATGATCCTCCTACTCTGCCATCTTTCCAGTCTCTAACTTTTTGCCCTATCTTAGAGCGCTAGATTCCAAAGCAGAATCTTTTGTCTCAGAGTTTTTTAAATAAGATTTTTACACTGCCAATAGTTTTTTTAGTAAGATATTTATTTCTTCTAAATCAGTTGTGGATTATTTTTTCAAAATTATTGGAAGTAGCTACTGACAGTATTTTCTTTAAAAAACGTGTTTGAAAGAATTTTAGGTTTACAGAAGAGTTGCAAAGCTAGTACAGAAAGTTCCTGTATTATACTCCTGTTTTCCTACTGTTATCATCTGACAACCCATGGTGTATTTATAAACATTAGTACAGAACTGTTAACCAAACTACAGATTGTATTTGCATTTCCCCAGTTTTTTCACTGATGTGTTCATTCTGTCCCAAGATTCAGTCTAAACCACAGCATTGCACTTAGCTCTCATGTCTCTTTTGGTCTCCTCTACTTGGTGGAGAATTTTTTTCATTGTCTTTGTCTCTCATAAGTTGGCACTTTTTAAAAAAATTAGTGATCAAGTATTCTGTAATATGTCAACTTTGATTTCTCTGATACTTTGTCATGATTAGACTGAAATTATGGCTTAGGGGAGCAATTCCACATGGTGATACATATGCCCTTGTCATCATATAATACCAAAGAGTAGAGAATATCTATAATACTTTTTAAATTGTGGTAAACTTTAATAACTTGGTTAATGTATTATTTTCTTTTTAATCCCCATCTGGAATAGTTTCTTTCATAATATTACTTATGTGCATCTTTTCTTGATGACTTTTGTGAGAGGTTTGTGTATTTTGTTGCATTCTTTTTCAGAGAAATCAATTGTATCTTATTGATCTTCCCTGTTGTATCTTTTTTTCTCTTTTATTATTCCGTTCTTATTTTTCTTTTCTTTCCTTCTTCTGGGAGACAAGAGTGTTTTTAGATTGGGCTGAAATGGACGTGACTTCAGAGTCTTTACCAGAGTATTTTTTTTACTGTAATCTGTGGTATTCATTTAGTTGAGATATGAGTATATAGTATGGAGGTTGAAGAGGGGTACTTTTTTTTTTTAAGATTTTGTTTATTTATTTGACAGACAGAGATCACAAGTAGGCAGAGAGGCAGGCAGAGAGAGAGAGGAGGAAGCAGGCTCCCTGCTGAGCAGGGAACCTGATGTGGAGCTCCATCCCAGGACCCTGGGATCATGACCTGAGCTGATGGCAGAGGCTTTAACCCACTGAGCCACCCAGGCGCCCCTAAAGAGGGGTTCTTAATGTGAGACAATATGTAGAATTCCTGATATTTAAAAATTGTTTTCTACATGGTAATCTCAGTTAAAGGAAATGAAGACATTAATAATTTACTTAGCTTACTGTAGCTTATTGTAATTACTTAGAGCTGTGTTAATAATTTTTTAAAATATTTAAGAATAACAATAAGAAATATTAGTTCAAAACTGCTCATATTTCCTACTGCAAATAATGAAATTTATGTTTTAAAAAAGAGCGATTAGGAGTAAGAAGTAAGATAAAATGAAAATTGATCGAAAATTACAAGTTTACCAAATACCAGAGTGGAGTAATTTATTCCCCAGGGAATATCTTTTCACACTTCTGTGATTTAGCTGCCAACTATTTTTCATTTGAGGCTGAAAGAATTTTGTCTAAATCAGTTAACTAAAAGAGACTGTTAACAATACCCATTTTATATTGCTGTTGTGAAGATGAAATAATATGTTTTGTATAAAGTATTTACTATAGTGCCTGAGGCATAATAAGATACAATGAGTGTCAGTAAAATTAGTATCTAAGTGTAAACTTTGTATGATAATTCCCTAAGGCAATCCAGCTTGTGTAGGTATTCTTCTTTTTTTTGTAATTTTTTATTAACATATAATGTATTATTAGCCCCAAGGGTACAGGTCTGTGAATCGCCAGGTTTACACACTTCATAGCACTCACCATAACACATAACCTCCGCAATGTCCATAACCCAACCACCCTCTCCCTACCCCACTGCCCCCAGCAACCCTCAGTTTGTTCTGTGAGATTAAGAGTCTCTTAGGGTTTATCTCCCTCCCATCTTGTTTGATTTTTTTCCTTCCCTATCCCCAACCCCCCACGTTGCCTCTCAAATTCTTCATATCCAGGAGATCATATGGTAATTGTCTTTCTCTGATTGACTTATTTCACTCAGCATAAGTAGGTGTTCTTCTTTAGACAGGTTCTTATGTAGAGTTTGTCAAGACAGCTTAACCTTTTAACACTTGTTAATGAATGCAGAAAATATATATCTATCTGTTATTCTTCAAATCTGTTTATATATATATATATATATATATATATTTAAGGTTTTATTTATTTGATAGAGACAGAGAGAGAGGGAGAGAGGGCAAAAGAGCACAAACAGGGGGAGCAGCAGAGGGAGAAAGAGAAGTGTACTCCCAGCTGAGCAGGGAGCCCAATGCAGGGCTCGATCCCAGGAACCTGGGATCATGACCTGACCTGAAGGCAGATGCTTAACTGACTGAGCCACCCGGGCTCCCCAAATCTGTAATGTATTTATCAGGTTGAAATGCCTTTTGGATGATTTTTTTCCCCCTCACCCTTGGGGTTTATGCTGTTCTACTTCCCAAATTCTTGACAAAGTGTTCATAGATGTATTCAGAAAAATGATTATCAGCCTCCATGGTTTTATTCTTTCTTGATTTCTTGACCCCCACCTCCTTTTAAATTTTAAACAACCCTGTCTGGATTATTTGTATGAACAACAGAGAGATTGGTGATCAGGGCATTCTAATTTCCTTCACATACTCAGTTTCCTGAGTAAATTACTTCATTGGATTCCTTACCTGTAAAATAGGGAAGGTTGGATCAGCTGACTTTGGAGGCCCCTTTCAACTTGAAATTTCTGTTTTCCAATATATGGTTTTATATGAGGTCTAATTAGATTTAAGCTGTCATAAACAGGATGATGAGAAAACATGATGATAAATACTCTGTGACAAGAGACTGGTAATTGCCAAGAGCACAAGGAAATGTTAAAAAAAAAAAACGCGTGCAACTGGAGAAAAGATTGTACAGAGAAAAGATTTCAGAGTAGAGAATATTAGCGAGCAAGCAATCCTTAGCTGATAGAACTGTTTGGTTGTTTTTTTTTTCCCTGCTTAGATGGTTCTCACTTAGTGCTAAAATTATTTAATGTAGTCTGAAAGGTTATTTTTATCATAATGGCCAAGAGTTGCTAAAGTAAAAGAACATGTGTTTTTCTTAAATCTTGAATACTTAGTATATTGCTTGCATTTAGATATTCAACATTTATTAAGTACTGGTACCTTAAAACTGTGTTCCAGCAACTGTCTACATTTCATTTTAGCCCTCTGATTCTTAAGCACTGTCCTTTAGCTAAAATGCTTGCTTCTACCACACAGGTAGTTATCTGATACTAATGCGATAGCTCTTTCCCTACAATTTGGGTTAGATAATCTCTACCTCCGTTAATTTTGTGATGATTATAATTTTTTTTAACCACAGTTACATACTTTCTCCCTTTTTCAATACTGTAGTCTTAAACTCATCAGTAGATAAATAAATTTGGGTAGTACCATTAAAGAGAAGATTACTTCCTAATGTAAATTTGGTTATATGAAGGTATATTAGGTGTATTTTATGCTATACCACCACCTATATCTATATCCTGTCACCTATATCATTTTTTATATGATCATACATACAGAACTATCTTATATTTCCTTATTGTAAGAGAAATATATAAAGATTCCCATCCCCGGGGTACCTTCTTGGAGGATTTCAAAAGATTGAAGGCTATTTCAGCCTTTAAAGAAGTAAAGTTAACTGTCAGGCTAATGGAGGATTTTTCCTTTTGAAATCAGTATCTTCCACTAAGTGATAATTCTTGTGGAACATGAATGCTGAAATACTTAGCAAACTACAGTTAGGATTTCATGTCTTTTGGAGAAAAGTTGTAATTGGGTGCAGTGGGATTTCTGCGGGAAAGACAAGAAGAAGTCCTAAAAGAACACAGAAAAAACAGCGATGTAAAATGATGTAAAGGGAGAAAAGGAGGAGGTCATTGTTAACTTAAAGATCATAGATCATCTGCTTTTTAAGTTATAAACTAGGACTGGTCTCTTTTTGCTTAGTTGTGTTCTTGTAAAAGATGGCTTCTCTTGAAATATGTAAACACTATAGAAATAATCCCAGTTTCATGCATTTTGAAAAAAAGTGTTTTAGAGAAATAATAGATTTACAAGTGGAATGTATGTTACAATTTTTTTGTTGTTGTTGTTAAGAGGTTCAGTGAAACAGTGGTTAAAAATTTTTTTCATGGTAACACAAAATCTGTACACACAAAATATAATTGATATTCCTTAAGTAAAGTGTTCTTATATAAGGAAGAAAACACCTGATGTAACCATAGATTGTATATCTGCGTATTTTTCAGTGTTTATTTCACTTGGAAAGATAAAAGTGATTTTGGGGCCTGGGTGGTTGAGTGGGTTAAGCCTCTGCCTTCGGCTCAGGTCATGATCTCAGGGTCCTGGGATTGAGCCCCTCATCGGGCTCTCTGCCCGGCAGAGAGCCTGCTTCCTCCTCTCTCTCTCTCTGCCTGCCTCTCTGCCTACTTGTGATCTCGCTCTGTCAAATAAATAAAATCTTTAAAAAATAAAAAAATTTAAAAAAATTTTAAAAAGAAGATAAAAGTAATTTTATTCATATGCTAACTTACATTAATATAGTAGAATTGCCAACTGGGACTTTCAGTGCAATAACAATCTAAAGTTGTTTATAATTTTAATAAATAAAAATTGTAACTTCATATATCTAAATGTCACAATGTAAGATTTGAATATTTTCAGTGATACATAAAAAGGCAGGCATAACCAAATAATTGGAAACATAAATATTGTGGTATAAATTTTCTGCAAGAACTTTAATTTTACTTAAAATTAAAATTGGAGGGGCATCTGGGTGGCTCAGTCCATTCGGTTTCCAACTCTTGATTTCAGCTCAAGTCATGATCTCAGGGTCGTGGGCTCAAGCCCAATGTGGGGCTCTGTGCTCAGCTTGAAGTCTGCTTGAGAGTCTCTTTCCCACTTTCTCTCCCCTCCTGTACCTCACCTGCTCATGGTCCCCCTCCCTCTCTCAATTAATAAATAAATCTTTAAAATTAAAACTGGATATATGCAATTATAAAAATGAACAAAATATATATATATATTTTTTCAAAATAGATATATTTTTAAATGCTGGTAAAAGGCATTGATTAGATACTTAAGGATACTATTGAAAACACTGTATTTTTAATGTTAAAAGGATTCAAAATTATGCTTTCCAGTAATTCTGTAGTTAACTTTCTAGTTTGAGTACTCTTTGAACAAAAATAGAAATTAAAATGAAATTATTTCTTCCCCTTTGAATTTGGAACACTCTGTAACATAGGCTGCTGTGGCTGATTTGTGTTTTCTCTGATATATCCATGTGATTGTTATTCTATTTCTAAATTGTATAGACGTTGGAGATTTCATGAGATGTCATTTCATTCTACAGTCTTTATAGATAAAGTCTAGTTTCGTAGTCTTTACTCTTCTATCTCTCAATTCCTGAGGGATAGGTTTTTAAATTTCCCAGCTTATTTTTAGATTTATTAACTTTTTTCTTTGCAGTTGTTGGTTTTGTTTCACATCTCTATTGTTGAATAAATATCAAAATTGGTATTTCCATAGTTATTTTTATTGCTTTTTATTATTTTTGTCCATCTTGTACTCTTTTTTTTTTTTTTTAATTGTAGCACATACTAATATTGTTATATCAGTTTTCTTTGTACTTTTGGAGATTTTGGTGTGTGTGTTTAACTTTTTTAGTATAAAATATAAAATAGAGAAAACTATACAACATAATTATACAATTGTACAACCTAATGAATTATTATAAGGTAAATATTCTTGTTCTTACACCCAAGTCAAGTAATAGAACCATGTCAGCCACCCCTGAAATCTTTGCCTGTGTCCCATCCCTTTCCTTTCTCCAAAAGTTTACCACTATCCTGACTTTTAAGGCAATACCGTTTTTCTTTTTCTTACGGTTTTATCACCTATGTGTATATTCCCAGATTCTGTACGAGTTTTTAGTCTTGTCTATCCAAAAGAACTTCATATGTCTTTTAATCAACAGGTTGCTTTTCTGTCCTTTTTCCCTCCTTTTACTTTGTTGGTGAACCCTGGCCCTTTGATCTTTTAGACTTTCCCATCCTCTGAATTTTGCTGATTTGCATGAGACACATTTAAATATGTTCCTTTGTCCTCTGTATTTCTGCAAATTGGTAGCCCAGAGGCTTACTCAGACTCATTGGTCCCTCTGGCAAAACTGTAGATATTCTTCCATATTATCTGTTTTTTCACTTTTTTGGATGTAAGCAGCCGCTGATGTTGAATACCAACATCTTTTTGTTTATTGTGGTTTGTAAAACTATCATTTTAATTCTGCCATTTAATTTTCATTTTTACCTGGAATAATATTTGGTCACCCATTGGTTATATAGGAAGGATAAAATAACTGCTTGTTTCTTTCCTTTACTTACTTGTCGAGGTAACAAGTTGGTTTGCTGTTATCCTCAGAAAATGACTAACTAGCTTTTTTTCTCCATTATATTCTGATGAACTTATAGATTTAAATACATTTGATTCATTTCTATTCATTGTTTTATCAAAGTTTAAATTGCCTTTCTTTGTTTAGTTGGCTCATGGTCTTTTTCATATGACTTTAGTCATACTTGCTATCTTCCTTGCTGTCTAGTGTGTCAGGATGTTCCAGACTTACCTTGTACATTTTCTTCCCCAGACCTTATTATTAGCTACTTAATGAAAAACTTAGTTTTATTTTTTTTTAAGATTTTATTTATTTATTTGACAGACAGAGATCACAAGTAGGCAGAGAGGCAGGCAGAGAGAGAGGAAGGGAAGCAGGCTCCCCAGCGAGCAGCCCGATGCGGGGCTCGATCCCAGGACCCTGGGATCATGACCTGAGCCAAAGGCAGAGGCTTTAACCCACTGAGCCACCCAGGCACCCTGAAAAACTTAGTTTTAAATACACAAGTGACACATAAATGCTTTCTTGAAAAACTTTGAATGAACCAGATTCTTTCCTCAGTCCTTCTCTATCTGGAGGTAATCCCTGTTACTATTTGGTTAACTGTCTTTACAAACCCATTCCTATGAATTTTTATGTTTACATACGACATAAGTACAATACAGAGATCATTTTCTTTTTTCATGTGACTTTTTTTGTAACTTCAGACAGTCATAAATGATACGCTCACTAACTTCTTTGTTTATTCAGTTATATATCTTGATAATTTTTCTGTTAGTGCATAGTACATGCTTTTTAAATTGTTACTTAATATTTGATATGGTTCCACCTCATTTGATTAAGCTCTTCTCAGAGTATATTTGTTTGTTTACAGTTTTACCACTAATATAACTCTTGCTTTTTTTGTGCACAAAATGCAGATGTTTGTTTGGAGTTATAAAGTATGTGCATTTAGAATTTTGCCAGTTTGCCCTCTGAAGTGCTTGTTCTTCCACAAACAGTCTGAGAACGCCTGTTTCTTTACCACTCAGCAATCTTGCTCTTATGCAATCTTGCCAGTCCTAGGGGAAACCATTCCCATGATTTCCCAATGCCTTCCTGGTGTGGGAACAGGGGTGAGTAGGAGGTTTTCTCCAGTGAGGGCTGCAGCAAGTGGTCTGGTAGCAGAGGTCTCCCTCCTCTTGGGCTTCACTATCTCTCACGCACCACTTACTGCTCCAGTGGGGACGCAGACACAGCTGCTGCTGGGCGCCTCACTTGACAGCCTGGCTTGTGCTCCTAATGACCTAGTGGGTTTGGTCATCCTTTGTGTGCCATCCAGCTTGTAGCCCCTGCCACTTCTCTGCCTGTCTGCCTCCACTCTCTTCCCACCCTCTCCTTGTCACAAAGTCTTGTGTACTTTGGTGTGTCGTTTTATTTTCCTACATTATTCAGTCTTCTTTCTATCTTTTTCAGTTTCTTTAAGTCCAAGGGCTACTGCCAACATTGGGGTGTTAAAAAGTATCCTTCTTGTCATTTCTCAGATTTAGAGTGGGAGCAGGAGACTGCATTTAGTTTGCTGAAACCCTAGTCTCATTTTAAACATAAGGGGAAAGGAAGGTTTCACTAAAAGATTAAGTTGCCCATTGTCATATACCAGTATCAGGACTTTTCAGAGTTCCAGCCTAACTTTTGATGACTATCACAAATCCGGTCTGCTATTTGAATTAACAGCTCATTTAGTTTTCTTTAAAAGCCTTGATTTTAAAGTCCCAATCAGTGATTGTGGTCTCTTTTGGTCTCTTGCTTTATTCTCCTCTGTAATAATTAAAAGTGGTTCCATTTTTCTCCTGTCAGTACTTAAAAATAATAGGTGATGTTTATTGTTTACTCAGGTACCAGGGACCGTGTTACATGCTTTCTTGGATTATGCTTAGTCTTTTTTTTTTTTTTTAAAGATTTTATTTATTTACTTGACAGATAGAGATCACAAGTAGGCAGAGATGCAGGCAGAGAGAGAGAGAGGAGGAAGCAGGCTCCCCGCCGAGCAGAGAGCCCTACGTGGGGCTCGATCCCAGGACCCTGAGATCACAACCCGAGCCAAAAGCAGAGGCCTTAACCCACTGAGCCACCCAGGCGCCCCGATTATGCTTAGTCTTTACCACATCCTTGCAACCATGAGGTTTAGGTACTTTTATTATCCCCACTTTACAGAAGAGGAAATCTGAGTACCAAGAGGTTAAGAAATGCTTGCCCAAGGTGACATATTAATGCAGCCAGAGCTCAGACCCACACAGTCTGGCTCCAAAATCCTGGCCTTAAGGTCTATGCTAAATATTCCTGTTAGTCCCCATCATCCCAGCTAAGTGGTTTCATTATATTGGCAGTTTCATTATGATTGCTCTAGGCATTTTCCACACAGTCCTGTTAGGATCAAATAATAAACCATATTTCTAAAAATTCTTTATATTCTTTTCTCAAGGTTTATCTCTTGGGACCTCTGTTCTTAGATGAAATTAGAGTTTATTCAGATGACCAATTTAGTCAGTGCTTTTGTATATTTCTAACAACATCATTTCACGGTTTATTTTCATTATCTGTCAGTCCAGTAGAAATGCTGTATATTTATAATGTTTTTATGCAGTTATAAAAATATGTAGTGATTGAATAATTATGCCGCAGTACTTCTGCAGTTGTTAACTTTTTAGGGAGGACAGCTTAGTTATTTAAACACTGGGAATATCATTGTTTCTTTTAGACAGTATGTTCCCTGATTCCAGCTTATCTGGGCCTTTTGGGATCAGAAACAAATGGCAGGTGTGTTGAGAATATCAAGAATGGAAGTTTTCCTGGTGCTGAGCAACAAGAATAGGATTTGGTAATGAAAAGAATTCTAGGGGTACCTGGGTGGCTCAGTCATTGGGTGTTTGCCTTCGGGTCAGGTCGTGATCCTGAGGTCCTGGGGTTGAGCCCTGTGTCGGGCTCCCTCTTTGGTGGGGGGCCTGCTTCTCTCCCACTCCCCCTCTTTGTGTTCCCTCTCTCGCCATGTCTCTCTCTGTCAAGTAAATAAAATTAAAAAGAAAAAAGAATTCTAGGTAACCTGATTTTCCAAATATTCACATGTTTCCCATTCTTGACTGATTTTTATTTGATCCTGCGAAGTTGAAAGGGGGAAAAAAAACCCAATGTGTTTCAAATAGATAAGATCGGTTAGATCATTATTTCACTAGATTTAATTTGGGTTTAGGAAGGAACTAATAGAAGATGAGTAGAGGAAATGAGCTCACTCTTTGTGGCCTTAGAGAAACTCATTGTTTGTTTGTTTTTTTAAGATTTTATTTATTTATTTACTTATTTGTCAGAGAGAGAGAGAGAGAGAGAGCGACCACAAGCAGGCAGAGTGGCAGGCAGAGGCAGAGAGAGAAACAGGCTCCCCCCGAGCAAGGAGCCCAATGTGGGACTCGATCCCAGGACCCTGGGATCATGACCTGAGCCAAAGGCAGTGGCTTAATCGACTGAGCCACCCAGGCATCCCGAAACTCATTGTTTTTATTAGTAATATCAAAATGTAGACTTTGTATCTGAGATTCTGTATACAGAATTACTATACCCATATTAATTCATGTACAAAAAACTTTCTCCAGGCTATCCAGATAATTGAGGAATGATATGGAGGCAAGGAGGGACAATGTTAGAAAGTCTGTATCCTACCTATAAAGAACAAGAAGTTTTTACTATGGAATAGTGATAATATACTTCTTGTTGCTCTTTTTGTAAAATAATCATTAATTCAGAGAAAAAAAAATTTTTTTAATGAGATGAAAGATTGCCAGTAGGAAGGTTAACAACTGCATAGTGGTTTGATTAGAGCATTAGTACTGGAGTCAGAAATTCCCAGCTTGGGGCCAGATAGTAGCTTTAGGCAAACTTTTTTTCTATTTCATTTTCCTCTTTCTGTAATTAGAAAGCCTGATACTCAGGTACATTTCTTATAGTGATTAAAACTTGCGTTACTCATAGTGCCTTGGCTAAGTAGGACTTACCGAATGTCACATGAATAATTGAGATGATTTTAGGTTCCTTTGCAATACAGAAACATATCTCATTAAATTTCTAAAAAGAAAAATACCTTCGTGTTTGAGTGGGAAGCAGCTCAGTGGCTCTAGCAGATCTCTTAAAGAACAACAGGTATTAGTCCCTTCAGTGAGTGATAATATATAAAGTGTACCTTTGAGGAATATACTGTTAGATTAAAGTGGTTCAGACTGAATTCTCAGACCAAATCATCTAATAATAGAGTTTTGGTAAATGAAATTCAGATATTCTTAACTTACTGGACTCGTGTCTACTCTAAAATTAAATAAGTATCATTCTAGTGTCAATATAACCAAATGTATCAGTGTAACAGTCAAAGCTATTATTTATTGAAATGACATATAATATGTTAACTATCATAAGTATTAATTCAGCTCTGATATGAAAAATTATTTTTAAGCATCAAGCATGCATTGACCTTTAAAATGCTTTGTAATTTGATTAGATTAGTAGAATAAGCAGCCGTATTTTGGCATACTTTGGTATTTTTCCATAGATAATTTGTATTCTCAATATTTTTTTTTGTTGTATCTTGTTCCAGTGATCGTGGTGGAGAAGACCCAAACCAGAAAGTAATCCATGGGGTTATTAACTCCTTTGTTCATGTTGAACAGTATAAGAAAAAATTCCCCTTAAAGGTAAAAAGCCTCCTTTAAAAACATAATCAGACCTCTAATTTCTTAAACTACCTGTTCTAATTTTTTAAATGTGATTTTAATTGATTTATTTAGTTTTATCAGGAAATCTTTGAGTCTCCCTTTCTGACTGAAACAGGAGAGTATTACAAACAAGAAGCTTCAAATTTATTACAAGAATCAAACTGTTCACAGTATATGGAAAAGGTAAGAAAGAACATATTACGCTAACTGCATCATCTCATATATAAGACATGATTTTATTTAACATTTATTTTCTTAGGTAATACATTTTTTTGGTGGAAAAGGTTTCTTTTATTTGATCATTACTCTGAATTATAGTTAATATGCAGTACCTATTGATAAGTCATTGTTCTTGCTATGGCATTCTCCATGGGAAAAAGTTCTATCCAATTTTCATCATGGTTGATGCTTCTTGATAAATCCTGATTACTTGATTGGCTTGTCTTTAAAATTAATGCTCACATTCTTGGCAAAAGAATAAATTATATCTGTGTTTAGCATAGAGGCTAGGTGTTTGGGTTTTTATCTTTCCTTCTTTAAAATGGAAGGAAAAATTTAATAATTCTGAATACTTGGTAGGTTACTGTTTTGGTCTGTTCAGTTTTTGGAAGACTGAGAAAAACCTCCACAAGAAATTTTAATTACTCCTTAAACCAACACATATTGATTACTATTTAAAAATTCCATGTATACTTTTTTTTTAGTAAAGAAATAATTGTGTTATAAAGTCAGTCATCGTATAAGATGTATTAAATTTTTAGCCAGGTTTTTTCATTTACAATATTGAATTCCAGGCATTTTATTATACAATGATTTTTGTTAGTTTGTTTAGCCAAGAAGATAATGTATTTCAAGTGGAATAGCTGTAGAATGGCCTCCATAGATCACAGGTCAAGAGATAACAGTACATTGTTACAGATTCCACAAAACCCAGATCTAGAAGTCTGAGTTGTTTTAATTCTTTTCTGCTGTTGTCACTGATTAGCTCTAGGACCTCGAGTTAAGCCTTCTAGGACATTTTTCTCCATCTATTAAGTACAGGTTATACCAGGTCAGTGGCTCTTAGCTTTAAGCCTTTTTGCTTCTTAGACTCTTGTTAAAGGTTCTAGATCCAGTCCTGAAAAGTGCACATGGATTATCAGTAATACACACACACACACACACACACACACACACACACACACTCCTTGTTATATTTGGCTCTCAAAAAGAGGCCCTTGACAAAAGTATTATATATTCCACTTACATGGAATTTCTCTCTAGAATATGGAATATCTAGAATAGGTAAAGACAAGAAGTTATTGGGAGGAGAGAATGAGGAATTATTGTGTAATGGTTACAGAGTTCTTTTTGGGTGTGATGAAAAAGTTTTAGAAATAGACAGTTGCACAACATTATGAGTATAATTAATGCAACCGAATCACACACTCAAAAATGGTTAAAATGGCATATTTTATGTTACATATATTTTACCATAATTTTAAAAACACTAATAATGTAATATACCCCAAACCATTGAATTATATTTTTAAGTGGGTAAATTCTACAATAAATAAATTATATCTCAAACTGTTAAAATGAAGGCCACTGGAAATTATGTTTGGGAAATAGCATTTGTAAGCGTAGTTCATTTAATTAACAGACTAATGTAGTCTTCCTACTTCTCGTTCTCTATTTTACCTGTAGTTTCAGCCTTTTCTCCCCAGCTGTAAGTGCTTTTATAGCTCTTTGAAGCCCCGCATTGAGACACTCCACTCTTGTCTACCTTTCTTTTGATATGTACCCGTCCCCTTCCATTATCATTAATTTTTTTCCTTTTCTCATCCTCCATCACCTCCCCACTCTAATTCCTGTTGCATTTAGTTAATCCATAAACATTAAATCCGTAAATGACTAATAGGCATAATCCTTTTAAGGGATGTTTTTCTTTCAAAAGCAAAAGTTTTTGACAAAAATTACTTTCTTAGTTGATTAAATATGCACTGAACATATTATAGTCCAGATACCTTCTTGCCTGCCTTTGGTTTTTGTGACTTTGTCCTAGACTACTGGCACCACAGGGGAGTGTAGTAGGAAAGATAGGACAGTGAGTTTCTCTTCAGTCTTTGCCTCATTTTCATCAAAAGGTATCTGAGAGGTAACCAGGAATGATGTATTATTTCCCCTTTCAACATCACCTTCCTTTCCAGTATTACCTTCTTATGCCCCCGCAAACTCGGCAGTATTCTCCAAGGCTTAACTGTGCATAGTTCTCTGGGACCATTTGAGTTCAGAAAATCTAGTTACATAGCTTCAAATTGCAGAACCTTTTCCAAGTCTAAACATTTGTATGTATATGTGCTATACTAGCTGGTTTTTATTGTGAATGTTGTTTTGTTTTGAGGTAGAAATTAGCCAGATTCTCTAGCTGTTATCTTCATTAGCTTGTTCTTGTTAATATTAATCAGTGTTTTATTGGTAGCCCAGTGTTTCTTATGTAGGATAAGCTTTACTAAAGCTCTTAATTGACATATTTAACTATGACTAAATATAATTGACTTTAAAAAATGTTTATGAAATCTTTAATTTGATAATTATCATGTACATACTGTTTACATTGACATTTTATGAGACAAGGAACCAACATAAAATAATTAGATCAATCTACTTAATCCAGTTGATGTAAACTGTTTTTTAGTTTGATAGTTAAATATTCATAAAGTGACCACCTGTTCTGGTTTTTTAATAATTTTTACCCATTTTTACTGTTGCATGTTAGGTTACCTATATAATAGCATGATCAAGGTTATTAAATGAAGACAAAATGCAGGCCACTTAACTTGAGTTCATGTTCATGAGATTTTGGTAAAATGTAGGTGATAACTAATAGCCTAAATAAAATTTAAAATGATTTATGGAATGTGGGTTTAAATTGGTTATATAATCCTTATTTGTTACCTGGCCATCTTTAATTGAACCATTAAAATTAGGCTATCTAAGTTACTTACTGGTATTACAGGTTTTTCCTCATAATAGTTGCTGACTGTAAAAATATATTTCTAAAGGTTCTAGGTAGATTAAAAGATGAAGAAATTCGATGTCGAAAATATTTGCATCCAAGTTCATATACTAAAGTGATTCATGAATGTCAGCAACGAATGGTAGCAGACCACTTACAGTTCTTACATGCAGAATGTCATAATATCATCCGACAAGAGAAAAAAAATGGTATGTGATATGAAACAGTGAGTACGAATAGAAATTAAATTATAAATCCACTTTCTACACATCTCCAAGCTTTCTTAGATTTCAAACATTTTTAGTACTAGTCTAAAATATTCAATATGCCTTTTTATCAATTCTTAATAATCTGTTTTAAAAGACTGTTTTTGGGAAGGTATGTTTTCAAAGTGTATTCCAAAGTCAAAAGAAAAACTAGAAAAAAGTGTTTGTACATTTTTACATATCACAAGGCCTAATTTCCTTAATATATTAAGAGTTTCTACTAAATAGCAGGAAAACAAAGATGAAAAGGAAATACACATTTTAACCAGCTGAGCCACCCAGGCACCCTTGAAAAGGAAATAAACATTTTAAATATGTGCAGATACTCAATCTCGTTCAGAATAGAAGAAAATACAAAACAAAGACATAGTGAGATACTAGTTATAAGCAGTAAAAGAATGGAACTTGTTTTTTTAAAGATTTTATTTATTTATTTGTCAGAGAGAGCACAGGTAGGGGAGCAGCAGGCAAAGGGAGAAGCAGTCTCCCTGCTGAGCAAGGAGCCGGATGCGGGGCTCTACGTGAGATCATGGCCTGAGCCTAAGGCAGACACTTAACCTGCTGAGCCACCCAGCTTTCCAAAATGGAATTTTTTTTTTTAAGATTTTATTTATTTATTTATTTATTTGACAGAGAGAGAGAGAGAGATCACAAGTAGGCAGAGAGGCAGGCAGAGAGAGATTGGGGGTGGGGTGGGGATGTAGGCTCCCTGCTGAGCAGAGAGCCCAAGGTGGGACTCAGTCCCAGGACCCTGAGACCATGACCTGAACCAAAAGCAGAGGTTTAACCCACTGAGCCAACCAGGCGCCTGAATTTTTTTTTTTTTTTTAAAGGAGAAAATAGCACTAAAAATTTTCAAATAACAGGGAGTAAATGTAACAAGATACTTGCAAGACCTACACAGAAAATGAAACATTGTTGAATTGAAAGTAGCATTGATTTATAGATCCAGAAGAATCTACTCAAAACTAAAGTGGTTTTTCGTTTGTTTTAATTCTGAAAGTTAAACTCTTAGACTAAGAAAAATCAAGACGATCTTGAAGACTATCATGGGAAGACTTTGCAGGATGGCATGACTTACGATAAAACCACAGTAATTAGGACAATGAGACATTGGTGCAAGGGTAAACAAATAGACCAATGGAATAAAATAGCCTATAAATAACCCGTGCATAATAGGTACTTGATTTGAGACCAAGGTGACACAGTAGAGCAGTGGGTGAAAGGTAAGTCTTTTTAGTATAATGCTGAGTCTATTGGATGTTCTCTTGAGAGAAAGTAAAATCTGATCTCTACCTCAGACACCATATACAGAATCAATCAATACATTTTAGGCTTTTGACCTACATGTAAAACAGTAACACTCTGAGAAGATAATATAGGAGAGTAACTTCATGACCTTGAATTAAGGAAAGATATTTTAAATGAGACACAAAAAGCACTGACCACAAAGGGAAAGATTGATCAAGTGGACTGCATTTAAAAACAAAAAAACAACTTTTGGATCATTAAAAGACCATTCAGAAGACAATCATAGGGTAATATATTTGCAATCACTGAAAAAGGTTTATGTCCAAAATACAAAATGGTCAAGAAATTTGAATAGGTACTGCAGAATAGAGGATATCCAAGTGGCCAGTAAACATATACAAAGGCCCTCAATCTTATTAAAATAGGAGAATGTGAATTAAAAGCTGCACTAAGATACCAGTACTCACATTTTGATATAAAATTTAAAAGACCGAATATAATTAGTGTTGTGAAGTGTGTAGACTAGTAAAAAGTTGTTATATACTGTGGACTCAGAGTATAAGTTGATGCAACTACTTTGAAAACTGACATTGACTCTTAATGTTGAATGTATACATATCTTCTGATCCAGCCGTTCCAATTCCAGATACCTAATGCCCTGCCCAAACTACATGCAAATATATACAAAAAGGTGCAAGAGTGTCTATAGCAGTATTATTTGTATTAGTTCCAAACCAGAAAGAACTCAAATATCCAATAACAGTAAAATAAAGTACAGTATACTCCTATAATAGAATATTATTAGAGAAGTGAAAATGAACAATTATAGCTACATACAAAATGCAGGTGAGCCTTATAAACATGTTCAACAAAAGAAACCAAACATGAAGGAATTGTATGATTGATTCCATTTTTATAAGTAGTTCAAAACAGGCAAAACTAATCTGTTGGTTGGTAATCATTATAATGATTACCTGTGTAGAAGAGCAAGAGGAATAGTGATTGGGAAGAGGTATGAAAGGAACATTTAGGTGTGGGAAATGTCTCTTTCTTACTCTGTGCAGTGATGACGTGGGTATGTATGTGTTCACTTGTGATAATTCATTGAGATATATACTTATAGTTTGTACACTTTTTGTGTATTGTTATATTTCAATAAGAAGTTTAAAAAGCATTGCATTGAGACATCATTTTCATTTCTCAATGGGAAAGATCAAAATGTTTGATTACATGTTGTTGGCAAGAGAACTTCCTATTATTGGGAGCTGTTTTATAAGGATCTGTCTATAAGATGAAGCTCTTGACACAGTAGTCCCACTTCCAGGAATCTATCCACAGATATCTTTGTCCATATACAGGATTATTAATTGTAATATTGTAATACCAAGGATTGGAAAAAAACAAATTTGCATCAATATTTAAGAAATTTTAATATAGCCATATAATGGAGGTGCTAAGGCAGTTGTAAAATTACCTTTATATGATGACATAAAAAGATCTTTCAGTTAAAATGTTTTGTTCTGCAGTTGCAAATAATACACAAAATATGCTACACTATTAGTGTAAAAAGGCAGAGGGAAGACTATATTTGTTTGAATGTGTGTGAAACATCTTTGAAATGTTATTAACTGTAATATTGCTTTCCTGTTGATGGTCGGGAGATGGGTGTAGGGCCCTTTCTTTGCATTCTCTTGTAATTCTGCATTTTGAACCATATATTACCAAATACATTAAAATATTTTTTGAACTCTTTGGAAATTTAATAATCAAACTTCTTTTTCTCTTCAGACATGGCAAATATGTATGTGTTACTTCGTGCTGTGTCCACTGGTTTACCTCATATGATTCAGGAGCTGCAAAATCATATCCATGATGAGGGCCTTAGAGCAACCAGTAATCTTACTCAGGAAAATGTAAGTGATATAAGGAACTGGATATTTTTCTCTTAATCAGATTATAATGGAATTTTTCTTGACTTTACTGTTTTCAACAATGCCAGAAAAATCGTGCCATGATAGCAAATGAAACATCTTTTTTTGTTTGTGTGTTTGTTTTAAGGTTTTGTTTATTTATTTGACAGACAGAGATCAGAGAAGTAGGCAGAGAGGCAGGCAGAGACAGAGAGAGGGGGAAGCAGGCTCCCAACTGAGCAGAGAGCTGATGTGGGGCTTGATCCCAGGATCCTGGGATCATGATCTGAGCCGAAGGCAGAGGCTTTAACTCACTGAGCCACCTAGGCACCCCAGCAAGTGAAATACCTTTATTAAAATGTTTTAAACCTGTAGTTGGCCTCATTCTGGAATTACCACATTATTAGGAAATCATTGAATGAAATAGGCTTTCTCTTAGTCATATTGATGTGTTCATTGGGCAGTTGTTAAGTAACTTCTCACAGAAAAATATGTTTGCTGTTTCTAAATGATTGTGTTTCTATGTAATTGGCATTAATAATTGTAGTGGTAATGGTATTAATCGGTGGTTATACAGACAAGTTACAATTTGCTTTCTTTATATATGCTCCAAATTTGGTAGCCCAGGAAACAATTTAGATTAAAACAATCTTCCCTAAATATATGCTTGCTACCCACAATATCCAGCAGTGATCCTCATGTCCCTCATACTCATCTTTCTGAAGAGTTCCCTGCCAATTAAATGACTATTTACAGCAAAGTGTCTTTCCTCTCGAAATGTGTTACTATCGTCAAGTCTTGCTGTATCACCTTCTTTGTTATTACTTTAGTGATGGCTTAACCAGTAAGATAGACATGACGTGAAATGTTACTTCTCTTCCTGAAGTAGAGCTTTGGCTCTTCATTTCAGTAATTTCTATATGGACATCATTGTTCAGGAGCATTTATTAAATGCTGATCACTTCAGTGATTTTATGTTCTGCCACAGTAATGCATAAATAAAACCATTAGTTTATGTTATTAGTCTTTTAGGTTTAGGGTGCTAAATGATACTGAGCAAAGAGGCATAGGGCGTGGTGTCAAGGACAGGGGGTGGACGTGTAAGAGAATACATCTGTAATAGACTCAAATAATTTTATGACAAAGTTCCCTCCATTAAGTTCAAAAACTCACTTTTGCACTGCTAGATACTTCTTACCTCTGACATGTGGGAGAATTGTACTGCTTAGGTCAAGGATCTCTGTTTTCTCAGACTCTGGCTTTTTAACTCTTCTTTCACTCTCAGCCTTCAGTAGCTTTGAAGGCAGTTTTGGTGTATGTAATCCTCTGTGAAAGTGGTAGGCCTGGCAGTTCGTTCAGAGGCTGTATCTTGTTAGCCTGAAGATACGGTGTTCCAGTAGAGAGGAGTGTTTTTAGTGGGTTCTTCTGGCAGAACAACTCCAGTCCTGCATTTCTCATGTTGAATGACAGACTAATTTCAATATTAAAGTTTTAGATTTTCCAGGTCATCTTAGCTAAAAACATTTTTGAGGGTTTGTGTGTGTGTGCGTGTGTGTGTGTGTGTGTAACATTAATTTGGGGAAAACTTTACACATAAACAATTTTTTTTTAAAGATTTTATTTATTTATTTGACAGTCAGAGATCACAAGTAGGCAGAGAGGCAGGCAGAGAGAGAGAGGGGGAAGGAAGCAGGCTCCCCACTGAGCAGAGAGCCCGATGCAGTACTCGATCCCAGGACCCTGAGATCATGACCTGAGCCGAAGGCAGAGGCTTAACCCACTGAGCCACCCAGGCGCCCCACACATAAACAATTTTTTAGTAAGCCTCATTTTATCCTTGAACTTCTTAAAAGGTGATCTTGTACTTTGTATTTCATATTTTTAGATGCCAACACTATTTGTGGAGTCAGTTTTGGAAGTACATGGTAAATTTGTTCAACTTATCAACACTGTTTTAAATGGTGATCAGCACTTTATGAGTGCATTGGATAAGGTAACTTTTTAATACATAAATACATACAGTTTTCTTTAGGCAGTTTCAGAATGAGGGCTCCTAATTGGGTATATGATTTCTAATCTAGACAAAGTCAAAATAGAAATACAACTTTTAGATTAATAACTGAGTGATTAAATTGAATGCTTGAATTATATGGGAATTGAATTTCCCATGAGTATGCTACGTAGGGGGAATTGCTAATAAATTAGTATCTTCTAAAAAAAATGCTTGTATAACTTTAATATTCCTTAGTGCTGGTTTTTCCTTTAAATATAATACTAAGGTACTATACTGAATAATATTTGAAAAAAAAATATGTTTTCTAAATTTTTGGATTTTGGTATACTTTAAAATAAATTTTTTACATGGTTATTGTAAGATTTTTAAAAATGTAGTCTTATTTTATCTGTGTTCAGATACCAGTAATGAATTATAGAGACTATCTTTCGGTAGGAACAATATATACAATTTTTTATATAATTATTATGAGGGATAAAGTTAGAAATTTAACCTGCATTAAATATGAAAACAGGAACACACTACCATCAGAATGCTGTGTTTTGTGAAAGACAGTAACTTTTAGATATACAGATTATAGCATATTATATTGAACCAGCTGCACTTTTACCCCATTACTGGGGGCTAATTAGTGGTCTGTTTTCTTATTTAGGCCCTCACATCAGTTGTAAATTACAGAGAACCCAAGTCTGTTTGCAAAGCACCTGAACTGGTAAGTTTTGATGGTTGCTTAAAAGTAATCTTATGGAAAATCAGTATTAGAAAAAGAAAACTGAGGAGAGCGTCAAATTAATTTGGTTTTGTGTGTCTCTCAGAAAAACAGATGAAATTAAATTATTAAAAATAAAAACGATTGTGTACCTTGTGTATAATTTGGCATTTATTTAAGGAATGCAATCGACCGTGTACTAAAGGAATAAACTGACAGGGAAAATACTCCATTTCACAGTGTTTGGGATTTAAAATATGTGTGCTTTGGAATAATTTGCATTACTTCTCCTAGGGATTTTACTGATTTTATCTGAAATCTAAAGGAAATTGTGTGGTAAATTTTTGATAGCCTTTATAGGAAACTGACATACCGAGGTTGTTGTAAGATTTTTAAAAAGTACTTATTTAATATAAAAAACTATCAGAGCCTCTCAAAACTCATCTGGGTGTTCTTTTGAAACTTTTATTATATCAGTGCTTTATTGGGCTCTACACGTTGATTAGTTGTTTTTTTTTTTACTTATTTCTAGTTTTTTGTTTTGTTTAGTTTTGTTTTGTTTTTACCTTAGAGAATATATTTTAAGTTCTTTGGGGCATGTTCATAATTTCTAAAACAGCTTTAGGATGGCAAAGACCCTATCCATTGATCTTATTCTGTATTGTTGCCACTTTGCCTCCTTTGAGGCATGATATGTACAGAAGGGCCCTTTCTAAAATTTACTGTCAATTTCTACTTGAGCTTGCTAAGTACTGTGACAACTTATTAAAGAAGTCAGCGAAGGGGATGACTGAGAATGAAGTGGAGGACAAACTCACGAGCTTCATTACTGTTTTCAAGTATATTGATGATAAAGATGTTTTTCAAAAGGTAAGTTGTTAATAGAAAGCTTTAATTGTGTTTTAATCAGCTTTGACTTAGTTTTGAACTTTAAATCATCAGAAAGAAAGTAATCTTTAACAAAATTTTTTAATGCAGTTCTACGCAAGAATGCTGGCAAAACGTTTAATTCACGGGTTATCTATGTCTATGGATTCTGAAGAAGCCATGATCAATAAATTAAAGGTAATTTAAGCCTTTGATCTGATAATGTCCTAGAAATTATTCCATGAGCACATAAAGATATTCATTGCAGCATTATATGTAGTAATGAAATATTTCATTACTAGGTGTCTGGTTAAAAAATATAGAATGTATATTTGTGTGGTGGGATTGCAAATACTGAATTGAAAAGACAAAATCTTTCTTTATATATTGATTTAGAATCATCCACAAGATATAAACCTGTTAACTTTATAAAAGACTTGTATTTACTTAATGAATGAATACACCTAAATTATTCCTTTCACAAGTTTTAGAGTGAAATTGAATTTCAGGTCATTTTTACATCATTTTAGTGTATGAGAGAAATAGTAGTCGATTCATATTTATTCTGAGTTACTTAGTAGTTGATAATTCCTACATAGTAGTCATTGAATGTACTATGTGGTCCTTTTTAAATATACCATTCAGTAGTTACCTTTTGATTTTTTTTTTTTAAACATTTTATTTATTTATTTGAGAGAAGAGAGAGACAGTGAGAGAGAGCATGAGCGAGGAGAAGGTCAGAGGGAGAAGCAGACTCCCCATGGAGCTGGGAGCCCGATGCGGGACTCGATCCCGGGACTCCAGGATCATGACCTGAGCTGAAGGCAGTCGCTTAACCAACTGAGCCACCCAGGCGCCCTACCTTTTGATTTTTAAGAAATAATCTAAACACAAAACATTTTCTATCCCAAGATTAAAGATCCAAATTTTCTGACCTGCTGATGATACAGTTTTGAAAAATTTCAAGGAAGTGGATTTCATTATTCAGTAGATGGTATTAAAAATATGCCTAAGTACCCTCCTTTTTTTTTTTTTTTAAAGATTTTATTTATTTATTTGTCAGAGAGAGAGAGGGAGAGAGAGCAAGCACAGGCAGACAGAATGGCAGGCAGAGGCAGAGGGAGAAGCTGGCTCCCTGATGAGCAAGGAGCCCGATGCGGGACTCGATCCCAGGACGCTGGGATCATGACCTGAGCCGAAGGCAGCTGCTTAACCAACTGAGCCACCCAGGCGTCCCAGTACCCTCCTTTTGAAACTGACTAGTGATTCAAATATGCCTAGTCATCTTTCTAGGTATTTGATACTATATGTAAACCTCATAAGGTATCTTACTTACAGTAAATGGAGCATTTTGTAGTGTTGAAATAAGAAACAT
Organism: Enhydra lutris kenyoni; assembly: GCF_002288905.1. Lineage (NCBI taxonomy): Eukaryota > Metazoa > Chordata > Mammalia > Carnivora > Mustelidae > Enhydra > Enhydra lutris. The sequence goes on along the minus strand of NW_019154126.1, from coordinate 17,106,678 downwards.
GAATTTATAGAAAAGTCTTTTTGTTTTAAAGGGAAATTTACTGTTTTATAAATCTGTGTTTTCATTTAGTCTGCATTGAAGAAGAAAAAATCTTTGTAAGGTTTTGTTTTGAATAGCTGCTTTGGGTTATGAATAATATAGGCCTTTGGAGTAAATACATAAGCAGGACCTTTGACCATAGGCCTATCAGTAGAAACACATTCTTAATAATCGATACGGTTTTTTATTTTTCTTTTTTAATCAAATATTTTTGAAAACTTTTTTCTTTTACAGCAAGCCTGTGGTTATGAGTTTACCAGCAAGCTACATCGGATGTATACAGATATGAGTGTCAGTGCTGATCTCAACAATAAGTTCAACAATTTTATCAAAAATCAAGACACAGTAATAGATTTGGGAATTAGTTTTCAAATATATGTTCTACAGGTATGAGTATGTGTTCCATTCTGGGCATTTATTAACCATTTCAAATACTCTGATGCAGAGAATTAATGAGTAGATGCCTGATTACATTTCTTTCAATCAGTGGATGGTAGCTTCTAAAGTTATGTGTTATATTGAATTAGAATGAAATGTGTCATGTTAGAAATATTGAGGGTTTTATCAACATTTCGAGGAAGGTAAAAAAAAATAGTGCTTTAGTCACTTAAATCATTTTACAAATTTTTACTTTTAATTTAGATGTTTATCTGTTGAACTTTTTTCCTTCTAGGCTGGTGCATGGCCTCTTACTCAGGCTCCTTCGTCTACATTTGCAATTCCCCAGGAATTGGAAAAAAGTGTACAGATGGTAAGTTTGCAGGAAATATGTTAGAAGACCAAAGAAACTTTAATAATAGTCTTCATGTTATATTACTTTAAGTATATTTCCAAAGTCTTAAGGGCTCATATGATATAAAAGTATATGCACAAATGATAGTTTTTCTGCTTGTAGGAAGAATGTATATTGTAGTTATTTAATACTAAAACTACAATGCTAAGGGTGTCATACAGTTCTTTGTCAAAGTGTGTCTCTTATTTTTATTAAATCTGCTCTTAAGCAGTTTTAAACTACAGAAATTATTAGAAGAAAGTTTAGAACTCAGTACTTAAAAAAGTCATTTTCTAATTTTTCATTTGAATTTGGAGACATTTTTATGCCTCCACATTTATCCCTTATAATAGTTATTTTTATTTCTGGCCTGTAATTTAAGTAAGTATATATGGAATGTGAAATCTAGAAAAAATGCTTTAAAGTGCAACTGAATATAAACCTTACAATGCTTACCATAAAACTTTTAAAGACACTGTATCTTTACAGTTTTATTGGGATATGATTAATATATCAGATGTCCTAGTCTGTTGAGGTTGCTCTAATAAAATACCACAGACTGGGCAGCTTATAAACAACAGAAATGTATTTCTCACAGTTCTGGAGCTGGAAACCTGAGATCAGGATGCTAGCATGGTCAGGAGAGGGCCCTCTCCAGGTCACAGACTTCTTATGTCCTCACATGGTAAAAGGGGTTGTGGGGTCTCTTTTATAGTAAGCACTAATCTCTTTTATGAGGGCTCCACCCTCATGATCTGAGCACCTCCCAAAGGCCTCACCTCCTACTACTACTATCATATTGGGCATTAGGATTTTAGCATATGAATTTGGAAGGGACACAAATGTTCAAACCATAGCATTATATAATTAATTCATTTAAAGTATAGTTTCAGTGTTTTTTTTAGTATATTCACAGTTGTGCAACCACGAGACACACACACAGTATCAGAACATTCTTCTTGCCCCAGAATTGCCCCTCCAAAACCCCTACCCATTAATAGTCATTCTCTGTTTTCCCCCAACACCCTTCCTCACCCCTCCCAGTCCTAGGCAATCTACTTTCTTTCTCTGTAGATTTGCCTATTCTGGACACATAGAGTCTTAACATTTGTAACTAACTTAATTCACTTAGCATAATGTCAAGGTTCATCCCATGTTGTCGCATGTATCAGTAGTTCCAGTGCATAGATGTACCACATTTTATTTGTCCATTCATTGGTTGATGGACATTTGGGTTGTTTCCACCTTTTTGGTATATGAAAATGCTACTATGAACATTCATGTACAGGTTTTTGAGTGGACATTTTTCATTTCTCTTGAAACTGACCCTTGATTTGCTAACTCACCAAAAGAGGTTTCTTATTTCTTGACTCAATGGAAGTTTGAATAGCAGTTTTTCTAGAGAAATCTTCCTTATCGTATTTGGGCAATAACTTGAGGTTGTGATCCAGTGAATTATGCATACATTATGAAGTTTAAAATGAAAATGGTATTTCATTACACTATTCCCTAGAGATGTTTGCAGTTATTTGAGTCATTTTTTTCAAGTGTGTTTTCTGTTTCTTTTAAAATAAGGATTATAAAGAAAATAACACAGTGTAGACTCTGAGTCATCATTTCTGGTTTCCTATGTCTATTCTGCCATTTTCTATGCTCTGTGACTTTGGGCAAATACCTTTTTGATATTTCTGATGATAGGACTACTCAGAGTGTTGATACAAAAATAAAATGAAATAATGTAAAGCACTTAGCCTGGTATATAGTACGTACTCAATAAATGGTAGCTGATAGAGAGGAAGTAATAGTTATAGTAGTAGTGGTCATAGGAGAGTAGAGAAGTATAAATAATCAGGTAGATTTCAGGATACCAAGCATTAGACTTTCAGACCAGGGGGTCTAACTTAAGGACTTCTTGGGTCTTCTTTAGAAAGGCATGATAGCATGATCATCTTAAAAACTATATGAAGAAAAGCACTCTGTTGAGTGGGCAGGTTTTTATGGGTTTTGCAGAAAGAATAGATGCAAGCTAGGGGCAGGAGCTGGAGTAGCCAGGTAAGGCATTTTGATGTACTCACCTTTAACAGTACTAAAACTTACTTCTTAAGAGCCTGAGGTTTTGAATTGCAATTAAGGCAGAGAATAGTTGCTGCCAGAAATAGTTTCCTTCTGACTTTATGTTGTTCTCTCTCCCCTTGAAATAATCATTTTCCAGTAACACTTTTTTTAACCCCTTCAGCTTTTATTAATGTATAAACCTTCATCAGGATTCAGTTTCCTCGTTTTCAAACAAATAATGGGTTCTTTTCTGACTATGAAATTATGATTCCAAGAGTATTATCCTCTCCATCTGGATTTTTTCTAATTACCAGTAGAGGGAGTTTGTCCTTCTATTTTTTCCTAGTGAATCCAAGTGTTCAGTTACCTAGGACTCAGAATCCATTGGTGTACTTAACAGAGTACATTTCCACACGTAAATTAATTCATCTTGCCTTAATGATCATTTATATATCTTATATCTTAAATATAGCTGTGTATTAAAAATTACTTTCGTTTTACACATATGAATCTTAAAACTGTGGAAATTGAGCTTTAATTAAAAGTAAGTTATTTTGCATATTAGACCAATAAATCTTCATTGTTGTACTTCCTTTGTACCTGCTCTACAAATCTGAATAATACCGAAGAAATATAAAGTATTATGTATTAATGCAGCTCTTTATTAGAAGTGAATATGAATTCTTTACTTTTTAAGGCCGTTTGAGGTTTTTTTTTTTTTAGATTTTGTTTATTTATTTGACAGAGAGAGAGAGAGACAGCAAGAGAGGGAACATAAGCAGGGGGAGTGGGAGAGGGAGAAGCAGGCTTCCTGCCAAGCAGGGAGCCCGATGTAGGGCTCGATCCCAGTACCTGGGATCATGACCAAAGCAGAAGGCAGATGCTTAACAACTGAGCCACCCAGGTGCCCCCAAGGCCTTTTGAGTTCTAATTAATACCCTCACATGGTATTTAAAGGATGGTGTCCTAGCCTGACAATTATTTATTTTAAAATGAGAAGTTTAGGCAAGGTATATATTTTACTAATAAACTTTGGTAACATAATTGTTTAATGATAGAATGAAGCAAGGTTTTATAGCATTTGTCTTTGAATACCAGATGAATTTATAATGTTTCCATTTGGTGCTCAGTCTTTTGTTCTTGGGTAGTTATAGACATGAAAATCTTTGTAATCAGATTTAAAATTTAATGGTAAAGGAATGTTTTCTGCTGGCTTATCTATATCATTATCATTAAAACTTTATGATAGTACTAGTTGCTAGGAGTAGAAAGAGGCAAAACATTGCTTTCAGAGCTTGGAATATACATCGCGACGCAGGGCTTGATCCCTGAAATATACATCCTTGCGCTTAAATAATTTAGAAAATTTGGTTTTCTCAGTTTCAAAATGTTTTATTTTGCTTTTGTCCACAAAGTTATTATAAAGGTTTCATAATTAAATTAGGAGTGTCATAGTAGTAATTGAATTTTATTGACACCTTTGGAGGTTGTTAATTAGAGCCAACTTCTGGGTTACTTTTATGACATAATTTTCATTTGTCTAGACTAGAACCACGCAGAAAATCCTAAGTATTTCAGGTGTCAGTCATTTCCTGTTTATTATGCAAGGGGGTTGGTGGATTTGCACCATTGGAGGGAAAGCATGCTCAGCAAGTTTCAGCTTACGAGGACTAAGCAAACGTGGAATGGACTGCTGAAAAAATTCACTATTTTGGCTGGCAGGTCAAACATTGCTGATTGCTTTATTGAAATTTTGTTATGGGAGTACAGGATGTTAGGTTTGATATACAATTAAAAGCTTTAGTTGTAAATATTACATGTGGCACATCATTCTGAAAGTATGTCCACAATTTTGAATTGTGACATGATGTGTTTGCTTATTTTTCGGTTTTACAATGATATTGAGTGTTTTGGTTTTTTGTTTGTTGTTGTTGTTATTTTACATTTCAGTATCATTTTCTCACTATTTATTTATGTACTGACTTACTCTTTGAAAGATGTTTTGGATTGATGTCCTACAGTTACACATTCAATTCAAAGAAGGAGTTTTTTTAATTTCAAAGCAACATTAATAGAATGTTAAATTTTTTACAGTAATATCAATAAAAGATGATACAAAGATGAGTACTTTGAAGCTTTGTTTGTATTAGTGTTTGGCTGGATGTGGAAATTAAATTGTAGTTATCACCTTATAGGTAATCACAGAAATATTAACCTGTCACTTCAGCAAGGGCATATGTTGGCAAATAGGAAAATAAAAATGAAGGTATGATTTGCATTTTCATATTGAAATTTATATGATGGTGTTTTGGGTCAGTAATTAGTATTTATAAAGTCCAAATTGCTGTCATTCAAAACTGATAATTAAGCATTGACTGTCATTTCTGAATTTATACATAAAGTCAAATGTGGAGGGTTGTAGTTTAAGGGAGAGAACCCTGGACAAAATTGTAAGTGAAAAGAGCTGCACTAATATTTGTATGATCTTGGTCAGGGACTTGCATGGATATGTTTTCTCATCTATAAAATGAGTAAGTACACCAGATGGGTTGTCTTTTCTAACATCAACTTTTTTTGTGTAGTAATAGTGTAATAGCTAAGTAAGTTATGTTACAGTAGCTGAAAATAATTTTTTTTCTTTTTTACAGTTTGAATTATTTTACAGCCAGCATTTCAGTGGAAGGAAACTTACGTGGTTACATTATCTCTGTACAGGTAATACGCATTTCATTATATCTAGTGAAATTTACTGATATAAATATCTTAATAATAAAGGAAAGGATTTCTTATAGCCTAATGATAATTTTTTTTCCCTAATGATGGCTTTTAACCTCTTTTCCTCTGTCTACCCTGCTGGTTATCATTAAAGCAACTATTAATGAAGTTTAAGTTTAGCACTTTTTTTTTTTAAAGATTTTTATTTATTTATTTGAGAGAGAGCATAAGCAGGGAGAGGGGCAGAGGGAGAAGCAGACTCCCCACAGAGCAGGGAGCCCAAAGCAAGGCTCAGTCCCAGGACCCCAGGATCATGACCCAAGTTGAAGTCAGATGCTTAAATGACTGAGCCACCCAGGCACCCCAAGTTCAGCACTTTTTAGTAGTGCCTTATAAATTTATGCTGCTTATATTTTATTACTGCTTATTAAGAAAGTTTCTGAATTTTATAATGTTTATTACATTTCTGTAACACACCAGTTTATCTAGACATTAGAGATTTTATCTAGAAACCAAGACTTGACAAGTCAGATACTCCTAAAAAAAGTTTCCATAAATATGTCAGAAATCCTCAGAAAAAAATTTTTTTTGTCATCATTAATCACCTTTATTCTTGGCTCAGATTTTTCCCCCTCAAAATAGTGTACATTTTTCCATTCACTTTTTTTTTTTCCTCACCATATCACATACCCTCCCCAATGTCCATCACCCAGCCACCCCATCCTTCCACCTCCCTCCCTTCCAGCAACCCTCAGTTTGTTTCCTGAGATTAAGAGTCTCTTACGGTTTGTCTCCCTCTCTGGGTTTGTCTTGTTTCATTTTGCCTTCCCTTCCCCTGTGATCCTCTGTCTTCTTTCTCAAATTCCTCATATCAGAGAGATACAATAATTGACTTATTTCACTAAGCATAACACCCTCTAGTTCCATCCATGTCATTGCAAATGGCAAGATTTCATTTCTTTTGATGGCTGCATAGTATTCCATTATATATATATATGTCTATATCTCCCATCTTTTTTATCCATTCATCTGTTGTTGGATATCTAGGCTCTTTCCATAGTTTGACTATTATGGACTTTGCTGCTATAAACATTGGGGTACATGTGCCCCTTCAGATCACTACATTTGTATCTTTAAAGTAAATACCCTGTAATGCAATTGCTGGGTCAATAGGGTAGCTCTATTTTCAACTTTTTGAGGAACCTCCATACTGTTTTTCAGAGTGGCTGCACCAAGGAAATTTCTGTAACCATTATAGCATTGTAAGGAGATCTGACCATTTGATTTTTATTTGTGGTATTATTGTGCACTGCAGTAGCAAATGCTTTTCCCAAAATGTCACAATTAATTTCCAGTAGTTTCTATTTTAGAAAAGTTTAGTTAGAATCCAGTCCTTTGCTTCTTTCTGGAACCGTTGTACACTTATATGATAGTAGGATTACTACCTGAATGATTGTGGACTGAGTGCAGTTGCTCTGAGTTGCCTGAAGATGTTAACCAAAGCAAACACTCAAATTCTCTTTCCTTTTGTTAAAGCCATGCTTTGAAAATGCATTGAATCAACTTTCCCTTTGTATAAGGAAAGGAGGGTATATATATCTCTTAGAAATGGTGTAAGAAAATTTGATCAATCAGGTGCCATAACCTTTATTAGGAAATTCTGTTCACTTACATAAGAGAAATTTCATTACGAGAAACTTTAACTATTTTCTTTTAAGTGCCATTTATTTGACCAATTTATATTTGCAATATAATGTGTCATTATGTTGGTAATACATATTAGTACATAATTGGTACATGGTAATACATACTTATACAAGTTTATCTGTATTAAGCAAGTTGGGCAACTTTTTTTCAGCAGTTTGTGAAATAAAGAGATATGATATTCTTAATAAGCGGGTCAGTTTGTACTTGACCTTTCATTTTACATCTGTTGTGAATTTTTTCTACTCATTTATTAAATATAATCGGTTTTAAGGAAAAAAATTGCTCAACCAGTTTTATTTGTGTTTATTTATTTTTAAAGATCTGTTTATTTTAGAGAGAGAGAGTGCACAAGTGGGAAGGAGAGAGGAAGAGAGAATCTCAGGCAGATTCCCTGATAAGCAGGAAGCCCAAAATGGGGTTCAGTCTCACAGCCCTGAGGTCATGATCTGATCTGAAACCAAGAGTTGGACGCTTAACTGACTGCACCCCCAAGCGCCTCACTCACCCTGCTTTAGATAACTAAAGGAATTTCTAATACATCTTAATGTACTTGAATTTAATTTAGTTTTACTTCCCTGAATGTCTTGTGGAGTTTAAATTCTCCTTGTTTCTCTAATTATCTCAGCAATTATCAGCCTGTCTCCTAAAGTATTTTGTGAGGGGCTCACTTTTTTGGTGTTCAGCAACTAATTGTATATAGAAATAAAGAAAAGGCTATAGTATATAGAATTTGACCTGAAAAGTGTTACCATTAACACCTAAATAGGAAGGAAATCAACATTCTTTTCCTGTTTTTGAATAGTACTAAATTCCTAAGCTGGTCCATAATAACCAGATTTTTGGAACTTGTCGTTTGTTCATTTTTTGGGTCTTACTTTACTATTGTATATGTGTATCTTAATTAAAGCCAAAGAGTTTATTCCTTTGCAAGAGAGATGTTAGCCTTGTATATTCGTCAGTTATTTAGTTTATCTAGTTTAGTTATTTAGTTTTGTTTCTCATTCATTTACTCATTAATAAAATGTTCTCAAACACTGTCCACCTTTAAGCTTCTTGTTCTGGTGTCTTCACATTTATCATAAGGTTCCAGGGCTCCTTTAAAACATTGGCTCTGTTTCTGGACTGATTACTTAGAATTCTGTTTCTCAAGAACCCCTAACGTTCATACTTACACATATAATCAAAATTACTCTTTCCTAGTCCATTTCCACATTTCTAGGTATTTTTTGTATTGTAATCCAGGAGTCTTTACAAATGGTTGGAGATGGGGTATGAAGTGGTATTTGGAGGAAGTTAGAATCAGAAGATGTAGGGTTATTAGCCTATTAAGTCTGTAACCTTGAGCTTAGTCTGTAACCTTAACTTCTTTGAGCCTATTTCTTCATCTTTATCTTTGGAAAATTCATTTACCAATTCAGAGGATCATCTTCTTTGATTCTAGTACTGCTGTATGCCAAGTACAGATAAAATATAGAGCCTCAGCCCTCAAAAAGCTCGTACATGGGAGAACAGACAAGTAAATATTTTTGGTAAATGTTTTGGATATTGTAATCGAGAGGCAAGCCCAGGGTAAAAGTTTCCCACAGACTGGTGGTAGCAGACAGTCACTGGTAAGGGAAAGCTTCTGAGTAAATAACATCTAAACTTGGTTTTCAAGGGTGAATAGGACTTAGCCAAGATAGGCAAAGAAGAATGTTGAGAGCATATTACCAACAGAGGTAAGAATTTTAAGAAGTAAGCAACTATGCTATGAGATGTGACAGAGCTACTGAATGAGAGAATGATGAAAATGCTACTGGAATTTCTTTTTTTAAAAGATTTTATTTGTTGGGGCGCCTGGGTGGCCCAGTGGGTTAAAGCCTCTGCCTTTGGCTCAGGTCATGATCCCGGGGTCTTGGGATCGAGCCCCGCATTGGGCTCTCTGCTCAGCGGGGAGCCTGCTTCCCTTCCTCTCTCTGCCTACCTCTCTGCCTGCTTGTGATCTCTGTCTGTCAAATAAATAAATAAAACCTTTAAAAAAAAAAGATTTTATTTGTTTATTTGACAGAGAGACACACAGCGAGAAAGGGAACACAAGCAGGGGGAGCGGGAAAGGGAGAATCAGGCCTTCGCAGAGCAGGGAGCCCAGTGCAGGGCTCAGTGCGGGGCTCGATCCTAGGACACTGGCATCATGACCTGAACCAAAGGCAGACTCTTAACAACTGAGCCTTCCAGGTGCCCCAAGAAATACTGTCAGTAAACCACAGCTTTATACTTTAGGAAACAGTTCATTGACGTGCATTAGCTTTTTATTTTCCATGCTCTGTGGTGCATTCATGTTTGTCATACTGTTTTTTATAAACTTTTCAGTGTGCTGTCTCCCTGGGATGTTGCAGAACCCTAGGTGTGCCTAAACCTGCTGTATCCTTCATAGCTTTCAGGGTAGTGTAGAATCTAGAACTTTTTTATTCTGTCAACTATTTCAACAAAATAATGGATCTGCCTTTTTGTCTCTCCTTCCAATTGTTTGTCCCTAGGAAGTTACTGGGAGGATTAATGTTTGTTTAATGGGACAAAATAGCATTGTTAAATTTTAGTAGAAACTGTGGGTTAGAGAGAGCCATTAGAGAAACATCTCCTATATGCTTGTGGACCTCCCTGAGTGCTTGAACGTTGCCAGATAGAGAAAGTACATGAGGTGATTATTGGTCGCAAGCTGTCCGTCTCCCCCATTGTCTATCTGCCCATTTCTCCTCCTACCCTCACCTCCTCTTAATTGCTTTTTCTTGCCTAAGTCATAGCTTTTCTAGTAACATTTAAAGACATTGTTACCTACTGGTAGAGGTATGGTAGTTTAATTGTGATTTATACTACACACTGAGAACTAATAGCCCTCCCTCCATCCCCCCAAACAAACAAACTGATTACACTGCTAGCAAGAATGGCTTCATAACAATTTAATAAGTCGTTGGTTCATTCTTTCAGGAGAAAGCAGCTGAAATAAACAGTTATTACTCAAGTAATTTTGAAATGCTTCTTTGAATGATCAGTTTATTGTTACAATTTTGTTTTTATCGTAGGTGAAGTTAAAATGAACTATTTGGGCAAACCATATGTAGCCATGGTTACTACATACCAAATGGCAGTTCTTCTTGCCTTTAACAACAGTGAAACTGTCAGCTATAAAGAGCTTCAGGACAGCACTCAGATGAATGAAAAGGAACTGACAAAAACAATCAAATCATTACTTGATGTGAAAATGATTAACCATGATTCAGAAAAGGTATGGGGTGGTATTTCAAGGAATTTAAGCATTATTAACATTGTATCTTTTTCATGAGATCTTCTGAGTTTTTAAAGTGAGGTTATAATTGGTAATGCCCTTTGTAATTTGGAAAGCGCTTGAGTCAGCTAACAATACTGCAGGCTCCTTATAGCTATGAGTTTCTGGAATCACAGAGAAGTTGGTGCCTATGTGCACTTTATAGTTTGATTTCGTTTGTCCTTTACTGTGACAGTGTACTGAAAATTGTGAAAGAATTGCCATCAGGTGGATTCTGATCAACTGATGTTAAAAACTGTAGTGTTTCACTTTTTCCTGTGTTTAATTGATATTTATTACATGGCTCTGTAATAGGAAATGACCACCTGTTGATATTTGTATGCATAGTTAGCTTGTGTGACCATCCAAACTGCTCTCACTCTCCTGTCCCTTCATTCCAGCATTCAACTAATAACCACCATGTATTTGTACTACCTGTCACAAGAATAGCAAGCTAGTAATATACTTTTCTTTTTAGCTTTTTTTCCTAGTAACAAGTTTTTGTTATTGTTATAGTATGTCTTGGATATTTAAGTGGTTCAGAAGCAACAGATGTGAGTTAAATCTCCTAAACCAAATTGTGCCTATAAGAAAAAATTCCTGTAAATGAGGTGTCATTTTTATTTTGGCGAAGTTAATAGCCTGCTATTTCTGTCTTCAATTCATTTAATTGATGATATTTTTTTTAAGATTGATTTATTTGAAGGGAGTGGGAGGGGTAGAAGGAGAAGAGAATCCTAAGCAGACTCCCTGCTGAGTGCAGAGCCCAACATGGGGCTCAGTCTCATGACTCTGAGATCATGACCTGAGTGAAACCAAGAGTCAGACACTTAACTGCTTCATCCAGGTGCTCCTAATTGATGGTATTTTGTAGCCTATAACTGAACAGCTTTAAATGGCATATATTCTGAAATTCATATCAAGCTTTTCTTAATACTGAGAAATGATTAATTTTTCTGACTTCAGAATCCTAACAAAATACTAAATTCTTAATATATATAATATATATATATATATATATATATATTTTAGATTTTATTTATTTATTTGACAGACAGAGATCACAAGTAGGCAGAGAGGCAGGCAGAGAGAGAGGGAGGAGGAAGCAGGCTCCCTGCGGAGCAGAGAGCCCGATGCGGGGCTCGATCCCAGGACCCTGGGATCATGACCTGAGCCGAAGGCAGAGGCTTTAACCCACTGAGCCACCCAGGCGCCCCTAAATTCTTAATATTTTAATTAAGTCAAGTAATTATAAGTTCAGCATGATTTTTTTAAAACCTGAAGTTTGTTTAAATTTGTAAGCTAAATTAAGTATCTAAGAAGCTGTATAGTTTTATAAAATGTATTACTTTAGCTGCTCAGGAATGTACAAAATATAGATTCTTGTTTGCACATTAAATTTTAATTATGAATCTGCTATTCCTTAGCAGAACTTTGTAGCTTATTATTGAGAATGAGTTCATTTGCCAAGTGCTCTTTCATCCTGCTGATAAGAAAACTCACTGTATGATCAGAGTGGCTTTTTTAAGCCTGATAAAGAAGTTGTGATTATAAAAATTAGCTTAACAACTTTAACTTGAGAAAAGGCCACATGCTTCAGGTAGACTGAATAAAACATGAGTTCAAGGGTAAGCTTCATCAGAACCACACAGGGTGACGTGTGCCACTGGAAACTACTTGCTTCTGTCGTCCAGTTATTTATAATCTGTATTTTGTTATTACAACACTTTAAAAGACATTTGGTTGCTCACTTTTTCAAAATGGGGTGATAGAAAAACTATGAGCCTAGTAGTTCATAAGAATTAAAATGTTAAATTCTATTTAAGCCAATGAGCTATGATTGTTTATCCAATGCTTATATATAATAGTCGGGCCAGGAAATAGCTTATTTCTAAATCTAAACAGATTAAAATTCAAGTGTAAAATTAGAATTGTTTTTAGCTTCTTTTCTTTCCTTGACAGAAGACAGTTACTTTTCTCTTAAATAATTCTTTATAATGCGAAATTAGTCTTCTTAGTCATTTAAGTTTATGGCACATTATTTGCAGCAACTCTTATTTAATTATTTTAATTTTTATAAACATAAATGAATTATTTTTAATTGTAGGAAGACATTGATGCAGAATCTTCATTTTCATTAAATATGAACTTTAGCAGTAAAAGAACAAAATTTAAAATTACTACATCAATGCAAAAAGACACACCACAGGTAAGTGATTTTTAATGTCATTTCTTTTGGAAAGATTTGAGCATTGGACTTCACAAGTGGTAAATGAGATAATGCAAAACTTTGCACATCAAAATTAATAATGCAATGCATTTTTCTGGTTTATTCTTTGAATTTACTAATCTTGCAAACAAAACCGCTGCCAGTATCTTAGATTATAAAAATAGTAATATAATGGGTATCTAAGGAAAAAGGTGTTACACTATACGCATACTTACTTTTAGACTATATTAAAATGTGGAGTGTTGCTTGGATTCTTCACAAAAATTTTTACCTTGAGTAGTAATATAATGTCGCATATCTTTTATTTGTAAAATAAGGGAAAGCTTTATCACATTTTTTCAAAGAAAAGTTGTTAGAAATGTTTCTCAGAATTTCATGTGCAAATGAACCAGTTGGGATCTTGTTAATGCTCAGAGTGTGATCTAGTAATGTCTAGAGTAGGGTTCAAACTACCAGATGAGCTGGTTTGCAAGGTGAACATCTACTGTTGATCTTTTAACTCAGTAATGATTATTGCTTTGTTATGGGATAGCCTGGTAATGTCACTTAAGTTTCTTGATTACCTTCTATGTGCCACCCTATCCTTGGTCAGGATGTAAAGTTACATAAGATGTCAGTCCCTCTCCAGGAGCTTACTCCCTCACGGGGAGACCAGTGTTAGATAATTGTTAATTAAATTTGAACCCTAAAATGTTTGCGATCCCATTTTTCTCTACACTAGTGAATACTAATTTGTAATTTGAGGATTGTATTTTATCTTTTATTTTAAAAAAGATTTTATTTATTTATTTACTTATTTGAAGGGAGAGCAGCAGAGGAAGATTGAGAGAGAATCTCAAGGAGAAATCTTGAAAATTAACTGTTCTGTGTCATTTAGGTTCTACTTTATTGCTTGTTTACATGAAATACATTTTACAAGAGTGTTAATTTTTTTTTATATCCTTCCAACTTTAACCCAAGAAACTATAAATAACTCACTGTAGATACTCGTTTGGTAATGGTTATGTGATCATGGGCACATGATAACTGTGTAATTTGATGCTCAGTATTGATGGGAAGTTTATGTAAACTCACTGATAAAATGAATTATGAAAGATTCAGATTCAGTGACTTAATGTCTCATTTGCTTTTTTTTTCCCCCCTGTGAAACAGGAAATGGAGCAGACGAGAAGTGCCGTAGATGAGGACCGGAAAATGTATCTCCAGGCTGCTATAGTTCGTATCATGAAAGCACGAAAAGTACTTCGGCATAATGCCCTTATTCAAGAGGTAAAAGGAGGGGAAGCCCTCAAGGCTTTTTGGGATAACCAGTATTATCAATGAATGGATTAGGAATGTTTCTTTGTCAAATGGTACATAAATAATAGGATTCCAAAAGAACATAAAGAAATGCCTCATTACTTAATGAAAACAGTACTTACTTACAATTTCAGTATTAAGTTCAGGTTTGCTTTGGCTCAGATTTAGAGGCCTGAAGTTCACCAATATTTTGAGCCTTTTGTCCAGTTATTGGAGGAAGTTGATGATTTCAAATATTCATTCATTCCATAAATAGATGAGTGTCTACATGTGATATAGTGCTGTGCTAGTCATTAGGGATGTGATGCAGAGTAACCCAAGATGTGGTTCCTGCCTTTTTGAAGTTCACCTTCTAATAGGAAAGAACTACATTATTGAAATAGTATGCAAGCAAAATATAAAATTAGATTAACATGCACTGAAAAAGAGCTACAGTAGTATAAGAATGTACACGAAAGTATTGACTCAGAGGATGTTGGGGAAAGCTTTCTTGAGAAAGTGTTTAGTTCAGCTAGGACCTGGAAGGTCAGTGAGGTTAAGTAGGAGCTGGAGCGTGTGGAATGTGTATTTAGATAGATGAATTAATTTATAGTTTAATTTAGTTATGGATGAATATTATTGGATTTTGCTCTGTGTTCTGCTTTGTAATTCCTTCACAACAGAAACATTAGGCTTTTTCCTTATTTTGCATTAAATTTTTTTTTTGTCATCAAACCTTGAGCTCATTGTTTCCTCTCTCCTTGTGCACTGCCATCCGAGCTTAAAAAATTCAGGACTGTTCATGGGATTCATTTGCTTGATGTATCACATCCATCCATTTAGGATGATTTTATTCATTTTAATCAGTATGATTTCATAACTACTTTAAGTACATTTTTCCCACATGGGTTAGGTCTGTTTGACGGGACCTCAGTACATCTGAGGCACTTTCACAGCTGATTGGTTAAAAGTAATTATTTGTAGCTTACTAATTAGCAGTACTTTGACATCCATGTCTCTCTTACACAGGTGATTAGCCAGTCAAGAGCGAGGTTTAATCCTAGTATCAGCATGATTAAGAAGTGTATTGAAGTTCTGATAGACAAACAGTACATCGAACGCAGTCAAGCGTCAGCAGATGAATACAGTTACGTAGCGTGATGTCGCTCTCCTCTAGTGTGAGTGTGAGAAGATCATTGCCATCACCATTTGGTGTGTTCCTGTGGGAAAAAGCAGGCCTGTGCCTCCATAATTTGGTCATTTGGCAGCCCCTGTTTTTCTGCTGTTTACAACATCACCAGTGCCACGTCATGAGCGTCAGAGAAAATGCCTAGAGATATTTCAAGCTCATGTCATTATGACATTTCTTAAACTTTATTAAAAGAATGAGTGAAGTATTGCTGAAATGTGGGAATTTGGTTGGGTACCATGCTTTTTCTCCCCTTCACGTTTGCAGTTGATGTGTTTTTTTTTTTAATGTATCTTAAAGAACATAAAATAAAAAACTTAAATATTGTAATATGACAGATAACATAATAATTGTATCTACATTAAAATGACAAACATGATATTGCTGCTTGTCAAATAAAAAAAATAAAGAAATAGAATGCCTTTTTTATGTGGATGGAGTATCACATATAATAGTATATGTATAAATGTTCTCATGAGTCATCAAAGCAGCTAATGCAGCTTTAGTTGCATTTTTATCTGAATGGTTTAATTCACTTTTGCTCCTACTTGAGTCCTACATGAAAAATGTCTAGATTGTTGTACTTAAATGCATAAAAATGCATTCAACATAAAGAATGTTTTATTTTCATGGATTGGAACTGCGTTGGATATGAGTGTTTCGAATGTTGAGGATTTTATTCTATCAAGAGTTTCTGGTGATACGCTAACACCACAGAAATAAAGGATGAGGAGAATACGGTGGCTTCAGGTCTGGCATAGAAAGAGTTTCTCACTCAAAATTTGTCTTCTGTTTTCATAATACCTTAATTCTAATATAGACAAATATCGCAGCTCTCTTACCTCCCCTTCTGCCTTTCTCTGAGTTGTAGGAGATCCTGGGATACCAGTGTATTCTTTCCATTCTCCTACCTACATATTACGCATACACCCCCTAACATTTTGACACTAGATTGACTCTCACAAGTCACAGGTGTGCTTAGCAGTGCATAACCTAAGTACTGTTTTGGGTTTTTTTTTTTTTTTTTGGTCTGTATGGTGCATTACACCAGGTGCCACTTATATAGAGACATGAAATTCTGCTATTTTGTTTATTATATATATATATTAACAGCAATATTAGAATACTCTGGTCTATTATATTTGTTACCTCTCTATCCCACCACCACTACAACACACATAATGTGATTTTTTTAAGCTGGAATATTTTAATGCATTCCCACATGAATCATTTTACGTATAATACTTAAGTTTGTGTCTCTGACCAATAAGATCTTTTTTAAAAACAACAAAAACACAACTATAATGGTGTTTTTACACCTAACAAAAATAATAATTACTTAATATCATCTAATATGTGGTCCATATTCAAATTTGTTGCAAAATGGCTTCTGCAGTTGGTTTGTTCGATTGCACTTTTTCTGACTCGTGTCTCTTTAAGTGTTGAGAAAAACTACCGAACTTCCAATGACTTACTTCTATACTGTATTTTTCATTTTACCTTTCTTCCTAGAGAGGAAGTAATGGCAAACCATAGAATATTGTACATGCAATGTCAAAAAACAAACCTTTGTTTTGATAACTTGTTGATAAAGTTTCCAAATTGATTCTTTTTTTTCCTTAAATATTTATAAATGTTAAATTTAAGTCTTATCTTGGTATCTAAATTGCCGAGAAAATACATTATATTGAAAAATGGACAAAATAGTTGTGCTGAGGTCTACAGAAATGACTGACAAGAGTTTTCTTCACATCTTTTGCTCATTTTACTTGAAAGAAACAGTAAAGATATGCTTGTGCATGAGGCAGAAGAGGCCAGATACATTTGACCAAGTCACCATCTGAAAGGGGCAGTGTTTCAAATGAATTATAGCACACAACTTCCGCTGAGGAGAATGAAGGGAAGGTTGCAGTTTGGTCAAGTTAGGTCAAGCATTTGAAGTCATTACTGCAGAAGACCCGAGCACACAGCCCAGAGCACTCACCTGGCAGGCCCTGTGTGCAGTACCTAGTGCTCTCATGGGCAGAGAGGGTCAGAGCTACAAAAGGGAAAGAAGAGGAAAGAGAGGAAAGGCTTCTCTGTGCTTGATCTTGGAAAACAAAAATAATGTGAGCAAAACTTTCAGAAGCTTTTAAAAAATAAGTATTAACACTGAGATAGTTAACACGTACAAGTCCGTGATAACCTTCTCAGCCAGAGAGCATGCAGCTTTTGTGCGCACTCCTCCTCCTTGAAACCAGATTATTTTACTTGCTGCTGTAGGTTTATTCTAGGGTTTGGGCCAAGATTTTATGACCATTTGCTTTAATATAAACAAGAGATACTCTAGGGTTTGTGTTTTATTTATAACTTACTACCTTTATAGGATTTTATAACCTGTATATGCTACAATGCTATAAAGTTTCTGTTAATTTTTTTAACCTTTACCAAGTACAGACTGTGACTGGTGCTTCCTAATATGTTACTTTGTTTGAACTTCAGATAGTCCTGTTAACCAGGCAATGCTCCTCTCTCCTAGATGAGGAAACTAAATGAGTTTTCTAGGAGTCATTGCCAGAAACTGCAGAACCTGAATTTAAATCCCAGTCAAAATTGTGGGCCTAATAAATACAGTCTCTCTCTCTCTCTCTCTCTGTATATATATATATATATATATATATATATATATATATATATATATATATATAAAATAACCTGTAAGATAGAAGTAACTTCAGTTTTTACATAAAGAATAGTTTCTCCTGGCTTTAAAGAATAAAAATTTGTTTCTAGGTGATTGTGAGAATCAGTGCTTCATGTTTTAGTTTCTTAAGATACTTATTTAAGAAGTATATATACATTGTTAAAAACTTGGCTTATAGCTGATCCATGGCAAAGGATACTTGTAAATCCACTATTTTACATTCACATTTATAGCTATAGAATATTTACTTAAAGTATATATACTTAACGCAAACCTGTGTTCAGTTATAATTTCTCCAACAATATAGTAGCAATAGATAATTTATTGAGCTTTTAATTTTGGTTCCCAGTACACCTTCTTGGTTGAGCGAGGCCAAAGTAAAGATGTGAACTTTTAAAGCGCTAGTCCTAAGGGCAGTTGTGCATAGACTATAGCTAAATGAATAGAGATAATACGGAGAGGCCCGCTGGTTGAAGTTCGTGAAACATGTCTAAAGCCGATGCAATCAAATTAGGCAATTCTTAGGATACATATACTACCCCATGGGCTAGAATTCATTAAAGGTAGGATTCACTGATGGGGAGAAGCCCCTTTCACATGAAATGACTCTACCACACAGGAAATTCTAAGGATTTTTCCTTCCCCTGTTCTCCGCCCATAGTTTAGCCAATTCACGTCTCATCGTCTAACAAACATTTACTGATGCCGGTGTATTACGTGGGTACAGTCCTTGCAATGACAAGCAAAAAAGATTCAGTCTGTGCCAAGACAGAGCTTTTAGACTTCTAACAGTCATAAATATGCCATTTCTAGTGTAAGTGCTTGTGAAGGAAAACCCTGGGTACCCTGGGAAGAGTTGTGTAAGAGAAGTTAGGAGGGCAGAAAATGAAAGCGGGAGAGCATATTTAAATAGTAACAGTGAAGATCTTCAGGTAAGAAGTGGCAGCCATAACCTAAGAACCAAAATACCTCTGTGGATGAATTATGTGGATTTTATGCAGGGGAGTTACATTTGCTCCCCCCGCCCCAAAATGTGGTAGTATGAGTAAAATGGAAATACTCATTTTATTATGCTTTATAATGTATGCATTTATTTTTTTTCTTCGGTGTTTGCGAACTATTTCAAAGTACTGTTTGCAAATTTGAGTGGAAAGTGAATAACCTGCATTAATGTGAAGAATAGACTCTAGAGGGCTGTTGATGGTTAGTGTGGATACTTAGGAGACCATGGTGAGGTGAGCAGTTGTGGTGGTGGTGGCAGCGGCCATCTCCAGAGTAATAAAGTAGATAAAACTGATATGACTTGATAATGGGTTGGGCTAGGGTGAATGAGGAAAGGGGTGAGTTAAAGATGGCTTGTAGATTTTTGGCTTTCACAACTAACACCAGTTAGTGAGTTAGAGGAAGCCTGGAACAGGATGAGGATGGAGGAGGAACATGATGAACTTGGTTATAACACCTTGCATTCGATGTGCTTTTGAGATAACCAAATGGAACAGGTAGTTGGTTCTACCATCTGAAACCGCTTTGTAGAGGCTCCTGCCCTGAATCTTAGAAACCATTCCCTAGAGGCTTTTTGATGCATTCTCATTTCATTGACTCTTTTGCCATGAATTAACAGTGTCCAGGGTAAATGTGATTAGAGGTAAACATTTATTACCACACGAATGTATACATATATTTTGAGTCATAAAAACAAGAATGAAAAGAGATGAGAATATTTAGTAGTTTATACCCGTTCTAGGGTTTGTCTTTCTATACTTTGGTGGGTGATCTTTGTTATCCCACTTTGAGACAAGGGCACATTTATGGAAGTGGGGTAACCGAGCCAGAAGTAAATCTGTATGATTATTTCTTATATTCACAAATCTTTGTCAGCTACTAGCTACACACTGCCCTTTAGGAAGAAATATATCAGTGTTTTGCTTTCTCCTGACAAGCTTAATGATACCATTTTTCAGCAAGAATTAGGAACCTATGGGAACGAACTTGTAGAAAAGAACTTGTGCATGAAAGGAAGGGTTTTTCCATTTTTATTTATTTTCTTTTTCTCCATTGTTAGTGGCTTACTATCTATAGTTACAGTAGTTGAGGAATTAGAGGTTGTGTTGAAGTTAGCAGTCCTGGGAGCAGGTAAAGTTAGCGGTTAACCAGATTGATATTTTCCTTGGAAGAATTTTGGTGTTATAGGGAAGAGATGAAAAATGTCTGTTTTTATCAACTAGCTCATGAGACTGTCCCTAGCACTGCACTCAGTCATCTGTTGAGAACCTCAACTTCTTCAAGTAGGCAGGTTTTACCTGTTAGTTTGTCTCTTAGGGAGGAAAGGACAGACATGATAAGCAAAGATCTTCTTTCAGTAGAAATAAACTGGGTTAGCATAAATTGTACCTAATATTTGGCCCAAGGAGGCAACTGATGCAGCAGAAATATTCTGACATTAAAGGAAAAGTTGATGCTGAAAAGAAAAAACAAAAAAGCTGTTTTAGTATTTTAGTTTATATAGTGCTGAAGCGACAGAATCCAAATCTATCCTATGAGGTAAATATCTGGGATTCCTTGTTTGGATTGCGTATTTCAAAATAACCATGTCTACATGTTGACAGCCAAGATGAAGATCTCCAGCCACTTGGTAAACTGGAAATACAGGGTATAAGAAGACATCAGAAAGGAGCATGCTCTCCCGCTTGTAAACTATGTGCTTGATCCTGGTTGGGGGCACCCTGCCCACTGCTCCACATAACAGGGAAGAGTGGCACTCAGAGTAAGGAAGAGGTATCCATGGCCTAACACCCAACTTTTTTGTGCTTTCACTTGCATTGACCCATGTTTGAATGGAGGGAGCCAGTTTGCATTCCATAGGAGATTGTCCCTTCAGGAGGCCAAGCATAGCTCTGAAGAAGTTAGGCTCACTGCTATCCAAGCTGATTAGATCCAAAAGTTCAGAGACCAGGGGAAGAGCTTGAGGCAACTAATCTGGGATTCTGTGTGAAGCAGAGATAAAGGAAGAAACAGAAAGCTACCTGATTCATTTTTGTCCCTAGTAGACTATCAAACCTATCAGGGATGACTTACAAAAGGGAAAGCAAGTGGCCAACTAAGGAATCTCATGAAACACAGTGGAGCATAGTAGTAGAGTGCTATGGTTTCTGAAAAAACACTAGAGAAATACAGTGAAGTGTGATATGAACTGGGAATTAGGGTAAATCCTCTTATGTGTTTACTTTGTTAACTGTTCTGCTGTGGGCATATATGCTCATTTTTATGAGAACAGTATATTGTATTTTGGCTACATATTGAGTAAATTCACTCTTATTCTACTGGGTAGGATAGTGTCCGTCCACCCTGCCCCCCCACACCCCTCAAATTCCTATCTCCCCAGAATCCAGAATCTGTGAATGTGACCCTTTTTGGCAATAGGGTCTTTGCAGTTGTAATCAAGTTAAGATGAGGCCATCCTGGGTTAGTGTGGGCCCTAATATTTTGACTGGTGTCCTTCTAAGTAAATGGAAATCTGGACACAGACACACAGGAAAGAAGACCACGTGAAGACAGAGGCAGAGATTGGAAGGTGAAGCAACAAGCCAAGAACATCAGGGATTGCTGGGGACCACCAGAAACTGAAAAGACAAGGAAGAGAGCACCAACACCTTGGTTTTGGACTTCCTGCCTCTAGAATTGTGAGTGAATAAATTTTGTTCTTTTAAGGCACCAAGTTTATGGTGCTCTGCTTCCCTTTTATACATTTTTTAAAAATGGGTTTAAGATTGTTTTCTGGGCTTTTAATATTTTAAATAGTTTACATTTTAGCTAGGAGATAATACTTTCATATAAAAGCTAACTAAACACAATTTTTTTCAATTTTTCCTTAAAAAGACATAGAGAAAATAGTTCCCAAAGAATCACCATTTACCAGGTGATGAATATATATACACAAAAAGCCAAATGCTCACCTGCAGATATGATTGATTAGCATATTTGGGTAGAAAGTTGTTCTTAAACCTTGTATTCCATCGGATGGGACCCTATAAACTGCACTGCTCTCTAGACAGAGCTTCACTTCTGCTTCCGCTGCATGTTCATGGAAATCACAGTACTGATCCCACACATACCACGAGAAAATAAGGAGGACTTGGAGCAAATCCAAGTCCATGGTAAGAACTATACAAAAAAGGCCTCCGCCAGTGGTATGTAGCATCCTATTTGTGTATAAAGTGAGGCACATACTGTGAAGAAACAGAGGAAGAACTCTGGTTAGATCCCAGCATGCATCTATGGTCATGTTTACTAATTATTTGCTGGAAAAGGGCAACCAGTTTTCCAGAAAGCAGTCTTTGTTGATTCTTCCTCTTCTCCTCAATCTCTAATGTAGGAGTGTCTTTTGGTTCAGTTCTTGGACTTTCTACCTACATCAACCTTTTTAGGTGATCTCACCCAGTGCAATGGCTTAAATGCTGGCTACATACCAGTGACATCCAAAATAATAACCTCCAGTCCAGGCCTCTCTCCACATTCCAGAAATGTATGTCCAATGACCAACTCAGTCTCCGTAGCTGGATAGCCAATGAACATCTCTGTGTCAGCATATCCAAAACTAAACTTCTGGTCTTCCTCCTGCAACGCCATGCATGTTCTACTTACAGCCCTTCCCATCTCCACTGATGGCAACTCCCTCCTTCTAGTTTCTCAGGCCAAACCTTAGAGTTTTCTTTACTCTTTCTCTCACGTCCCACTTGTTTGTCTCTACGTTTAGAGCATGTTCTGAATCTGGCAGATGGGTTGCACTAGAGACTGACAGTAAGCCAGCAGAGCAGCAGGTATATGTATCAAGGAGTAGGCTGCATATCAGCATGGCTGGAGGCAAGGGACACTCAGCAGTATGGAAAGCAGAACCTGCATCAGCAAAGGAGTCAGCAGATATCAGGGCCCAGCTATGGAGTCTGGAATGTGCAAGCCAAGTCCTAGCATTTTTTTTTAAGATTTTATTTATTTATTTGACAGAGATCACAAGTAGGCAGAGAGGCAGGCAGAGGGAGAGGAGGAAGCAGGCTCCCTGCTGAGCAGAGAGCCCGATGCAGGGCTCAATCCCAGGACCCTAAGATCATGACCTGAGCCGAAGACAGAGGCTTAACCCACTGAGCCACCCAGGCGCCCCAAGTCCTAGCATTTTTATAACAGAGATAGTGTACAGGAAGCAAGACAAAACCTCAGTTAACCCAAGTGGAGCCAGCCTAAAAGTCTCAGAAATAGGAAGAAATTCACTCATCAGATATAGGCACCAGACAAACCTGAACTAGCAGTGCTGGACTACAGATCTCTTCTACCACAGGGATTTGGTCTGGAGGCTGGAATGGGGCTACATCTGCAAAGAAAGTCAAGAGGCCCCAGTTTGGAGAGACTGAGATACTGGGGTGATAGTAAAGCTGGTCTAACACATTCTAACAAGATTACCAAGGAAATTTTGTTTCTGATATGCTCTGATTCCAAACAAGGAGGACAGATATTTGAGTGTATGTACTGAGGACCTCCAGATAGTAGTTCCCAGGCTTGTGTCGTATGAGCCTCAGTAGGCTTAATGCACAGTTAGATTGGCCTTAACAGTAAAATAGTTAAACCTCGTACCGAAAAATCCCCTTCCATACGTTTTTGGCTTAAATGAAATAGCTTTATATATAGCAGAAATACCCAAGGAGACACCTCCATCTCTCCAGGCTAGACTGTAAACATTCTAGATGTTCCTTTTGTAAGCCAAATGAAGGGAACCTCCAGAATCTCTAGAAGAATTGGCAACATGAGAGACAAGTGCTGTCTGGTTTGGTTTCTTTTTCCTGGAAGGAAAAAGACTGAGAGCATCTTTTTCTTGACACCAGGCTGAAATCGCTTGGACAACCAAAAATCTGTTTTTCTAGAACTGAAGAAGTGTTAACAGTTTCTATGCCACTGTGAATTGAGGGGTCTGGAAAAATCTCTGGCCAAAAACACCTTCAAAACATCACCCTCACCTCAGTGTCTAAAATTTCTCTATTCAAGTCTCCTTTGGATTTGAGTAAAAATTCCTGGTTATTGTGCAAACTGGTTTTCAGGGAGGGCTCATGTATTTCAGAATGTCTCCGCTTTTCCACCAGATGAACACAGCAAGCTGTGTTTCTGTCTGCGTAAAGGAGTCAGGTCACAAATCTTGAGCTCTGGAGGAAGTAGGCCATCTGAAGCATTCTAGAGCTGGGAGGATCAGCCCAAGAGACTGTCAGAAAAAGGCAGGGACACTGGGAGAAAGCAGGAATTGGGGACACAAATGTTTCCCAGAGATGCTGTTTGGGAGCAAAATGAATTATGGGCATCTGTGGCAGGAGGGAACGAGGGTCACAGTGAAGGGCAAGAAACAGACCATCACACTGGGGAGCTACATGGGGACAATGAATCCCCATAACATTTGGCTTTGATCGTGAGAAGGGCTGAATTTTGTGAGTTCTTACAACGAGCAGGACTTAAAGCCTGGAATTTTAAAAAATGTGTGTACTCAATCTAGGATAGTCCAGAGGGCATTAAGAAGGGGAGTCCTGCCCTTAAAAAGACAGCATGATACAGAGTCAGCAGAGAGAAAGAGATGCAGTGTAGAAGCAGCAATTTGAAAAACGCCTGGGTCACACGGGAGAGAGAGTGCTTTTCTCATCTCAGGGGATGTCCCAGAGAGACAGGATCATGAGAGTGCCTCTCCAGGAGCAAAGGATCTGACAGGTATCATTCCCCACCCCCCGCGGCACAAACATATGGCCACCTGCAGGAATCACCGCAGTGCCCACACTTGCTACCTAACTTGCTTACACCAAGTCCCTTCACTGAATCCTCCCTTCCCAGTCATGCTCGCCTCTGCTGTGGTACTATGGGGCCCTTCTCATAGAAGACTGATGCAAACCTCACCAGCAATAAGTGTCCTGATCCATAACTTTTGTGGGACCTCAGTTCCAGCAGTGGTGGCATCAGGTCTTACTTAGCAAACAGACCAGTGCGCACCTTGTTAAAATTTCTCCCACCCAGCCAGGTACCAAACACTGCACAAAACAGGCAGAAAGAGCTTCTGCAGATGAAGGGACTGAAGGAAAAATCAGCCAGGACTCAACAGCAAGGCACATACAACACACATAGGAGACACTTCCTGAAGTGCCAGGTCCTAGGGAATGGGACACTGCACTGCAGAGCACTACAGGACATCTTCATAAGGACATTCAAGAGCTGGAGTCTTAGCTGACATTTCTAACACACAGAAATGGACACAGAGTGTTGGACAAAATGAGGAGACAGAGGAATATGTTCCAAGTGAAAGAACAGGACCACACCATAGCAAGAGACCTAAGTGAAACGAATATAAGTAATACACATGATAGAAATTCAAAGTAATGATCATAAAGATACCAGACTTGAGTAGAGGACATCAGTGATACCCTCAACAAAGAGATAAAAAGAAACCAATCAGAAATTAAGAACACAATAAATGAAATTAAAAATACACTTGATGGAATAAATAACAACTTAGAGAAATAATGAATTAATGACCTGGAAGAATGAGTAATGGAAATTAATCAAGCAGAGCAAATGGGAGAAAGAATTATGGAAAATGAGAATAGACTTAGGGAACTCAGTGACTCCATCAAGCATAAAAACATTTGCATGATAAGGGGCAAAGAATAAGAAGAGAGAGAAAAGGAGAAAAATTATTTGATGAGTTAATAGTTGAAAAGTGTCCTAATCTGAAGAAGGAAACAGATATCCAGACCCAGGAGGCACAGAGATCACCCCAAAAATCAACCCAAGGAGGTCCACACCAAAACACACATTAATTAAAATGGCAAAAAGCAGTAATAAAGAAAAAATAAAAATAAAAGCAACAAGAGAAAAGAAGTCAGTTACATAAAAGGGAAACTCCATAAGGCTATCAGCAATTTTTCAATAGAAATTTTGCACATCAGAAGGGAGGGGCATGATCTATTCAAAGTGCTGAAAGGGAAAAGTCTGCAGCCCAAAAAACTATCCAGCATGGATATCATTCAGAATAGGAGAGATAAAGAGTTTCCCAAACAAAAGTTTAAGTTCATGGCCACTAAACCAGTCCTACAAGAAATATTAAAAGTAACTGAGTGGAAAGGAAAGACTATAAATGAGAGTATGAAAAGTAAAAACCACAAAAGCAGTAATAGTATTTCTGTTAAAAAAAAAAGTCAAAGGATTCATAAAATAAAAGACATAATATAGGACACCTAAAACATTGGAGTGGGGAGTAAAGAATGGGTTCAAATTTAAGTGACCATTAACTTAATATAGACTGCTATATGCAGAAGATGTTATATACAAACTGAAAAGTAACTACAAATCAAAAGCCAGTAATAGATATGCAAAGAATAAAGAGAAAGGAATCCAAGTATACCACTAAAAAAAGCCAGCAAACCATGAAAGAGATGAGAAGAAAAGATCAGAGAAAAACTACAAAAACAACTGCAAAACAAGTAACAAAATGGCAATAAGTACATACCAATAATTACTTTGAATGTGAATGGACTAAATGCTTCAATCAAAAGACATAAAAGGAGATGCTTGGGTGGCTCAGTCAGTTAAATGTCTGCCTTTGGCGCAGTCATGATTCCAGGGGCATGGGATCAAATCCCTCACTGGGCTCCTTGCTCAGCAGGGAGCCTGCTTCTCCTTCTGTCTGCTTCTCCCCCTACTTGTGTGCTTGCTCTCTCTCTCTCTCTCTCTGTCAAATAAATAAATAAAATCTTTAAAAAAAAAAAAGACTTAAGGTGACAGATACAAAAACAAGAACCGTCTATATGCTGCCTACAAGAGACTCATTTCAGACTCATTTCAATCTGCAGGTGTCTGCAGAAATTGTTCTAAGGGGGAATTTTATAGCAATACAGACCTACCTCAAGAAGCAAGAAGAATCTCCAATAAACAACTGAAGGTTACACCTAAGGGAACTAGAAGAACAACAACAAACAAATCTCTAAACCAGCAGAAAGAAGGAAATAATAAAGATTGGAACAGAAATAAATAATATAGAAACTGAAAAAACAATGAATGAGGGCACCTGGGTGGCTCAGTGGGTTAAGTCGCTGCTTTCAGCTCAGGTCATGATCTCAGGGTCTTGGGATCGAGTCCCACATCGGGCTCTCTGCTCCGTAGGGAGCCTGTTTCCTCCTCTCTCTCTCTCTCTGCTTGCCTCTCTGTCCGCTTGTGATCTCTCTCTGTCAAATAAATAAAATCTTAAAAAAAAAATGAATGAAAAATCAATGAAACCAGGAGCTGTTTCTTTCAAAAGATCAACTTCTAGTCAGACTCATGAAAAAAAAAAAAAAAGAGAAACCAAATAAAATCACTAATGAAAGAGGAGAAATAACAACCAACACCACAGAAATACAAATAATTGTAAGAAACTATAAATGAAAAATTACGTGCCAACAAGTTGGACAACCTAGAAGAAATGGATAAATTCCTAGAAACATATAAACTACCAAAACTGAAGCAGGAAGAAATGGGAAATTTGAACAGAACAATAACCAGCAAAGAAATTAAATCAGTAATCAAAAAAACTCCCAAAAAACAAAAGTCTAGGACCAGATGGCTTCTCAGGTGAATTCTACCAAACATTTAAAGAATAATTAATGCCCATTCTTTTCAAAGTTGTCAAAAAAATAGAAAGAAAAATTCCAAATTCATTCTATGAATTTGGTATCATCCTGATACCAAACCAGGAAAGACACACACAAAAGGAGAACTACAGGACAGTATCTTTGCTGAACACAGATACAAAAATCCTCAACAACATACCAGCAAACCGAACCCAAAAACACATTGAAAAATCATCCACCACAATTAACTAGGACTTATTCCTGGGATGTAAGGGTGTTCATCATTCTCAAATCAATCAACATGATACATACCATTAATAAGAGAAAAGATAAAAACATATGATCATTTCAATGGAAGCAGAAAAAGCATTTGACAAAGTACAACGTCTATTCATGATTAAAACCTGCAACAAAGTAGTGTTAGAGGGAAAGTACCTCAACACAATAAAGGCCTTATATGAAAAACCCACAGTGAACCTCATGCTCAATGGAGAAAAACTGAGAGCTTTTCTCCTGAGGTCAGGAACAAGACAAGGAGGTCCACTCCCACCACTTTTATTCAACATAATATTGGAAATCCTAGCCATAGCAATTAGACAACAAAAAGAAATAAAAGGCATCCACATTGGTAAGGAAGGAGTAAAACTTTCATTGTGTGCAAATAATATGATACTTTATATAGAAAACCCTAACCTCTCCACCAAAAACTACTAGAACTACTAGAATCAATTCAGTAAAGTCACAGGATACAAATTCAATGCACAGAAATCTGTTGCATTCCTATACACTAAAAATGAAGAAGCAGAAAGCAAAATTAAGAAAACAATCCCATTTATAATTGCACCATAAAAGATACCTAGGAATAAACTTAACCAAAGAAATGAAAGACCTGTTTTACTCTGAAAACTAGAAAACACTGATGAAAGAAATTGAAGATGATACCAAGAAATAGAAAGACATTCCATGCTCATGGATTGGAAGAATAAATATTTTTCAAAAGTCTATGAAAGTCAGTATCTTACCGATTTAATGCAATCCCTATCCCTATCAAAAGACCCCAAATACCCAAAGCAATTTTGAAAAATAAAAACAAAATTGAAGCTATCACAATTTCAGACTTCAAGTTCTATAACAAAGCTGTAGTAATCAAAACAGTATGGTCCTGGCATTAAAAACAGACACCTAGATCAATTGAACAGAATAGAAAATTCAGAATAGAATATAAACTCATAATTGTATGGTCAATTAATCTTTGACAAAAGAATAAAGAATATACAATGATAAAAATTCTCTTCAACAATTGGTGCTGGGAAAACTGGACGGCTACATGTAAAAGAATGAAATTGAACCACTTTCTTCCACTGTACCCAAAAATAAACTAAAAAATGGATTGAAGACCTAAATGTAAGACCTGAAAATCATAAAAATCCTTGAAGACAGCACAGGCAGTAATGTCTCTGACATTGGTCATAGCAACCTTTTTTCTAGATATGTTTTCTGAGGCAAGGCAAATAAAAGCAAAAGTAAACTATTGGGACTACATAAAAATAAAAAGTTCCTGCACAGTGAAGGAAACCATCAACAGAACTAAAAGGCAACCTATGGAATGGGAGATGATAATTACAAAGGACATATACAGTAAAGGGCTAGTGTCCAAAATATAGAAAGAACTTACACAACACTCAAAAAACTAATGATACAACTAAATATGAGTAGAAGACATGAACAGACATTTCTCCAAAGAAGACATTCAGATGGCCAATAGACACATGAAAAGATGTTCCACATCACTCAACATCACAGAATGCAAATTAAAGTATAATGAGATACCATCTCACACCTGTCAGAATGGCTAAAATAAATTTAATAAATAAAATAAAATTGAAAAAAACACAGCAAGTGTTGGCAAGGATATGGAGAAAAAAGGAACCTTCATGCGTGGTTGGTGGGTGCAGCCTCTGTGGAAAACAACATGGAGTTTCCTTAAAAAGTTAAAAATAGAACTACCATATGATCCAGTAATTGCACCACTGGGTATTTACCCCCAAAATATAAAAACACTAATTCAAATGGGTATATGCACCCCTATGTTTATTGTAGCACTATTTACAATAGCCAAATTATGGAAGCAGCCCAAGTGTCCATCAATAGATGAATAGATAAAGAAGTGGTATATATAAAAAAAGAAGTGGTAAACATATACAAAATATTATTCAGTCATAAAAAAGAATAAAATCTTGCTATTTGCAACAACATGAATGGAGCTAAAGAGTATAATGGTAAGCAAAATAAGTCAGTCAGAGAAAGACAACTACTGTATGATTTCACACATACGTGGAATTTAAGAAACAAAATAAATGAGCAAAGGAAAATAAAATAGAGAACAAACTGATGGTTACCGGGGAGAGGTGCGTTGGGATAGGGGTGAAGTGGGTGAAGGAGATTGAGAGTACACTTAGTATGATGAGTGCTGAGTAATGTATAGAATTGTTGAATCACTACATTGTACACTTGAAATTAATATAACACTATATGTTAACAATATAGGGATTAAAATTTTAAAACTTAGTTAAAAAGCATAGGGTTTTATCACAGAATGAGAAAAAATACTTGTGGACTCATACATCAGATAAGAGTCTACTATCAAAAAAAAAATATATATATATTATATAAAGAACTCTTATAACTCAATAATTAAAAGTCTATTAGCCCAATTTAAAAAGGGCACAATATTTGAACAGACATTTCTCCAAAGAAAATATACAAATGGCCAATAAGTACATGAAAAGATGCTCAATATCATTAGTCAGTAGGTAAATGCAAATCAGTGAGATGAGATACATCCTCTATGCACTAGGATGGCTATGATAACAAATGTTAGTGAAGATGTGGAGAAACAGGAACCCTTCACATGATGAAATGTAAACTGGTGTGGCTGCTCTGGAATATTTATCAGTTCCACAATAGTTTAAAGATGGGATCCCCTTGTGATCCAGCAATTCCCTCCTAGGCATATACCCAAGAGAACTGAAAGCTTATATTGATACAATAACTTCTACACAAATGTGCATAGCAGCAGTATTGTGAATTATTACTGCATAAAAGGAGAACAACCCAAACATCCATTAACTGAAAAACGGATAAATAAAATGTAGTATATCTATACAATAGAGTGTTATTCAGTCACACAAAGGAATGAAATTCTAGCACAAGCTACCATGTGGATAAAACTTGAAAACATTATGCTAAGTGAAAACAGTCACAAAAAAACACATTATGATTCTATTTATGTGAAATGTCCAGAATAAACACATCCATTGTGACAGAAAGTAGTTTAGTAGTTATCATGGGCTAGACAAAGGGGGAATGTGGGGCAATTGCTAATGGGTTTGGAGGTATTTTTTTTGAGAGGTAAAAAGGGTGATAGTTGCACAACATTGTGAATATATTAAAAACCATTTAATTATATACTTTATGGTATGTGAAATATATCTCAATATTTTATGGAAATATATCTCAATAAAAGGAAACATATCTCAATAAAAAGTTAAATATGTATATATGAGAAAGATCAATAATAGAGAAAAGCTTAACTAAGAGTATGACCGTTCATAGCATTGTAAGGTGACAGATGCTGCTACACCCACGGTGAGCACAGCATAGCACAGAACCTGTTGAATCGTGATGTTGTACACCTGAAACTAAGGTAATATTGTATGTGAACTATATTCAAATAAAAGAATTTTTTAATGGAAAGTTTCCTGGCTATGTTATCTAACCATAGCAATTCAATTAGATAATAATAAAAATAGATAATACAAAGATGTCTAAAGTCATCTTAAAAACTTGGAAATTAAGAAACACTTTCCACCATAGTGATCAAATAGTACTAAATGCTGGCGAACATGCAGAGCTGCTGGAACTCTCCTACATTGCTGGTGGGAATGTCAGCCGGCACAGACATTATGGAAAAATTTTTGGCAGTTTCTTATAAAGTTGAACAAATACTTGCCACATGAGCCACTTCTGGATATTTACCTAAGTGAAATGAAAACCTATGTTCACACAGAGACCTCTGTGGGAATATTTCTACTGCTTTATTAATAATCGCCAAAACCTGAAAAAAAAGTAATTGCCAAAACCCGGAAACAACCCAAATGTCCACCAACTACTGAGTGAATAAACAAACTGTGGTACATCCATGCAGCAGAATACTATTCAGCAACAGAAATAAATGAACTATTGATACAAGCAAGCGGCAGTGTGGATGAACCCGGAATGTATTATGTAAAGTGAAAGAAGCCAAACTCAAAGGCCACATACTGTATGATTCCATTTAAAGATTTTATTTTTTTATTTATTTGACAGAGAGAGATCACAAGTAGGCAGAGAGGCAGGCAGAGAGAGAGAGAGGAGGAAGCAGGCTCCCCGCCGAGCAGAGAGCCCGACGCGGGACTTGATCCCATGACCCTGAGATCATGACCAGAGCCGAAGGCAGAGGCTCAACCCACTGAGCCACCCAGGCGCCTCTGTATGATTCCATTTAAATGACATTCTGGAAAAGGCAAAACTACAGGGATGGAGAACAGATCAGTGATTGCAAGGGTTTAAGAC
The DNA here is from genome assembly GCF_002288905.1 of Enhydra lutris kenyoni. Taxonomy (NCBI): domain Eukaryota; kingdom Metazoa; phylum Chordata; class Mammalia; order Carnivora; family Mustelidae; genus Enhydra; species Enhydra lutris. Next base: position 17,074,472 of record NW_019154126.1, on the reverse strand, counting down.
TTGGGGCGCGGGGTTTGACTACAAAGTGGTAACACAAGGGAATTACCTGGGGAGACGGGGTAGTGTGATAAACTGTTCTGTATCTGCATTGTGGTGATTGTTAGATGGCATTTGTCAAAATGCGTAGAAAGAGTGTATATGAGAAAGAGTGAATTTTACTAGGTAAATTAAAAAATGAAGAGAAACATCCTCCAAAATAACCCTTGGATCAAAAAGAAATAAAAATCAAAATTAAAGATTCTAGAACACTTTGTGCCAAAATACATAGGACAGAGTTAAAATTTTTCTTTGTATCCCAAAGAAAAATTATAACCTTAAATGCCTTCATTATTATAGAATAAAAAACAAAAATAAGAAATAACTTAGCACTCATTCTTATAAGTTAAATGAGAACAATAAAATTAAAAGAAAGTGCAAGAAAGGAATTAAAAGCATTAAAGCTTAAATCAATAAAATAGAAAACCAAATTTTTTTTTACAAGGACAACTAAATCCTAGGGCTATTTGAATAACTCAATTTGGAGAAATCCCTTACAAGCCTGACTACAAGCTGAGAAAGGAAAAAGACATAACCACATATACACAGATATTAAAATAATTTGAAGACACTGTTGCTTGCAATTCTTTGACAAAAATTGAAAACTTAGATGTAATGGCTGTTTTCTTAGGAAAAATACAATTGTCAAAATTGACACACGAATAATGGAACAATTACTATAGAAAAAATCAGAGAGGCAATTGACAATCTGCCCGTCACAAAACATGATTTCACACTTGAGTTCTATCTACTCTTTAAAGAAGAGTCCATTCCAATGTTATTTAAATCATTCCAGGCCATAAAAGCTAGTTCATCCACTTGTTTATGAATCTTACATAATTTATATCAAAGCCTGATAGACAAATCAAAGAATGAAATTATGGATCAGTCTCCTTTAGGAATACAGATGCAAAAATTACTGAGTAAAATATTAGCAAATTTATTCAAAAAGCATATCAAGGGACACCTGGGTGGCTCAGTCTGTTAAGTGTCTGCCTTCAACTTGGGTCATGATCCCAGAGTCCTAGGATCGAGTCCCACATCTGGCTCCCAGCTCAGTGGAGTCTGTTTCTCCCTTTCTCTCTCCCTCTAATACATAAATAGGAAAAAAATTAAAAAGGATATCAAAAATAATAAATTCTGCCTAGTAATGCAAGGTTGATTCAATATCAGAAACTCTATTGATATAATCCAATCACAAGTAAAGAATAAAAAATCTCTGTAATCATGTCAATAGTTGTTGACAGTCATTTGATAATAATGAGTATTTATTGTTTTAAAAACTCTAAATAAAATAGGAATAGAATGAAAGAAAACTACTTGAGTGTAATTATACCAAATTTATCTGAGCTAAAAACAAACATCAAAACAAAACCTAACAAAAAGTCTGTGTCTATTATTGATACCTTATACTTCTGTGGTCCTACATTCTTTTCAAAACTCTTTCCAAAACATCTCGCTTTGTTCTCACATCTCCGGGAAGTCAATTGAAGAACAAACTTCAACTATGCTGCTCCTCACTTTTCATGTTTGTGAAAAGTATGTGGTCTCTGCGATCCCCGCAGACCCACACAGTGATTAAAGTCCCACTTCTGGCTGAATTACCAAGCTGGCAAGCAGCAGGGCAACACGGAAACTTGGTCAAAGATTCCAGCTCTGTTCTCTTCCTTGAACCCATCAGAGAAACCGTCACCCTGAATCCTCCACATTCCAGGGACGAAAAGACTCTGGGGCTCTAACTGCTGAGTTATATTTTTGTTGTGATCTAACTCCCTTTGAGGGAAGAAAATTGAAAAAAAAAGATCATTTGTTCAAGGTTTATCCTTTTTCAGTGAGTTTTCATCTTCTTGTAATTTCAAACATACAAAAGTGTTGTGAGCGTAGCATAGGGAACACTGTGATGCCCCTCTCTCAGATACGCCAATTATTTACATTTTGCCCAATTTCCTTTATTATTTTCCCTATGTAAACATTTTCCTCCTGAACAGATTGAGAATAAGTTGCTGACATTATCCCCCCTCCCTAAATACTTCAGTGTGTTCTCTCTCAAGGAACAATAATCAGAAGCCAGAAATGTAACATTTACATACTACTATCTAATTAAAAAAACCCATATTCAAATTTCATACTCTTCTTATCCAGAATCAAAGCCCAGGTCATGTACTATCTTTTCTGTTGAGTCTATTTTAATCTGGACACCTGTCTCAATCTTCCTTAGTCTTTCTTGACCATATTCTTGAAGGGTGGATGGCAGTTTGGAGGGTGTCTCTGAGAAGGAGAAACGGAGCCCGTGGTAGCCAGGTGCCGGCTGGCGACTCTCTGTGAGGCCCCGGTGTTGTTCGGAGCCGGCCGCACGCTCCCAGGAAGGTCTTGGTGTTCTCCTGTCGAACACCAGCAAACTCACAGCACACCCGCAGCCCCAAGGCCACTCTGTGACCGTGCTGGATTACGACAAAAACAAAACCAGCCTATAATCATGTCCAAACACAGACAAAACATGACCATTGCCAAAACCACAAAGCACCAAGCACATCCTTCTCCGGCCGGCATGAAGGACTGCTGCCTGGCCCATTACAGCGTTAGCCTGCCCTCCTTCGAGAGAAGATTGTTGAGACGCCCAATTATAACTCACCCCTGCTTCTTGACAGTGTGCCATCCAAAGCAAGGCCCTGCTTCCTTGAGCCCTCCTCCAAGCCTCCCTAGGGGGCTCAAATCCCAAAAGCCCTCTCTGACACCCCCTGACTGAGATCCCCGCATCCCAGGGTGTGTGCTCTCCATCACCCGGACTATGAGGAAAGCCAGCTCATTCCATCACAGACGTGCTCCTGTCAGTCTCTGACGCAGGGCATTGACCCCCCTCAACTGCTCGACTGGGGCTTGTTTGATGTTTCCTCATGATTGGATTCAGGTTCAAGGGGGGTCCGCCAGGCTTCTCCATTCTAGTTATTATTTTTCCCTTTGTAATTAATTAAGAAACAGTTTGTGGGGATATACTCTAAGACCGTGTAAATACCCTGTTATACTCATTAAACTGTCATCCACTGGTAGGCTTGATTCCTCGCAGTCGTGACCCTGATGCAGGCTCTGCTGAGTTTCTTTGTTGCAGCAATATTGCTGTCCCCGATGCTGTGATTGATTCAAATTTTGGATTCTTATAAAGGTGTAAAGTCTGACTTCTGAAAGGAACTGTGTGGTCTTAGGCCCAGGAGCACCAGACTTGTTTGTGCAGTTTCCAGTCAGGATGAAACTCATCTTAAAAAGAGTATTTGGTGTAGATTGTGTTTTCAGGGACTCGAGAGTCTGAAAGAAACCTCTTCTCGAATCTTCTTCCCTTTAGCAGGAGAAGAAAACAGTGTGCACTGCCCGGCAAAGGTTCCTAGACAGCTGGGCACGGAGATCCACTCAGTGCCCCACCCTGAGTTAGGGGAAGTTTCAAGAAATGAGTTTTACCAGGTTGGGATATCACTTGGGGTGGGCCCAAAGCAGAGGGTCTCCCCAGACCCAGCATCAGGTTTCCCGGCTGGCCGGTCTGATGCTTCACTCAGCCCTCCAAGCCCTTGTTTGCAAAGGCAGCTGATGAGAAGGGGGAGATGGTGCAGCTGATGAGAAGGGGGAGATCGCCTCAACTGGCGATTCTTTTGTGCCCCCTCTTTCCTGCTAGTCAGGAACTGCTAGGCCCCCCACAGCTGACAGCTGGGAACTGCTGGAAAGTGCAGGGAAGAGCCATTCCAGGGGACAGCTGCGCCTGGGCAGAGCCAGCAGCCCCCACCCGTGCAGGCTTAGGAACCCTTCCCCAGCCCCAGCTGCCCCAGTCCAAGCCCAGCGACCCCTGACCCTGCCACTGGAAGAACTCGTCGTTCTTTGCTGTAAGTCCCATCAATTCCCAGGTGGGGTCCCAGGAATTAGGAACATTTCTTCCTCCACTCTCATCTGTCAGTCATCTGGAGCTGTTAACTCTCTACCTTTACTCCTGTGGTGACTGCTGGAAGATGAACAGAATAAGGAGGTGACTGACCCTCAGTGGTCCCTTTAGTTAATGTCACACCTTGGCTTAAAATGTGAGTCAAAACACGGTGATTACAAATTATATGCTAGGTGTGCTATGTGGACATTGTTTTCCTTTTTGTCCCTTGTTCCCTTCACGGTGGCAGAGCATTGTAATCTGTCTGGCTTTCTTTCTTCCTTCCTTTCTTTTTTTCTTTTTCATTTATTTGAAACAATCTCAAATTTACAGGAAGGCTGAAAACAGTACAAAAACCTCTTTTTTTTTCCCCTCAATAATTTGTGTTGCTGCCCTGATACCCCATTACCTCTAAACACTTTAACATGTGTTTCTCACGAAGGGGGATATTTCCCTATACAACCTCAATAATCCCCTGGAAATTAGGAAATTATCATTACATGTTCCTACCATCTAATCCTCAGCCTCCATTTAAGCATGACCCGTTGCTCCAGTACGTCCTTCACAGCGGAAAGATCTACCTGGGATCACCTGGGGCATGTAGTTGCCACGTCTTTATAGCGTCTTTCAGTCTGAAATAGCTTCTCAGTCTTTCCTTGCCTTTTAAGACCTTGACACTTTTGAAGATTAATAGACCAGTTATTCAGTTACTGAACGCTCTTCAGCCTGGGTGTGTCTGATGTCTCCTCATTTGTTGTATCTTTGGTTACTATGTATCTTTGGCAGGAACGTTGCACAAGTGACACCATGTTTTCTTCACGGCAACCCATCAGGTGGATCATAATTCTGATTTTTACCAGGGGACGTGGCCTTTGATCACTATGTTAGCATGGTGTTATGGATTGATCACCCTGCCTGGCTCCCCAGGATTATGTTGAACCCTACTTACGATGTGATAGTATTAGGAGTTGGGGCCTTTGGGAGGTTATTAGGATTAAATGAGGTCATGAAGGTGGAGCCTTCATGAATGGGACTGGTGCCTTCATGGGAGTCTCAAGAGACTTTACTTCATCTCTTTGCTCTCCTCTAAGTGAGGAAACAATGAGAAGTTGGCAGCCTGCAACCCAGAAGAGGTTTCTCATCAGAACCTGACTGTACTAGCACCTTGATCTTAGACCTCCAGCCTCCAGAACCGTGACAAATGAGCTTCTGTTGTTTATAAGGCACCTCATTTATGGTGTTTTGTCCTGGCAGCCTGAGCTGAGAGTGGCAGTTTACTTCTTTCCCTTTGGAATTGAAAAGGATGTTATGGGAAAGTATTTTGAAACTACGTGAATATCCTGTTTCTCACCAAACTTTTATTTATTCTCTTACTTATATCAGCATGGACTTGTGGTTTCCTATTCCATTCAAAGAATTATAATTCACTCTTAGCGTTTATTTGGATGCTCAAATTGTCCCAGATTTGGCCAGAGTGAATTCCTCCAAACTGGTCTCTGTGTCTTTTTGACGTCTTCCCATCATTTTTAGAGCACTTCTTTATTTTCTGGGACAACAAGATATTTCAATCTCATCTATACTTTTTCCTAATCATTGCACTGGGACTCAAACTCTCATGCTGGCTTAGAGGTTTCCAGTTCTATTTGAAGAGAACAAAGAGAAAGCCGAGGGTAAAGCCTAGTCTGATAATGCCCAAATGGAGGTAGTGTTAAGACACAGCTGTAGAGAAAGAGCTGAGTCAACAGATCCATAAACGACTCAGAATCATCCTACAGGCACCTTCCTAAGGTGTGGAATACACAAGCCGGCCGATCTAGGAGGCTTTGATTTAATTTTAGAAGATAATTTGGCTTGGGGTGACTTTTCAACAACCAGTTGAATACACCTCCCTTAACTAGGTCCAAGAGCTCTCCTGGGCCTGAACCTTGGGCTAAAGGGACCCTAGAGTCAGTTTGGTCATCCTTGGACCAGACCATCCTTCTACTGAGAAATCTGGTGTAATCTGGCCCCAAGAAGACAGGCTCCTGGGCAGGGGACAACAGCAGGCACCACCCCGGAACGCTCTCAGGCATCGAGCTGCAGCATCCTGGAAGCCACAGGAACAAGACCAGCTTTGCAGAAGTTGTTGCCCCTAAGACTGTCTCCTCGGTCACAAGTCAGTGTCCTGTGGGAGCAGAGCCTCTGCCCGCAGATCCACCCCCTTCCAGGAAGCCTGGCCCAGGAAGCTATACTCAAATGTTCCATCTCAAACAGATTTTTATATTTTAATATGTCTACGAAATGTTCTATTTCAGGGACTTGTTTTAGAAATCGGGGCTAGGGAATTCGTTTTGACAAGGAAGCTCTTCCTCCCGAGAGTTTAGAATGTTTTCCCAGGCCTGCACTAGGAATGCCAGTTCCTCGTTCATGATGACTCCCACGTGTTTCCTTCTCTCTGGAATGCCTGTTCGGGTTTACCCTTTGCCTATTGGGTTGTGTTTTCTTTACTTGTTGGTTTTTAGGAGATCTTTATGTATATTTGGTAGTAATCTTTTGTCAGTGATGTGTACTGCAAATACCTTCTTCCAGTTTGTAATTTGTCATGTTTTTATTTTCTTAAGGAGATTTTTCACTTTCTTAAGGAGATCTTCTTTGTTGTTTTTTTTTAATTGTGTGATTTTATTTTTTATTATGGAAAATTTAAACACATGAAAGTCTAAAGTATAATATAATGACTCCCCAGATACCCAATGTTTAATAATACTCCACTTGTTAACAGTCATCAATGAGTGATTTGAAGTATAGGCATTAAGTTTATTGACTTCAAGTTGGCCAATATTTTGTTTTATCGTTAGAGATTTTGGGGTCTTATTTATTTTTAAAATAGAATTTTTCTTTTGTGATAATTTTAGATTTACAGAAAAGTTTCAGGGATAATGAGTAGTGATTTCCCGTATACCTCTCACCAGTGTCCATTTTCCCTACCATGATCATACATTATGACATTACCATGTTAACTCAGAGAAACTGACACAGGAATGTTACTATTAACTAAGCTCCAGACTTTATACAGATTTTGCCAGTTTTCCCATTAATGCCCTTTCCCTCTTCCAGGATCTTAGACAGGAAACCACAATGCATTTTGTTGTCATGTCTCCCTAGTCTGTGGTATAGGACAGTGCTTTAAGTCTGTCTTTGCTTTTCTCACCCTGACAGTTGTGAGGAATACTGGTCAAGTATTTCGTAGAGTAGGGTTTACTTTAAAATTATCCTTTACTCTGAAGTTCAGAAAAGTCACCTATGGTTTCTTCTAAATGTTACATTTTTTTTCTATTGACATTCATGTTCTTAATCTATTTGGGATTTATTTTTATGGTAGGGATCCGTGTTTCTTTTCTTTCCAGATGGATAACCTGTTTTCTGTCACTGAGTAGTTTTCCTTTCCCCTAGGATTTTCCATGACCTCCTGGTCATATATTAATATTCCTCATATGTACAGATCTGTTTCTGGGCTCTATTTCATTCTCTTGGTTGTTTTGTTTCTGTGCCAATGACATCCTGGTCTTAATTACTGCAGCTTTCTCATAAGTCTTTATATTTGGCAGAGCTAAGCTCTTCTTCTTCCTCTTCTTTTCAGAAGTGTCATAGATATTCTGTGCTCTTCCTTATACATTTTAGGATATACATTTGCTCTTCCTCACATACTTGTCATGTTTTATAAAAACAAACACGTAAACTCTGTTTTGGATTTTGATTGGAGTTGCGTTAAATCCATAGATCAGTGTGTGAAGTATGACTTTTTCAGGTTAAACTTTCCTGCCCATAAACATGCTACCATTCTCCTTATTTGGGTCTTTTTAAAAGTTTTCAATAAAGTCGTACAATTTACTCTGTATAGGGTTCGCATATCTTTCATTAGACGTATTTCTAGGTTTTTGTTACTATGAAACGGTGGCTTCTTAAAAGTGCAATTTCCTAATTGGTCGTTGCCAGTGAATAAAATGGAACTACAGTTTATATGCAGTTATCGATCAGCTTGCCAAACTTTCTCCTGTTTATTCTAGTAATTTGTTAATTCCTTTCAGTTTTCTATAAAGACAATGATATCACCACAAAATATTCTAATTTTCTTTCCTCCCTTTCAGTGCTTATGACTTGAATTTCTTTATTGTGCCGGCTGAGACATGCTGAATGGACCTGGTGATCGTGGGCATCCTTGTCTCCTTTCTGACTTTAAAGGATACTATTTCTACTTATTTTTTTTTTAAATTCAAAGCTCTGCTTGTCTTATGAAGTGAGTTGGAGAGTAATCTTTCTTCTTTGTTCTCTAAAAAAGTCTTTATAAATTAGAATGATCTATTCTTCAAATAGGCAGACTTGCTTGTAGAACAAACTGGGCTTGAAGTTTTCTTTGTGGGGAAAGAACCCACTTCTGACATCCATTTTACCGTTTATTTTGTTTTATTATTATTATTTTTTCAAAGTAAGCTCTGTGCCAACATGAGGCTTGAACTCATGATCCCAAAATCAAGAGTCGCATGGTCTACTGACTGAGCCAGCCACATGCTCCCATCATCTTTTTACAATTTTATAAATGAATACCTATTTATGACATTCATTTTTCTAGTAAAAAAAGACTCTCTTATTGATCAAGATACACACACACACACACACACACACACAGAAAAAACTACAGAGAGAATGCATATATGTGTGGTGAAGGTTTTGTAGTAGCTGACTGTGCTGTGTGGCTCTGAGGTTAAATGTTCATTGACCACTTTTGAAGAGCAGGTTTCCTGATTAAAGAAACTGACTTCTGTTTACACGTGTCTTAAACACCCCTCCACTCACACACATTTACATATTGTCCTTGCCTAAATACTTTAAAGAAGATTATGACATTTTAAAGAAAATTCATTCTCTGTGTATGGATTTTTTTAAAAATCCACTTTGTGATCCCAGGCTGCTTTCTTTTTGACGCCAAGTTAATGTCTAATCATTTGCCTTCCGACTTGCTCAAACATGAATACCTGGAAAGAAAAGCTCTCGGTGGAGCAGAGATTAACTCTATGAGAAGAAGGAAGAAAGACAGGAGTCTACAGCAAGCCTGAGCAAGTTTCTTAGCTCTTCTTTAATATTCAGTTGTTGGAGAACAGATTGAACTCTTGCTCCCAAGGATAAGATCAGCACTTTGGAGGAAATGTCAAAAATTGAAGAAATCAGAACAAAGCCATTATTAATCTTTCTTTCACTCCTGTAACAGTTACTGAGCACCTCCCATGCACAAGGCATCATGATAGACACCAAGGATATGAAGAATAAATATGAAACTGTTCTTGCCTTCAAATAACTTGTAGCCTGATAGGATTAAATAGGTAGTTAAGAATGCATAGTTTGTTATGGAAGGTGAAGGTGGGGGGGGGATTTCCTGGGGGGAAATGATGCTTTTGAGTGTGAACTAAGCCTGCAGATGGTTCTTGGTTCAAGACTTTGTTTTCAGTAAAGAATAAATAATGGCTCTCTTTTACTACTAGGACTGAGCTAAACTACCTAATACCCAATCTTGCTAAAGCCAGCAAAAAAGTTAAAGAACATATCTTTTTAATCTTTTTTAAAAAATGTTTTACTTATTTGAGAGCGAGTGTGAGAGCATGTGAAAGAGAACCCAAGCAAGCACAGGGAGTGGCAGAGGGAGAGGGAGAAGCAGACTCCCCACTGATTAGGGAACCCAATGTGGGGCTCGATCCCAGGACCCTGAGATCATGACCTGAGCCAAAGGCAAACATTTAACCGACAGAGCCACCCAGGCTCCCCAAAAAATCTTTCTAAAAACATCAAGGAACTAAAAAGATAGTGGAAAATTACAAAGATAAGATCCAAGATGAGATAGGAATCCAGAGAATTAAGTCTAGCATTTGGGACTGTTTTTGCTGAGGAGACATTTGCTGGGCCAGAAGAGGTGGCTGGGTATCTGAACAGCATTGCAACAGCCTTCCAGGGCTAGAAGAACAAACACCAGACTCAAGTGATGGTCAGCGGTGAGGACTTCATGTAACTCCCTGTACTTAGCTCTGGGCTTTTAAAAGCTCCATCTTTAGAGTAAAGGAAAATCTCAACTAACCCTGATATTACCTGCAGTCTGCCCTTAAGTCCTTTGGATTGTCTAGAAAATGTCAGTTGTTGTTATATTGAGGTAATTTTGTATTGTCAGTATGTTTAAGACCCTGGCAGAAACTTAAATAAAACATGCCTGAAGGAAAGTAACATCTATGCTTTGTCACAACTTATTTCTATAAATAGTTGTAAAATTGTAATGATCAACACAAAATCAAATATAATGAGGGGATGAGGCAAATAAACAAAAATCAGCACAAAAAACAGACACTAGGAATAGACTCACAGATGCTCCAGAGGCGATTACTAGATGCAAACTATGAAATAACCATGCCTGTTATGTTCATGGAGATAAAAGCCAAACCCAACATTTTCAGCAAGGGGGGGAAAAAAAAACTTCAGCAAGAAACTATAATTATAAGAAGTGACATTGCCTGATTGAAATGAGTTGTATCTGTCTGGCTCCAAATAGGAGAGAGAAACCACACTGTGATTTAAACAGGGAAGAATCCAATATAAAGAATTATATACTATAACAAAGGATCAGAGTAATGAGAGATTGGCTTATAAGAAATAATAAGAACTCTAATAATATTGAAATAGCAGATTAAGGAGAATCACTAACCCTAGGGCTAAGATAGAACACCCAAGGAAGGGTCTTCTCCCGCTCCGGGACTGAGATTCTGAACTTTTTGAGAGGCATTGGCTAAATGTGGCTCAATGGATAACAGAAATCCCTGTGGTGTTGCATTGGTGGGACTTGTTGACCCTGAAACTTGCCAGAAATCTGCTCTTTAGGATGTTGGGGAAAGCCGTCCTCAGGGAAGGGTCCCACTAGAGATGGTCTATTACAAAACTGCCAGGCTGGGGAGAACTGGACACACTGCAGGAGCCAAGTGCTAGGGAAGTTATAGTCATGGTAGAATCCTAGCACTGGAAAAGCTGTGTGCTCTACCAGAGCCTGCTTATTAGCCTAGTACACTGGAGCCAGGAAGCAAAACCCTTTCCCTGCAGTGTCTCTCCAGCACCCTCCACTAAGAAAAGCTCAGCACCAACTGACATGAGAAAAAAATAGTTAAAGGGACAAGATCTATTTTCACAGAGCAGCCCAAAAGAATAAATTTGGAGTTGAGCGGTAATGAAATCAATAACCAGAGTAAGAAACAAGAAGAAATTTAATAACTGGAAAAGAAAATATCCAAAGCTAAGAAAATAGATGTGTGTAATAGTTCATTAGGTACAACTGAAGAAAGAATTAGGGAACTGGAGGACAGATCAGAAAGATGTAATATACAGATGGTAAGAGACATTTATGATAGAGTTGAAGGGTTCTAAATACATGCCGTCCATGTGATGGCCAATAGCCAAACATGGATGTTTAAATTAAAATGGATTACAAGTAAACAAAAATCTAAAATTCATTTCCTCTTTCACACTAGCCACACTTCAAATGCCCCCAAGCTCCAGCACAGATATAGAAAAGTACCATTATTACAGCAGGTTTTATTAGTGCTGGATTAAATATTGTCTTAATTAAAACCTCATATAGGAGAAAAATGGAGCAGAAACAATATTTGAGGAAGGTTGGCTGAATAATTTCCAAAATTAAAAACAGACATCAAGTCACAGGTTTTAGAAGGCCAACAAATCATAAACAGGGTAAGTAAAAAAGAAACCCCTTACTCAGACCAAGAAAATCTTTAAGAAAACCAAAGCCTTAATGGTAAAGAGTTGAAAGCTTTCCCTTTGATGTAAGGAACAAGGTAGGAATGACTGTTCCCATCACTTCTAGGTGACATTTCTTGGCCAGTGCTATAAATCAAGAAAAGGAAATCAGAAATATAATAGAAGGAAGGCCAAGGGGTCACTTTTGAAGGCCACATTATTACATACTTAGAAAATCAAAGAGAATTAATAAACTACTAGAATTGGTAAGTCGGTGAATGTAAAGTCAGTGTTCAAAGATTGAAACATAAATTTTAAAATGTACCACTTTTAATGACAAAAAATGATAAACTACCTAAAAACAAATCTTACAGAGATATGTAAGATCTCTAAATAAAAACTATAAAATTGTATTACAAGTAACTAAAAAGAGCTAAATAAATGGAGAGATGTGCCATATTAATGAATTAGAAAACCTAGCTATCATAAAGCTATCACATCTCCCTAAACTGGTGTGTAGATTCAGTTTGATTCCCTCTCAAGAGATGTTTTTGACAATCTGGTCTTAAAATTGATATGGAAATACAAAGGACCCACAATAATCAACACTCTGCCCTGAAGAACAACATGTGGGGAAGGTTTGCTCTTCCAACTATTAAGACTTATTATAAAATTATACATTAAGTCAATGTTGTATAGATATTTAGTAGTAGAATAGACTAGAGATCCCAGAAACAGATCCTGGAATACACACAAACACAGGTTTTGACCAAAGTGTCAATACAAAACAGTGGGAAAAGATTCACTTACAGATAAATGATCCCAGGACAACTGGTCACCCGTAAAGAAAAAATGGAACTCAACTCTTACCCCAAACTGTACATGAAAGTCCATCCCATTGAGATGGTCGACTAAATGTGAAAAGCAAAGCAATGAAACTTTTAGAATAAAACATAGTAAAATATCTTCATGACCTTGCCTTAACACTAAAATTCTTTTAAAATATTGATACATCTGTGTACCTTAAAATTCAGAACTTCTGTTCATGAAAAGATACTATAAGGAAAGCGCAAAAGGCTAGCCACAGACCAGGAGAACTACACTTGGATCTGACAAAGGGGCTTAAATCTAGAATATTGAAAGAAGTACTGAGTCAATAAGAAAAGGACAGATACGGGCACCTGGGTGGATCAGTGGGTTGAAGCCTCTGCTTTCGGCGGGGGTCATGATCTCAGGGTCCTGGGATCGAGCCCCACATTGGGTTCTCTGCTCAGCGGGGAGCCTGCTTCCTCCTCTCTCTCTGCCTGCCTCTCTGCCTACTTGTGATCTCTGTCTGTCAAATAAATACATAAAATCTTAAAAAAAAAAAAGAAAGAAAGAAAGAAAGAGAGAAAGAAAGAAAAGGACAGATAACCCAGCAGAAAAATTGGCAAGAGATTGAACTTTACAAAAGCAGAAATCCAGATGGTCAATAAACATTTGAGATGATGTCCAACCTTATTAGTAATTAGGAAAATGAAAACTTAAATCACAACGATATACCACTACTCACTCACCAGAATGGCTAAAATTTTAGAAACCGATTAGTCCAGGATGACAATGTTATGCATTATTGGTGGGAATAAATTGCAACAATCACTTTGGGAAACTGTGGCATAGTCTCCTAAAATTAAAAATCCTCATATTCTGTGACTCAGCAATTCTACTCCAACATATATACCCTGCCCTGAAAAATGCTCATACAGATGAAAAAGACGTATATGAACATACACAGAATTATTTGAAATCACCCAAGACTAGAAGGAACCCACATGTCCATGGACACAGAATGGGTAAGTGGTATATTCGTGGAAGGAATGCGGTGGGAGTTGTATCCACGGAAAGCAATCAATGATCACACGATGGTCACTGTGTGCGGCAACATGGATGAATGGGCTCCAGTAGCAACCAAGTGACAAAGAGGAGCTTCGCCTGAGCTGGAGAAAAGTGACCACTGCGAGCAGAAAAGCCAGCTGATGGAGGCGTCCTCAGTCCCTGGGGCCCCAACCCGCACCTTGGCGCTGCTGCATCGGCTACTGCTTCTCTATCTTGCAGTGAAGACCACGTTCCTTTTCGCATCTGTCCTACGCTCTAGATTCCCTCTCATTTCTGAGTCTTCAGCTCACTTTCTGGGTGGGAGCCCGCTTCTCTCCCAGGGTTCCTTAGCACCGCAGTTATTTGTTTGCAGTTAAGTCTCCTTGCCAAAGTGTGAGCTCCTTCGGGGCAGAAAGCCCATCTGTCGGGACCATCCTGCATGGCCAGAGCTTCAGAGGGCTCGGCACTTGGAAGAGGTTCAGTGACCACAGTCGTTTGCTTGATGCACGGGCCCACTCTGCCTCGAGGCAATGCGGCACTTAGCAAGGATCTTACTCTTTCCCAGGTTCCCATCTCTTCACCGGTGAAGGAGCTCTCGCCTCCAGGATTCCGGGATTCTCTGGTCTCTGGGACTGGCCCAGAGTGCATACTACCCGGTGCATACTACTCCTTTCTTTAGGAGGTACGGAGAATATCTGAAGCAGAGAAGGAAGAGGGAGTAAGCTCAGTTTAACTGAGTATCTACTATGCACCGGAATCTGTGATAGGCTACCTGTGTTTTTTCTCCTGGATTAAAAAAATAATAATGTAAATCTCAAAACAACCTTTTTTTTTTTTAAAGATTTTATTTATTTATTTGACAGACAGAGATCACAAGTAGAGCCCAGGACCCTGAGATCATGACCTGAGCTGAAGGCAGAGCCTTAACCCGCTGAGCCACACAGGTGTCCTCAAAACAACATTTTGAGGCGGCTGTCATTATCCCTTTTCTGCAAGTGCTTGAACTGAGGTTTAGGACTGGTGAGTAATTTGCATAAGGTGACCGGCGTGTTGGCAGACCCTAGAATTGAGTGAGGGCAGGGTTGCTGTCCTTCCGCTCCCCCTGTTTGCCTCTCTTGGTCTGATCAGAAGATGAAGGATATGTGGAAAGACTATCAACTAGGTCATCAGAGTCTAGCTTGAGTTCGAAACTGACTTCTACTTCCTACAAGCTGTGAAGCATTGAGCAGCTAAACTAAAATCTCTGGGCCAACCTGGCTGGGTATTCACACGGCGTTGGGGAGGTGCGGCTGTGGACTAAGTCCGGGGGCAGGTTTCACAGGGCTGGGGGTTCAGGTGTGTTTCAGCTCTGCCCTGTCCCGTCTCCAAGTCTGAGAGGGAACAGAACGAGGGAGGATCTCGCCTGCATGGAAAACCCCAGGAGCGGAGAAGAGAGTCCGCAGGTCTCTGGTTGTTTCCCAACCCCTGGGCCACCCCCACTGGACAGGTGCGATGTGCTGCTTACAAGACACCCCTGCAGTGTATCAGATGCTACAAAATCCCTATCCTCTGACCCTTGGGGTCCACTGTCACTGTCTCCTCAAGTTCTACCACAGGCAGCACCCATCTCTTGAGTCTTGCTTGGATGTCTTGGTTTAGAAAAGGCTGAAGTTTTCCCAAACAAACTCTGTGTCCCCTCCTTTCTACTCTTCCAGCTTTAATGCTGTAACCTCTTTTGTAGATGGTTGCTACAGCTTCCTTCCGATCTCTTCATATTGTCCTCCTAGCCTCTTCAGATCAAAAGTTTGCTCCTTCTTCAAAGCCCAACCATGACGTTATCTTCTCTGATCTCTTCCACCCGAGTAAAAAGCTCTTGACTGGAAATCCTGACGTGGACTTTCCCACCCTTGGTGCCGGGTTTGTCTTATAGCTCTGGGGGTTTCTCCTTTCCCACACAGCAGACAGGTAGCTCCAGTGGTGTCTGCATGCCCTCTGATGCCTGTGGCTCACTTAGTGCTTCAGTAGGTGAATAAATGAGAAACTAAAGAACTGGTCATTCTCTCACTGGTCTTGCTTCCTCTTCTCCACTACTGAGCAACTCCAAACTGCACTGAAGTCCCTTCCTGCGCTTTGCTTCTTTCTCTCAAGTTATCTATTAACCACTCCCCTCTTTTCCTCTCCTGTTCTTCTCACAGCCCAGCACAGCACACGTAGAGTGAGGGGTTCCAGCCAGGGATCCTCTGGAGGTGGCCACGTAGCACGCATGGAAGGTTCCAAAATTCTCTAGCTGGTCTATGGTTCCTTAGACCTCCAGGGGTGGAGTTCCTGGAACCGATGAGACTTCTTATCTAGAATGCACTTAGTCTTAAGAATGGGGCTCCCGAACCTGCCTTCTCCTCTTGGATTTTAGAGACAATCTTGTGGAACTTCTTTTTTCTCCTGTTTGGTCCTTTATTGTTTCAGTCAGAAGGTGCAGTCTGTGGAGAACGTACACATTGGCCTCTGAGGACCCGCACATAAGGCGGCATTCAAAGCATTATGCCTTGCTCAAGCCAGGAATGTCCTCAGGACACTTCCTCTCCCCCAACCTCCACCCTGATTTTTAAAAAGAAACGATGAACTAGAAGAGATGCTTTGAGGCTGAGTTATGGGAGAACCTGGCCGTGGCAGTCTGGTCTGTGGTCCCTGCAGGCTCCCCTAAGTCATAGAAGTTGACAGTAAGGTCTCAAGGGAAGTAAAAGAAAAATATATGTTCTTATTCTGAGAAGGGGATGGCAGGGTATGGAATGACAGAAGAGCGTTTCATGAAATGTTTCATGAAACCACGGGGCTGGGGTCTGACTCCAACCCCCTCCCAAAGAACTTGTCCCCTGGTCCTATTCAGAGTCTACCAACATTTGTGAGTTTCTGCTTCTTGACGGAATGAGGGAACCTGAAACCAGGCCATCAACCTCTGTCCGGGGCCTGAGGTCGAGGCCTTTACATTAACTATGCTCTTGCCTCTTCTGCCTGTGTCTGGGCCTTCTTATACGTTTGACTCTATTTACCCAAATGGATCCCCTGCACCTGAATGATTCTCCTTTATTTTGCAAGTCTTCACTCTGAACTTTCCCAGTGAGTGTTCACTTCAATTGAACAGACATTCCTTGAGCTTCCATGAGGGTTGTGGTCCCTGCCTTCAAGACGCTTTTAACTTTGGGAGCACCTGGGTGGCTCAGTCTATTAAGTATCTGCCTTCGGCTCAGGTCATGATCCCAGGGGCCTGGGATGGAGCCATCATTCTGCCACGGCTCGGGTACAAGTTGAGAGAGCGACAGAGAAAGAATTAGAAAGAAGGTTGAAATGATGTCACTGAGGATCTACATGCCAAGCTCAGAAGTCTAAATATTTTTGTATAAAAATGTTGAGCCAGAGCAAAATTTTGAGTCAAGAAATGTCCAAGTCTTGGGTTGCCTATGTGGATCAGTCAGTTAAGCATCTGCCTTCGGCTCAGGTCATGATCCTAGGGTCCTGGGGTCCTGGGATTGAGCCTGCCACTGGGCTCCTTACTCAGCAAGGAGTCTGCTTCTCCCTCTCCCTTCCCCTGATGGTGTTCCCCCTCTTTCTCTCTCTCTCAAATAAATAATTAAAATATTAAAAAAAAAAAAAAAAGAAAGAAAGAAAGGGAGAGAGAGAGAGAAAGAAAGAGAGAAAGGAATGCCCAAATCTCAGTCTGTGGGCCATTTAATCCCCAGTCAGTCACCAAATCTACATCCATAGCCTCTGGCATCAAGTCTCTCCATCCTTACGGTCACCACAGTCCTTGTTCATGCCACCATCTTCTCTTACCTGGGTGTGTGCCGCGGTGCCCTAACTGGTTTTCCATTCTCCAGACTCCCCGCTTTTGTGGCTGCTCCTGAGTGACTCCCTACCAGCAGCCAGACTTGGCCTCTGTCAGAGCACAAATCCAATTTTGTCAGTTTCCTGTTTTGAGACTTTCGAGAGCTTCATGTTACCCTCAAGACGAAGCCAAAATTCATTTCATATTCCACACCTGTCCCTTCCTGTCTCTTGCCATTCCTGTCGCAACCTCTAATTCTGCAATCCCTTTCTCCGTTGAGAATGCCCCTTTCGCTCTTCACCTGGCCTGACCCTACAGGTGGTGGGTCAAGGTTCGGCTCAGGTGTTACCTCCTGGGGAGCCGGCTCTGACACCCATCCTATCCTCTGGCTTCTTTAGTTCCCCAGGCTTCCTGTTGTTTTAACTCTTACCACACAGTGTTGAAATAGTCTGTTGATTTATTTCCCCCCAACTCTCTGTTTTATTATAGGATCTGTGTTCCCACACAGCAGGTACTTGGAACTCAAAACGGAAAAAGTTTCCTCAAAGGGAAGAGTAAGTGTTCACTTCCTCTCTGGACTGACGTCTCCTGGCCCCCACAGCTCCCACACACTCTAGAAGAGTTATGTGCTCCTGTTTCTTCTTCCCATTGTCTTCCTGCCCCTAAATCTGTCCAAAGAGGTGACTGCCATGGTCCAAC
Organism: Enhydra lutris kenyoni; assembly: GCF_002288905.1. Lineage (NCBI taxonomy): Eukaryota > Metazoa > Chordata > Mammalia > Carnivora > Mustelidae > Enhydra > Enhydra lutris. Next base: position 17,056,425 of record NW_019154126.1, on the reverse strand, counting down.
AGCTATGGGAAAGCCTGGACTAAGGTACCAGACCACTAGCAGCAGTGGCCTCTGGGAAGTAGGACAAGAGTCGGTATTGTATTCTTTCCATTTAGCTTCAGTTTATTAAATGTAGTGCATTTTATAACGGGAAATTATTTTTAGCAAGCAAGATCAGTAGATGGGTACTGAAAGAGCTTGATTTCAGTCAGAAAAGCAGAGTAGTGTATACAGTAAACTACCATCTGTCTAAAAAAAGAAAAGCAAAAGACATATTTATAAAAGCCTCTAGGAGGCCATATAAGAAATGGACAGTACCAGCCACCTCCTTGGAGGGGAGCTGGGAGCCTGGGACCTGGGAAGACAGACTTTTCACTCCATCCCCAAGCATATTTTGGATTTTGAACCACATGAATGTATTATCTATACAAAAAAAAAAAAAAAAAGAAGAAGAAGAAGAAGTGTAGGGGCACCTGGGTGGCTCAGTTGGTTAAGCCTCTGCCTTCAGCTCAGGTCATGATCCCAGGGTCCTGGGATGGAGCCCCACATCGGGCTCTCTGATCAGTAGGGAGCCTGCTTCCTCCCCCCTCTCTCTGCCTGGTTGTGATCTCTCTCTCTGTGTCAAATAAATAAATAAAATTAAATTAAATTTTAAAAAAAGAAGCGTAAATTGAAAACAGCTGAGCTTAACGTCTACCCCACCAGATAACTTTGGAAACCTTACTTTCGCCACCTGGAAAATGGAGAAAACATGTGGACATCACAGGTTTGTTGCAAGGAGTGGCAGGCGAGGGAGTATGGCCAGGGCCGGGAAGCTTCGAGGCACCCCACCCAGGCCAGGCCAGGCCGCGCCTTCTCATTCCATGCCTCCTTCCGACGGTTCACCCCTTCTCGTCCTCCAAACGAAGCTGTCAAAGCCAAGCCCTGTGTCTGCCAACATCCCCACCACCCCCACCGCCCCGCCATTGGAAGTGCCTAACTTGGCCCTCGGCCCGTTGGAAACCAGCTAATAGCACGAAGGCAAAGCCACACTCTGAGGATCTGGGCATTTCAAAGCAGCGAACAGCCCTCTTTGTTCTCTCAGGCTCTCAGCCTGCCAGCTAGTTCCACACATTAGAAATATTTTGGGTCAGCACTGCAGTTTTCAACCATAGATTCATTTAGTTTCATGACTACTTCCTTATAATAGCTCTGGGAAAAACTGCGCTGGGCCGGGACCCAAACCACGTTCCTGGCTTCGCAAGCTACATTCAAGATGGTGTCTTCGGTTAGTAGTCATAAAAGACGTTGAACTCTCCTGCAACTGACTAGGAATCGGTCTGGAAAGAAAGGACTGTTTGGGTTGAGTTTCTAAAGGGCTGTCAGCACCGTGACCTTCAAGCTGCTGGAGGCAGGAAGAGGAACGTAACTTACCATGTTTCTGCCTGTTCAAAGAGCCCTGCTTTTCTCGGAAGCCCTGTGGATTTTTTTTCTCCTGGATGTGGATATTTATTGAGTATCGATGAGACTTGTGATGCCACAGGAAGTACTTTCTTTGTTGTCTGGGATAGGGTTACCAGATTTGGCAAAATAGAAATACAAGATACCAGTTAAGTCAAAATTCCAGATAAATAATGAACGTATCTTCAGCCTAAGTATGTCCCACGCAATATCTGCATACTGACACTGAAAATCATTCCGTGTGAATCTAAAGTTCAGCTTTAACTGAGTGTTCTGTATTTTATCTGGCGTCTTTGCCTGTGAAGGACACAGGGAGAATCCTCGTTAGCTCTGCAGAGGAGACAAGAGGCCCATTTCTCTTACCGTCTGGCCTGGTCCTCTTTCTTTAAACCAGCCCTCCATCCCTGGGCCACAAGATCAGAACCCAAAAGGGCCAAGACCCCAACATGCTTGCTTTGCTACGCCTTCTCTCTTGAGCACCCTGTCCTGCATCCCGCTTTCAGAGTAGTATCTGCTCTCCTGGTTCCTGCCTTAGCCCATGTTCTCCTACAGTCTCTTGCTTTGCCTAGACCTTGTCACGGTCCCATACGGCTCCCCTGGGTGGCCTTATTCCCTCCTCAGCAAGAGACTCACATGTCTGCACAAATATCTTCTGTGTCTACACTGAGGAATGATTCGGCCTGATTCACAGCAGCTCTGAGAACCCACTCTGGCTCCAGGTCCTTTGACTTGGGCTCTCACTAAATTTGTCCGTCCTTTTAAGATGAGTATCCCTGGATCCAGCTCAGGGAGAAATTTGCTTTGACGTGGTCCTGTGCTCCCTTTCTTTCTCTTTTTTAGAGATTTTATTTATTTGACAGAGAGAGACACAGCGAGAGAGGGAACACAAGAGGGGGAGCGGGAGAGGGAGAAGCAGTCTTCCTGCAGAGCAGGAGACGGATGCGGGGCTCAATCCTAGGACCCTGGGATCATGACCCAAGTCCAAGGCAGATGCTTAACGACTGAGCCACCCAGGCGCTCCCCGCCCCCGTGCTCCTTTTCAATGAGAGGCCATGTGAATAGGGCCATCTTACCATCTGGTGGTCACCAACATGCTGTGCAAAGAAGACCCCTGGGTCTTAGTGTTGTCTATCGAACATTGCGCTTCAGAGGACATGAAATACCAGAATCTATGTTGGTTTGCTAGGACTGCTGTAATGAGGTACCACAAATTTACTGTCTCACAGTTCTAGAAGATGGAAGCCAGAAATCTTCTGAAACTGTAAGGAGGAATCCTTCCTTGCCTTTCTCTGACTTCTGGCAGATTGCCGGCCATCTTCCTTGGTTTCCAGACGTATCACTCCAGTCTTCCATCTGTGCGTCGCCTTCCCCCTGTGTCCTGTCAGCCAAAGGCTGTCTGTGGACACGGATTTTAACATAAATTCGTTGGTTGCTAATAAATAAAAATTGGAAAAGCTGACACAAAAAATCTGGACTTCTGTAGGCCTTTGTAATTAAGATTACAATGTAGGCTTTGTTGGAGAGCAGGTGCAGACTTGTCATACACGAGTGCAAATGGGTTTGTCATGTCCTTTCCCAAGAAGAAGCACAGAAAAAGGCCGAAGACACAGGCTCTGGTCCCTTGAGGTAGGACATATGGGGAGGCTGAGGAAGGGCTGAGCGGCAGGCACTGAAGCCAGTTTGGGGCCGGGCGTTTTCACATGTGGAGCTACACCTCAGATTCTTTCCTCTGTGGCACTGGGCAGCGGTCCTGACCCCCCAGTCAGCTGTCCTCACTCCTTCTGGACCTCTGCACCACCAGTGGTCCAACTCCTGAAGGATTTCCTATTTCTCTGGCAATTTCCTCAGTCATGAGAAAAGGAACTTTGAAGGATATTTTTGGAGACTTTGATAATCTATACAAGTTTTGGCTAAGGAAGTGTTTGTTGCGATTCCTGGCTATGCATATTTCCATCTGGTTCCACATGGTTTCTGTGTCTCTCCTCACCCTGCAAGTTAATTAGAGTTCTAATTTTCAGTAATATTTCTCACATGTGCAATTTTTGTAGTACTTAGAGCCTTTGCTGAGAAGAGTTCCACAAACTGCCGTCTGTGTTTATTTTTCTGTTTATAGAGCAGAGTGTGCCCATCCTTGCACCAAGGCAACACCATAGCTAAAACTCTACTCCTTCGTTTACTCAAAATTTTTCTTTTCCTGGTTAAGAACCATCACCTTCTTAAAAATTTTTATTGAACTTCCACTACTGACACACAACATTTGGCTTTTTTTAGGGCTATTTGCTATAAAGCTCCTCATCTTTTTCAAATAAATTTAAGTATAATACCTACACAAACTCAAAGTTATAATCCCTTCACGAGAGAGTTGGAATGAGAAGACATGCTGAGTTTCGGCTGCTGGCTGGCCAGCAAGGCAGGGTTTCTGGGAGTCCCAAAGTTCTGGGTTTATGATGTGGCAAGATGCACTCAGGAGACGCCACGAGGTAGACATCACAATCATCCACGTGCTGGAGGTGGGATGGCCAGAGCTCTGAGCCCAAGGAGCTCGCCCAAGGTCACTTAGCTACAGCATAGCAGAGCCAGACTTTGAACTCAGTTCTTTCTCACATCAAAGCGTGCTCTCCCGCCTTCTGGCCAGATGACCACCTACCATGCATCTAACCACCCGGGAAGATCTCGGAGGGAGCACAGTCTTTTGTGGGGAAGGTTGGTGGTGGCAGTGGTGAGTTAAGAAGACACATTATTTACTTTATTTGCTCATGTTTTATTTGGCTTTGATCCAGTGCCAGTTTATTACCTTGGTAATTTTTAAGAATCGATAAAATATAAAAGTCAATCCATCAATAAAAACAGAGATTTGAAGCCTAAAAGAAAATTAAAGAAATGGAGGCTCAGCAAAACCACATTCCTTTATGTCGTCAGCCTTTAGAATTCTTATACAAATTTTTGAGAATAGTTGAAATTGCCCTTGTAAATCAATGGACATTAAGAGTCTGGTATTAACTTAGTTAGATTTTGTCTCATGTGTATGCTTGCTCAGCTCATGACTTTTTGGGGTGACCTTTATAAATATGAATACAAAAAGGATGGCAAGCCCCTTCGGAATGCTGAAACTCTGTTCTAATTGCAGCTTTTGCCAACTGTTGTTTGTGACATCTTGCGCAAACTGCATAAACATCCTCGTCCTGGGTAGGCATTTTTGGATATGTTGGGACACTGGAAATCAGAAAGGTAGATCTCTCTCTCTCTCTTTTCTTTCCTTTTTTTCTTAGACAACTAAGCAACAGAAAAACAATTAGGTAATAAAAGTTATACGAGAAAGGAAACATACAGTGCCCTGCTTAACTCAACGGTAAACATTTACGTAGTTAGTATAAAATAGACTGTTAATGAGAATGAAATATATGAGTCCATAAAATAGACTGTTAATGAGAATGAAAGGGAAAAAAGGAATAGGTGGTTGTGTTAAATGCACGAAATCCTGTCAAAACATTGGATCCGAAGTTAATATATATCAGAAGCATCAGCTAACATGGGGAAGGGCTGCTGGTTTTCACTGTAAGCCAGTAATCCATTATTGTCAGAGTCCTTGGTCGAGACAGCGGAACCCACTGGAGCATTTTTTCTCAAGAAGAGAGCAAGCAGTTTATTAAGGGATAGCTGAGGCTCCAAGAACCATGGGAAGACTGAAGACAGAGACTCTAGGCTGTGTTTCTGCTGTGGCTGGCAGAGCCGAACTGCTGAAGCGGCCACAGAGGGAGCCACAGCCTCTACCACGTGCAGGGGCCACCACCCCGATGCCCACGGCTCCAGCTGTGAGCAGCAGGTCAAGCCTCCTCGCCACAGCCTCACTGGCAAAATGCATTCCGCGCCCTCCCTCTTTCCCCACTCGCTCAGTTCCAAATCAAAGGTATGGAAGGGCCCAGGTGACAGGCAGAAGCCACTTCATGCACCGTCAAGGTGTAAACAGCCTGGGAAGGCAGGTTTACACGACATGGAACTGTTCAAAAAATGTTATGTTTTGAAGCCAAGTATACATATTGTTTTGATGAAAATAAAAAGAATTTATTTTTGAAGAATTTATTTAAGAATTTAAGAATTTAATTAATCTAAGAATTAATTTAATTTTGAAGAATTTATTATTTAGCCTTTGTGATCCTTAAATAGAGGACTTCTAGCATTGTCAAGTACTTTTGTTTTAAAGGATGAGCTGGTGTTTTCATGGGAGGCAGGTGGAAAATTACCTGAAGGTTTGGTTTTCATCTTGCTCCTTTATTTGAAGGGATTCGGGGCAGCCATCTTGCTGGCTCAAGGGAAGCCAAGGGCGGGAAATGACTATGTCTTTACTCAGGAAAAAAAGACACTAGGAAAGCCAGTGCCTCCTTCTCCGGAGACTCCCTGCTTCTCCAGAGCCCCTAACAGGCAGATCTGTGTCGACATTTGAAGCTTGATAGTCCTAGCAGCAGTCATCTGGAATTGCACTGTCTCAGAGAGATAGCTGAGAGCCCCGCCAGGGACAGCTGCCCGTGGAAGAAGGAACAAGTTGCACATGCTAAGGGGCGTATTTATAGCAGCTGGAGCTAAACTGAACTACAACCAGCCCAGTCCTAAAGCTCAGCCAAACACAACGGTGTAGGAACCTCTGATGAGTGAAGCCTCAGCACAAAGGAACGGAAGTGGGGTGGGAAGAGAGGCGCCCTGGTCATAGAAATCGCAGAGACAGAGTCACCCTGATGCTCTGTGTGGCCTGCAGAGAGGGACACACAGGGGACAACTGGCCACAGGCCCCTGCTGCAGGTGTCCTCACAAGGCTGGCTCCCATGCCAGCTGGGTCAGAGACTGTGGAACAGAGAGGAGAAGCCAGGAGGAGCTCCAGAAATGCTTTTCCTGAAATCTGCAGGAGAATGGAGGACCTTATGAAGAAACTTCAAGTTTAGTTAAGGTATTTTTTCCCCGGTTTTAATGAGATATGACTGACATATAACATTGCATTCATTTTGGGTGTGCAACACCATGATTTGATATTTGTACATATTGTGAAACGATCCCCACAATAAGTTTCGCTATTATCCACCATCTCACACAGTTACTCTTTTATTCCAATTGAATTGTTGGCAAGTTTGCCTTTCATGTGCACCCCGTTTTACCTGTTGAAGGGCACTTCCGGACACAGATGAAGGTTGGGGAAACCTCCTTCCAGAGTGGAAACATTGTTGCAAATGATGAAAAGCACTTTGTGGAGAAAGAAATAAGCAGGGAGGAGAGTTGGGGGAGCGTCTCTGCCCCACTGCCTTGGACCCAGCACAGAGTGGGTACCAGGGTGTGGCCAGAAGCCCAGACACCGGATTCAGGAAGCTCTTTCAGCCAGACCTGGACTCCGTGAATGCACACAGCCAGAGAGGCTCCGGAGAGACATGGGCTCCTTGCTTCCCACCATCACCCACCATCGAGGGACCGAGGCTGGGGAGCCCGAGCCTTGTCCCTTACAGAACTGCCCCGGCAAGTTGGGCAGCACCAAGAGGGAAAACCTGCAGCAAGGAAGACTGACCAAGCGGTGCCCAGTGTGACCTCTACTAGAAATCAATAAAGAGATTTTTTTTTTTTTTCTGAGAGAGAAAGGTAAAAAGAAGTATGCTGACATGAGACCTGGGTATAACCAGATTATGTTCCTTGTTCCTGGATCCTGCACATTTTATTGGTTGATTACTCACCATGGCTGCGCTGGGGAATTCAGGCTTTTTTCCCTGCGGAGTTGGGCAATCACAGTTCTGAGGGTTAAAATAAATAAAGAAGCACGGGGCCCATGGGTACCTCTGGGTGGCTCAAAGGGAAAGGAGAAAGCAGGGTCCTCCTTGTCAAGCGGACAATGGACTAGGAAAAAACCCTGTCCACAGAGACCCGGACTGAAGGGGGGATTATGCATATCAAACCTCCAGTGTCCTTTCCTTTATTCCTCCCCACCCCTGCCTCACTCAGGTGCCCAAAGCAAAAAACAACACCAGAGTGACAACGTGGTTAGCTTACAGAGGGAGTGATGAACACAAATTCAAACAAGATTTTCAAGTCCACCTGGACCCAGCCCTAGTTACGCTACTTTCCAAGTGGTTAAATCCATGATTCCCAGCCCTGGTTGGAGGACACCCCCAGGTGTCTATTTCAAGGGCGATTGTGAAATACTAAAAATAAAGTGATTTGAAGTCCCTGCAGTTAAAAACAAGCTCACACCCTTGCGTTCTCTAAATGCACCCACTTTGGGAAGGGAAAAGAGATTGAGAAATCTGGTAGACAAAACTCTTCTGTCCAACTCCAATAGGCTGCTCCAGCAATCAAAATACCAGTTTGTATTTGGGTAACGCTTTGTGGCATTGAGGGCACCTTTCGATTACTGGGTTAGTGGCTAAACGTGTAAATTAATACAAAAGATGACTGTTCCAGCCTCAACACTGCTCTGAGGTAGAACTAGAGACGTGGCCTTCCTCCGGCTCAAAGCCATTGCTATGTACTAGCTCACCTGTGACATTTCAGTCTGACAGCAGCTGGCCAAGGTGACATTAGGAAAGAGGCCTGGACATCGGACAGTCGAGCAGTTGGGGTGGCGACCCCCCGCCAAGAACAGTGCAGCAGGCGGCCGTTGTCAGCCAGAAGAAGGGGAGACAGCTCCGGGCTGGCTTTCCCGCTGGGCAGAGCTCCTCCATAGCTTGAAATCCCAGGGTAGCAGCATGAGCAGTTGGCCAGGTCCAGAGGAAAGAGCCCTCTTCCAGTACTTTCCTTGGCCAACAATGCAAATTTGGACGATTACCATTTTTTGTTTCACAATGGGAAAGGGAAGTCATTAAGTCCCATATAATTATGCCTTTTCAAGGACTGTGCCTGCAAATGCAGTCAACTTTATGGTTGTTTGTCTGGATGTGTCTCCCCTGTACTGGGTTCCCAGGGTGGGGTGTGGTTTCTGGGGCAGCCTGGGCGTGAGCAGTCCTCTCTGTAGCCCCCAAGGAGATGGTGGGTGGACTCGAGTCTGCATGGGACCAGAAGCCAGTGCAACGAGGTCAGCTCTTCTGAGTAGCTGCTCTGGGGGTTTGCTTCAAGGCATGCCAAGCACTCCACATTCCTCCCACTCAACTGCGGGGCCTTCTGTCATTTTTAAAATTTGAGATGAAGACACCGAGCCTCAGAGCATCAGGTAAGAAGGCAAAGGACCCCACGTCCTAGGCCACTGTCCCCAGAGCTGCTCCCCTCTCTGCTGACCACCCCGGTTAACAACCTGCACTGAGGAGAGGGAGTCATTTTCTGGGAGTGACGTGGCACTTGGGGATTGAGAGAGAATTTACCTCTGCTAGGTTCTTCCACGGCACGTACGCCCCAGCAGGCCCACTAAGTTGCTGATATAAAGTTGCTGTAGGACTTCACAGGTTACAAAATGCTTAGCAGTGATTATCAGTCCTCCAAGTGGCCCCATGAGGCAACAACGTGCTACTCAGGGTGCTTACCCTGTGGTAGCAACTACTGAAGTACCTTAGTTACTCCTCACAGCAGGGGGGGGGGGGGGGGGACTCATTTTCCTATTTTGCAGCTAAGGAAATGTGAAGTCAAGTGAGGACTGCAGCTCATGAACAGCGAGGCCCAGGCTGAAATCTTCTGTCTGTTTGTTCCAAAGCCCACCCTCCTACCAGCCTGGAGCGCTGTCCCCCTGGAAAGTCCCTAGAACGGAGCTGTGCTCACAGAAACACGGACTCCTGTGGAGGCATCTGCACCCATGATGGGTTGGTATTTATTTTAAGACAATAACATAGAAATGGGAGAATGGAGAGCAAACTTGGTTTTATTTATTTATTTTTTAATTAATTTATTTATTTGAGAGAGGAGAGAGAGTGTGAGAGAGAGCAAGCATGAGGCCGGGGCGGGGGAGGGGCAGAGGCAGAGGGAGAAGCAGACTCCCCACTGAGCAGGGGACTCAATCCCAGGACCCCTGGGATCATGACCTGAGCCAAAGGCAGACCCTTAACTGACTGAGTCACCCAGGGGCCCCCTAAACTTAGTTTTAAAGACCATAAATACAAGACAGAAACAGTGTTTGTAATGGAGACCCAACTTGGCAAGGTTCAGGGAGGCCTTCAGCTTCATCGGGCAGAGCTTCATTCCCCGTTCCTGCCCCTGGCTTCACCCTGCTCAGCTCTGGGTCCACCTTGCCCCCTCCTCGCAGAAGGCCGGGGCGGGTGTTCTGCTTATGGCTGCGATGCACCAGGCCGGATGGTTCGAGGTCCTCACAGGAATGTCACAGAGCACATGGCCAAGGGCAGAGGGACTGTTCCAGGGCCTGATGGGACCAGCCAGAAAAGTGAGTGAAAGACATCATTAATGAGAGTTTGGCTATTTGTCTCCAGAAGTCTAGCCCAAAGGGTATACAGAGTGTTTAAAGAATGAGTTAGAATCGAAAACACAAAAACGTGTTTTACAACAGTCTGTGTAGCTACAGGTCAGACATTCACACGCACTAGGTACCATTGTACTGAATACAGTTGCGCAATCCATAGGTGATATTAGGCAAAGTAATTATTTTGACCATCAGATCAGCTGTATTCAAGCAACACATAAAGCCACAGATGTTCCTAGAGTTTGGCATAGTTTATTTGTATTTGGGGGTTACGGCTAAAGCCAGAGAAGCACATCAGGATTCGCTTTACCAGCTCAGGGTCCGAGTGCGGTATTCTTTTATATTTTACTCCAAAAAACTAAAATTAAAAAAATTTAAAATAGAAAAGCACATTTCAGAATAATCCTTATATCCTTTATTTCCTCTTTAAATTGACCATATCTGGCTATATACTCTTTTATTTTATTTTTTTTTCAGATTTTACTCATTTATTTGACAGAGAGAGAGAGAGAGACACAGCAAGAGAGGGAACACAAGCAGGGGAAGTAGGAGAGGGAGAAGCAGGTTTCCTGTCAATCAGGGAGCCCGCTGCAGGGCTCGATCCCAGGACTCTGAGATCATGACCTGAGCCGAAGGCAGATGCTCAAAGACTGAGCCACCCAGGTACCCCTGGCTGTATACTCTTACCTTATTTCAGTGTTTTCCATATGTTGTTGGATCTGAAAAAAAAAAAAAAAATTCCTCAGGGCACACTATACATTATAGAAAATTACTGTCATTCTATATTCACACTGACTGAGAATTACAAAAAAGGAAAACCTGGGATCTAGAGTCAACTTCATTTTCCACATTGGTCATAAAAGGCAAATGTCTATTTTCATTTAGGAAATGGGTTACTTTTTATTTTTGTTTTTTTTTTAGGGGGGGGGAAATGGGTTACATTTTAAAAATCGGATTAAAAGATGCAGATAGTTTTCTCTGTTTATATGTAACTTCACATATTGAAGAGCGTTCTTTTTTTTTTTTTTTTTTTTGTTTTTGTTTTTGTTTTTTTTTTTTTTTAAATTTTATTTTTTATAAACATATATTTTTATCCCCAGGGGTACAGGTCTGTGAATCGCCAGGTTTACACACTTCACAGCACTCATCATAGCACATACCCTCCCCAATGTCCATAATCCCACCCCCCCAACCCCCCTCCCCCCATTAACCCTCAGTTTGTTTTGTGAGATTAAGAGTCACTTATGGTTTGTCTCCCTCCCAATCCCATCTTGTTTCATTTACTCTTCTCCTACCCCCTTAAGCCCCCATGTTGCATCTCCTCTCCCTCATATCAGGGAGATCATATGATAGTTGTCTTTCTCTGATTGACTCACTTTGCTAAGCATGATACCTTCTAGTTCCATCCACGTCGTCGCAAATGGCAAGACTTCATTTCTTTTGATGGCTGCATAGTATTCCATTGTGTATATATACCACATCTTCTTTATCCATTCGTCTGTTGATGGACATCTAGGTTCTTTCCATAGTTTGGCTATTGTAGACATTGCTGCTATAAACATTCGGGTGCACGTGCCCCTTCGGATCACTACGTTTGTATCTTTAGGGTAAATACCCAGCAGTGCAATTGCTGGGTCATAGGGTAGTTCTATTTTCAACATTTTGAGGAACCTCCATGCTCTTTTCCAGAGTGGTTGCACCAGCTTGCATTCCCACCAACAGTGTAGGAGGGTTCCCCTTTCTCCGCATCCTCGCCAGCATCTGTCATTTCCTGACTTGTTAATTTTAGCCATTCTGACTGGTGTGAGGTGGTATCTCATTGTGGTTTTGATTTGTATTTCCCTGATGCCGAGTGATGTGGAGCACTTTTTCATGTGTCTGTTGAAGAGCGTTCTTAATGTTATTTTTTATCTCCTACTCATTTATTAGCTTCTATGACCAGCTTTAGGTGGAAAGAAAATTTCTGGAAATGACTTTATCAAAAATTATGTACCACTTTTTCTTAGGTATAAACTTTCAATAGTCAGGAAAGGTCTTTAGATGTCAATTTTTCTACCTAGGTCCTACAGTTTGGTACGAGCATGTGGTATTGGTTCAAACTATATATATTGTTTTATGATGATTCAGGCAAATTCAGGTTACAAGCATCTTTAGGAGACTTGCAACCTTTGTTACTAAAGAAATAGACAAGGCTGCGCAGATCATTTCCAACACCACAGTTAACCAAAATGGATGGCAGCAATATACTGCCCCTAGTATCAGATTAAAAACTTTGCAAGCATTCTTGACTCCTGTCTTTGTCTCACCTTCTATGTCCAAATCCACCAGGAAGTGCTTTTGACTCACTCGACGGATATATCCAGAATCTTACTTCTGCTCGCCTTTTCCCCTGCCATCCTGGATTCAGGCATTGAGACTCTGGTCCGCCTGCCCCTGTGTTGGTCCTCTTTCAGCCCATTTTTCACATGGCAGCCAGAGTGTTCCTTTCAGAACATGAGTCAGGTAGTGTTGCTATCTTGCTCCAAGCCCTCCCATGGCCGCACTTCTCCCAGGATAACAGCTAAGGTTCTGCAATGGCCCTGGGGTCCACACAAGGCACCCCGTTGCCTCTTGTCCTGCAACTTCTGCCACACTCCCCTCTGTCCCTCTGCTCCAGCCGCAGGGACCTCCTTTGTCCTCACATCTGGGCACACTCCTGCCTCGGGGCCTTTGCTCTAGCTGTTCCAAGATATTTATTCGGCTAGTTCCTTCAACCGTTTCAAATGTTTGCCTAAATCTACCTTTTCTGTGAAACCTGTCCCGAATATTCTCATTTAAGATGGCAAACCTCTGTCCACAAACCCTCTCCCTGAAACAGTGTCACATCTCCCCTATCCCACTCTCCTTCTCTTTCCAAGATCCCTATCACCTTTGGGCACACTACACAATTTGCCTTTATACTTGTTTTCTCCCTTTGCTGTAGTGTACATTCCTTGAAGGCAGAGGTCTTTGTTCTGTTCATCAATGCATCCGAAAACTCTAGAATAGTCCCTCGTCCATAGCTGACACTTGGTAAATATATGTTGGTGGGATCAATGTGATGCCTCCATCTGCCTAATGGAGCAACCTCAAATGGCCTGGAGGGTGGCGGCCCCAGCCTACCCCCAGCGCTGGCCATGGCTCAGTTACACTGACACCCCAAGTTCCAGGCTCCTCTTGGCAGAGTCTGTTATCTTTTCAATGCATTTATGGAGTGCCTGTTAGCCTTTTGTTTTTCTTTTCCTTTTTAGCACCTTTAATTCTTACCATCCCTACCTTTAAAATCCTTAAAAACAATTTCAGTGTGATGGTAAATTAAAACATCTTTTCTAACATGGGTAATTTATTCTGATGTACGTGCTTTTCCAGGTTTGCAAGTGGGGCCAGCCTCATGAGTAAGCCACACATGAAGTCTTATGCAGTTTGAAGGGACTGCAGAGGGCCCCAGGTATCTTCCTTCCGGTGGTATGGTCCACCATGAAGTTCACTGGGGGTGGAGGGATTGTTATTGAGGTTCGTGATGGCTTCCAACTGGACAGGAACATCCTGACCGTTCACTTATTTAGCTACAACCTAAATGGTGAGACACTGGAAACACATTAAAGAATGACAAAGTCAAGAACCTAAAAATGCACATTATAGCAATAGCTCATTGCCAACAGGTGTGACAGGCATACGTACTATGTACAATTGTGCTGAGTACCGTGCTCCTCTAGATGTCCTCTAGAATGGAACATCAGTGTCTAGTCAGAGGAGGAAAGGGGAAGAGTATATATGCCAAAGACCAAAGTGCTGGAGGCTGCTGGTGTGGGCTCCCTCTGCCAACCATCCCATGTTCCTGGAGGAGGGCTGACTCTGGCTCCTTCCCTGACTAAGAGGTAAGGCTCAGTTTAAGAGAATGAATGCTTTAGAACAACAATCAGTTACTAGAGAAATAGAAAAAGCTCTGTTCACATTTTTAAGATTTTATTTATTTATTTGACAGACAGAGATCATAAGTAGGCAGAGAGGCAGGCGGGGTGGGGGGGGAGAAGGCTTCCTGCTAAGCAGGGAGACTGATGTGGGTCTTGATCCCAGGACCCTGGGATCATGACCTGAGGGGAAGGCAGAGGCTTTAACCCACTGAGCCACCCAGGCGCCCCTCACATTTTTAAAAATCACTTCATAACAAAGGTGAGTGCAAGAAGGTTTTTGTTTTTGGTGTTTTGTATGGTTTTTTTTTAAAGATTTTATTTATTTATTTGAGACAGAGAGAAAAAGAGAGCACGAGCAGGTGGAGGGGCAGAGAGAGAAGCAGACTCCCCACTAAGCAGGACCCTGAGAGCATAACCTGAGCCAAAGGCAGATGCTCAACAGACTGGGCCACCCAGGCACCCTAAGAGTTTTTGTTTTCCCCCCATCTGAACTGGGAAGTTAATGTGAAGGGATTTTCTGACTAGCAGTCTGGGATCAGTGTGGTCCTTCAGCCTTCAGCCTTCCTTCCAGCACCACTGGGGCTGGCAGCTTTCTAAAAAATTAACATATAATGTATTATTTGCTTCAGGGATACAGGTCTGTGATTCACAGTCTTACACAACTCACAGCCCTCACCATAGCACAGACCCTCCCCAGTTTCCATCCCCCAGCCGCTCCATCTGTCCCACTCCCCACCCCTCCAGCAACCCTCAGTTTGTTTCCTGAAATTCAGAGTCTCTTATGGTTTGTCTCCCTCTCTGGTTTTGTCTTGTTTCATTTTTCCCTCCCTTCCCCTATGATCCTCTGTTTTTATTCTCAAATTCCTCATATCAGTGAGGTCATATAATAATTGCCCTTCCCTTACTGACTTATTTCGCTTAGCGTAATACCCTCTAGTTCCACCCCCATCGTTGCATATGGAAGAGGTCATTTTTTGTTGGCTGCATAATATTCCATTGTATATATAGACCTCATCTTCTTTATCCATGCATCTGTTGATGGACATCTGGACTGTTTCCATAGTTTGGCTGTTGTGGACATTGCTGCTATAAACATTGGGGTGCACGTGCCCCTTCAGATCACTACATTTGTATCTTTGGGGTAAATACTAGTAGTGCAATTGCTGGGTCGTAGAGTGGTTCTGCTTTTAACTGTTGGATGACCCTCCACACTGTTTTCCAGAGTGGCTGCACCAGCTTGCATTTCCACCAACAGCGTAGGAGGGTTGCCTTTTCTTCACATCCTCGCTAACACCTGTCATTTCCTGAGTTGTTAATTTTAGCCATTCTGACTGGTGTGAGGGGTTATCTCATTGAGGTTTTGATCTGTATTTCCCTGACGGGCCTGGCGGCTTTCTTAAAAGGCACAGGCAATAGACTCCTGTACAAAGGAGGAAAGGAACAGCTTTGGGCCTAGACGCTGCCCTTACTCAGACACACAGATTAGGAAGCAGTGGGTGAGGGAAAGATTTCCCTGCACATATGTGGTCCTAGCGCACAGAGCATAACCTCTTTCTCTCCCCTCTGAATCAGGAACTGCAGAGACCAAAGCGCACACAAGGAAGGGGCAAACTCTGTATCTCTGTACATCCGGGGTCCTAAGGGGCAGGCTCCTCAAGTATAACCTCCGTGATACAAAAGGAAGAGTCTTCTTGTTGTCTCTCTCCGCTTACATTTAGAGTTTCTGGGAGGTGCGTCCACTGGGTCTTCACCCCCATCTCAGCACGGCTCAGGGGGCACACTCTCCTTAGAAGTCACCAAGGCATGGGGCGCCTGGGTGGCTCAGTGTGTTAAAGACTCTGCCTTCAGCTCAGGTCATGATCCCAGGGTCCTGAGATCGAGCCCCGCATCGGGCTCTCTGCCTGCTTCCTCCTCTCTCTCTCTGCCTGCCTCTCCGCCTACTTGTGATCTCTCTCTCTGTGTCAAATAAATAAATAACATCTTAAAAAAAAAAAGAAGTCACCAAGGCAGCAAGACAGGCGGTGGCTCCTCCGAGGCCTTCACCACTCAGTTACTTGAGGCAGTTACGTCCTTTACCTGCTTCCTGGTGCGCACCCAGCCCAAGGCTGGGCAACGTTAGGGTGCCCGGGGTTGAATCTGCCAGGGTAGGTGAGGGGGTCTGCGGTCGTCATTTGTCATCCTTATCCCATCTGGCGTCCGGTGCTGCCTTCGGCCGGGCATTCCCTGGACGCGTAAAGGTTTGGAAATGTGGGACCTCGTGTCTTCAAAAGCCTTACAAATAACATCCTGCTCCTGGGTAAGCCCGATTCCTTCCATCTTCGATTCCTTCCATCTTCGCTGAACTCTGGAGAGCGAGCCGCAACTCGCTGTCTGCGGAGAAACCTCGGTTACCGCAGCCCCGAGAGTCCAGTCAGCGGACGGGCTCCCAGAGCTCCCAAGGCTCCCAGAGCCCACCCACCTAGACTCAGTGGGGCGGGGTTTGGAGGAGGGGCGGAGCTCGGATTCTCGGGTGGGCGGGGCCAACGATGCCGGGGCGGGGCCAACGAGGCCGGGGCGGGGCGGGGCGGGGCGATTGACCCTGGCTAGGATCTGGTCAGATTGCAGGAAAGATGGCGCGCAGCATCCTGTGTTTAATCCAGTCCCTCCCCTGACACACAGATAAGCTAATTGGTTCAAACAAAGAGAAATGTGCTCCATCCGTGGTTTCAGGCTTTCTTCCCCGTTCCCGACCAAGAGAGCCTGTGAGACAGACCCAGGCCGGTTAGGAATAAGCTGTTGTACAGGTGAGGTGAACTTTACCCTCCACTTTTCACTGTTTTTTGTGGTTGAAAAAAATCACAGCAGTAATACAAGATTATTGCTTTTAATAAAAATTACAACAGGGTTCCTGGGTAGCTCAGTTGTTAAGCATCTGCCTTTAGCTTGGGTCATGATCCCAGTGTCCTGGGATCAAGCACCACATCAGACTCCCTGATTTGTAAGAACCCTGCTTCTCCCTCTCCCACTCCCCTTGTTTGCATTCCTCTCTCGCTGTGTCTCCCTCTGTCAAATAAGTAAATAAAACCTTTTAAAAAATTAAAAATAAATAAAAAATAAAAATAAATAAAAATCACAATAATGCTGAGGTATATGGGATAACAAAGACAACTATCCGCCCCCCCTTTGCTCTTCACTTCCACTTTCCACAGCTAAGCACTATTTAAAGTTTGGGATCTCTTTCTAGAGGTTTTCCTGTCTGTTAAGTGTGAGTGCACACACAGTATACATTAAACATATACATGCTATCTTTATCTTACACAAATAGGACTATATTTTACATACTCTAAACAAAAACAAAAGCACGGCATCAGGAGAGCATTCCTGGCAGTAGATTTGATCCATGTCATTCTTTTTAACATGGCATACCATTCCATAGTAGGGAGGCAACCATGAAGATACATTTGGTGGCTGTAGTAGTTTCCTGGGACTGCCATAACAAATTATCACAAACTTGGTGGCTTAAAACAACAGAAACTTATTCTCTCGCAGTTCTGGGAGCTAGAAGTCCAAAATCGAGTCATTGGTAGGCCGTACCATCTCTGAAGGCTCTAGGGGAGGGTCTTTCTTTTCATCTTCCAGCTCTGGTGGCTCCAAGAAATCTTTGGTGCTCCTTGGCTTGTACGTGCATCACTCCAATCTCTGCCTTGATCTTCAGGTGGTCTTCTCTGTGGGTCTTCTCCTCTTCTTATAAAGACATCAGTCTCTGGGGGCTCCTGGGTGGCTTAGTCATTAACTGTTTGCCTTTGGCTCAGGTCATAATCTCAGGGTTCTGGGATCCAGCCCTACATAGGGCTCTCAGCTCAGCGGGAAGCCTGCTTCTCCCTCTCCCACTCCCCCTGCTTGTGTTCTCTCTCTCACTGTCTCTCTCTGTCAAATAAATAAATAAAATCTTAAAAAAAAAAAAAGACATCAATCATTAGATTTAGGGCCCATCTTCTTAACTAATTGCATCTGCAAAGACCCTATTTCTACATAAAGGCACATTCCGAGGTTCTGCGGGACAGGAATTTTGGGGGAGACCACTGTTCAACTCACTACAGTAATCATAGGTCTTGATGATTTCATTTTACTACACATTATCCATGTCTTAGACCCCATCCAGATGGAAGAGTTGTAACAGCCCATTCCTGAAGAACTTTCCACATTCTATCAACAAATATGTACTGAGCCACCTACTATATGCTAGGCATCTATATTGGAGTAAACTATGAACAAGATTGCTGTGTCTCCTGCCTCACACAGTACAGTTGCTCTGTGAGACAAAGGCTATGCTCATCACCAGAAAATTGCCAGTGCCTAGTACAGTGTCTGGTCCTTCATAAGAATGTGTTCATGAAATGGTTGAGTGAACGGATAAATGAGAGATACAGACAAGCAGGTATTAACTATACGTTGTGATAGGATGCTGTGATGGGGGAAGTTACAGGGCAGACGGTGTTCTGGGGACAGACAAAAGAGCAGCCATAATGTAGACGTTTAGGGGGAGGGATGCTTTCTTGGAGGACATAACTCCTCAGAGATCTTGCTGGAGTTAGTTGGGCAAAGAGTGTGGGTGGGAAAGGATGGAATGGATCTAGACAGAGGAAATGTTGGCTTGGCAACTGTAGATGAAGCAGATCATGAAGAATCATAAGCCTGTAGGAAGGTCAGAACAGGCCCTGAGCCATATCTATGGGAGACCAACAAAGACAAAACTGTTGGGCCATCTAGAACGGTGTTGTCTGCTAGAGCCTTCTGCACTGATGGAAATATTCTAGATGTGATCTCTCCGAGGGGGGGAACCATGAACCACATGTGGCTAGTGAGCACTTAAAATGAAGCTAACAAAACTAAGGACCTGAACATTTAATTACATTTAATTTTATTAAATATTTAATCATTTAAATTTAAGTAGCCACATGTGTTTTAGTAGTTTTATAGTGAACAATGCAGCTTTCGATCCTGATATCCTAACTTAATTTAAAATCACAGTTTTGTCCATTTATTCAGCTTCTTCCTCAACCAAATCGTTTGTCAGATCTACTTCAGGAAGCCAAATGGGCCTGAGCTCTGCCTGCTGTGCGGGTTAACAGAGGTTCTCACAGATGGTTGCGGAGGCCAAGAGCTGGCTGACAGAGGCAGAGTAAGGGCTTAGATAGGAAATGGATTAACATTTAGTAAATGTCTACGGTAATCTAGACACACATTATCTTTTGTTTTTGAAATATACATTGTTACTTTTAATTTTAAAAAGCAAAATGTAAATACGCACCAGCAGTGGAAGAGACCCATTGCCTCTGGGAAGAGTCAAACAGAGGGTCAGAGGTCAGGAGGTCAGATGGGAGGAGAGCTGCTTTTCACAAAATGCCCTTTTCTACTGTTTCATGTAATATGAGCGCACACCATCATTAAAAATGAACCCAAAACCAAGACCAAGAACAATGGCTGTTAATGGTAAACAGTGGCCGCCACAGATTGAAGGAAATTAGATTGCCCATTGGCCACGGGAGCCCGCCAAGAAAAGTCCAAGGTCGTTGAGATTTACTTGGATGCATTTGCTGCAAATGAGATTTAAAAAGCTCACCATTTCCCAGAGAAAATGCTTCCCAGCTGTTGTCTGGGGATGTGCAAGGAGGCTCCTGAGATCCCATTAAGAAGCGGGCAGCGAAGATGTCCCCAATACCAAGCAAATAAGCCATGAGTTGTAACTTGTTTAAAATGTAACAGAACGAGGGAAGCTGAATCACAGCTGTGAAAACGTGGTCCCAAGGGAGAAGCAGTTGGGGGTAAAGGTTGGCAGGGTGACTGCCCGGACACGCCAGGGCGGTGGCTCCACAGGCTGGCCCGTGTCCTCCAGAGGGGCCACCTCGGAGCCCTACACGCAGCATGCTGGTTCCCTGCTGCCCACCTGATAAGGATCACCTTTAAGGCTATCGAATTCCTTTTGTTCTTTTATTGAGTAAGTAGCTTTTTCATCTTAATTTGCATTTCCAGTGAGGGTTCCCACTGGGGAACTTGTTTTAAAACAAGTAGAGTCCTGAAGCATGGCCCCCATAGAAAGGAAGGTGTTAATGCTCGCCCATGCCCACATTCAGTCTGGAGTAAATCTGGATTTAGGGAGCCAGCGCCAAGTATGGAACCAACACAGGCTTGGAAGGAGAGAAACCCAGCCCCCACTCTCAGCTTCTCTACTCATTAAGGTGGGATCTTGACCTTGTTACTTAACCTCTGAGCTCCAGCTCCCTCCTGGGTGAAATGGAAATGATGAAACTTGGCAGGGCTTGGGTGAGAATTGAGAAAATATAGGCAAAGCACTTGAGATAATGTAATGTGACAGACATTTGATAAATGGTTCTCTCAATATATAGTATATATTGTATCTCTCTCTATTTATACAAACCATGAAAAACCATATGTATGACACAAGATTCCTCAGTGAGCTGACTATGCAAGCCACCTGGCTCTGGGGGGGACCCCCCCGGCATATACATCAACCTTTAAGCCCCTCAAGAATCCACCTGCCCACTCCCCATCAAGTTTATTTAGGTTTGAGACATCAGATAAAGCTCTGAAGACAGGAGCCTGGATCTAGGCCTGGTTCTACCATGAGCTGGCCCAGTGACAGAGCAAGTGACAGAAGCTGCTGGGCCTCAGGCTCCTCAAGTGTTAGACGGGAGGGAATTGATCCAGACTAAACTTACACTGAGATAACTAGTTGGGCCAGATGATTTCTAAACCTTTTATGCTCTATGATTAAAAGCATGTTCTTTGCTGTCCATGGCAGAGGTTTAAAAAGGTACATGCTTCGCGCTCCCGGAGAGCGCATCCTTCTCTGATTTGGGAAGGGGACGGTGTATGACTCCGTAGGAAGAACCAGGTCCACACATGTCTTCCTTCTCATCTGCTGGACTTCCTAGCTCTCCTCCCACCTGCACCTGGAGACAGGCCAGGTGGAAGGCCAGCCTTTCTCCCACTTTTCCTTGGGCATATCTTAGGTGACTGGTCCTCACTTTTCAGTGTGTATCTGAATCACCAGGGAGCTTTCTAGAATTGAGATTCTGATCCTTTTCCCTTTCCATTCTGCTTCTGTGAGCCCAGGGTGGGGTCCCAGGATGGAATCAGGATTCATCCTAGGCAATTCTAAGGTGGATGGTCTATGGACCACCTTGGCCTACTCGTGGTTCCTCACGCTGCTCCCACTCTGATTCGGGTATGAGACCGGAGAGAACAGGAGGCCCTTGCCGACTGACAATGAATGAAATCTTGTTCACTGGAGAGAGCTGAATGGTGTCTGAATCAATGCCAATAGGCATTTCATGATTTGTCAGTTGGGACACCTGAGAGAGAGAGAGCACAGCCCTGTAAACCACAAAGAACAAAAGGTGGGAGTCATGGTGGAGGAAAAGGAATCAAGTCAAATACAGTCAAATGACAGGTTCCATTTCCAGCGTGCCCCATCTTCTCCTGGGATTCTGCTTGTCTGAATTGTGCTAACTGACGACACCTGCAGCCGTGGTGGCATCAGAGCAAGGGCCCTCGGTGTGGGAAAGAAGGGGGCCTCCTTGGAGATGTGCAGTCAGCCTGTGTTCAGGGCCCAGTTTGCGCCCCAACTCTGAAGTCGGTCAGATAGCAAGTGCCTTTCAAGTGTCTGCTGTCGTGTTTGAAGATGCCTTTCCCTGACTGGCCCTTAAAGAAAACGTCTTCTGGCATTTAGTGAAATTTTTGCAACTGGTTATTTTGTATCAGAAGCAAGTGTGACACATTCAAACAGCCCAGCAAGGAGAGCACAGCAGGAAGAGTTCGCACGGATATGATTTAGGCCTCTTTCCCCCAAAAGGGTAAAGCGACGAGCACACTCTGGAATGGACAGCAGGCATAGGGCACATAAGGGGGATGCGGAGCTGCTGCAAGGAGAAAACAGGATGCTCTGATATGGGAGAGGGGCCTAAAAGGGTCGGGGGGGGGGCGCGAGCTGCCAACAGCATTTGTACAGAGAAAGGTCGGAAAAATAAAGGCCATTGCTTTTCCCTGAATCAGTAAAGATTAAGACCGTGAGATTCCGAAACTACTTCCTCTGGCTGAGCCCCAGCTTCTACACGAATCTAGACTGTTACTGAAACTCGGTTCTCCACCGGTGCCCCTGTCATGCAGGATAGCAGTGTTAGCGTTTTCTTAGGGTTGTTCCGAGCATTAAATCAGTCAGCAGACGCAGAGTCTGGCAGATGGCACTCCCTGAGGGTTAGCTGGCTGTCAGTCAGCAGTGGCAGGACACGTGGGAAAAGTTATAAGCAGGATGGGAGTTCCAGCTGCAAAGCCGGGCTTTTGAGCAAGCCCAGGTATTGTGGTTGAAAGAGAACGACTTCTGTCTTTAAATGGAGAAGGGAAGGCTTAATCAGTAACCAGCCAGTGAGAGAATGAAAAATGTAAGTTTTCATCACCTTTTCTCCATCTCTCCAACATATAAATGCAATGTAAAATGTCCCCCCACAAGAGGATCCCTCTTGGCCCTCAAGTCCCTTGGCTTAGCTCATTGTGTCTCTCTTCCATTTCCAGCACAGCTTCCCAGATCGGCTGCCAAATACGCCATCTCTGGTGTGCTTCCTACCATGCTCTTACGAGCCTGCTCCAGCCAGGCTTTGCCTGTGAACACTGCCATTGTCAAGGTCTCTGATGACCATCCAACACTCAGTTCTTAGTCTTCTCTTGACTAATCTGTAGCTCTTGGCATAGTCAATCACTTCCTCTTCATTACACAATTTTCAGCTGGCTTTGGGGACACTACACCCCCTGGTTTTCTTCCTATGTCCCTGGCTTCTCCTTTTGAGTCTCCTATGCTGTTCCTCCTCACCCCCAAACTCTGCATATTGGGGTGCTCAGGCCTAGTCTTTGGTCCTCCATCACTTCTAGAAGGTGACGTCTCCCAATTTTATGTCTCTACCAGACACCTGTTCCTTGAATTCCAAACTTTATGACCAAATGCTCAGGTGGAGAGGCATTTCAAGCCTGACACCTTCGAAACTTAACTCTTGCTCTTTCCCCCAAAACTCATTATGTAGCACAACTTCTCATTTTGGTAAATGACAGCTCCGTCCTTTCAGTTGCTGCTATGGACTTAATTGCATTCCCCTCCACCCAAAATCCACATGTTGAAGTCCTAAGCCCCCATATGACTGTATTGGAGACATGGCTTTAAGGTCATTAAGTTTAAATGGATTCATAAGGTTGGAGCCCTGAGCCAATAGAATTGGTATCCTTATAAAAGAAGAGACACCAGAGCTTTTCCCACCGTTGAGGACACAGAGAGAAGGGAGCGCTCTGCACACCAGGTGGAGAGTTCTCACCAGAAACCCACCACGCTGGCACCTTGATCTTGGACTTCCCAGCCTTCAGAACTGTGAGCAATAAATTTCTGTTGTTTAAACCACCCAGTCTGTAGTATTTGGTTACGACAGACCAAGCAGAGGAATACAATTGCTCAAATCCAAACACTTAGCATCATCCTTGACTCCTTTCTTTCTTCCACATCCTACATTCAATCTGTCAGCAAATCTTAACAAGTCTATCTTCACAATACAGCCAGGCTTTACCTACTACTTATCACCAACATAACTGAGGCCGCTAGATTATTGCCGTAACCTTCTTAGCTGACCTCCCTGCCCACCTCACCCCCATGTACTCTCAGAACGGCAGTGAGAGCAATGCTTTTAATGCTAGAACAGTGTGTATTTTCTGTGCTGGAACACCTTTGGTGACGGGCTTCTCGGCTTGCTCATGCAAAAGCTGTCATCCTTTAAGACAGTCCACAGGGGGGCGCCTGGGTGGTGCATCAGTTAAGCATCTGACTCCAGGTGTCCGCTCAGGATGTGATCTAGAGTTGTGAGGTCCAGCCCCATGTTGGGCTCCATGCTTGGGCAACGGAATCTACTTGAGAGTCCCTCTCCCTCTCTCTGCCCCTCACATCCCTGCTCTCTTTCTCTCTCTAAAGTGAATAAATAAATCTTAAAAAAAAAAGTAATTCAATAAAATGGCCTACAAGCCCCGTACAACGTCTATGTTCCCTTCCTTGCCATATCCCAAGCTCCCACATCCCTTTCTGACTTCATCTGCCCTCACCCTAGTACATGGATTTGCACAGGCCTGTGTTCTACTCAAGGCTCCGCAAGACTTTCAGGTCTTGGCTCGAACGTCGTCCTCTCTGCGAGGCTTTCCCTGGCCCCCCTGTTTGGAGCAGCAGCCTCCCCAGCCCCCAATACATACCCTGTCCTTTTCCCTGCCTTATTTTCTTCAGGGCACTGTCACTATCTAACACCATATATGGTCAGCTTGTTTGCTTGTTTATTGTCTGTCTTCTGCCACAAGAAGATGAGAACACAAGTTTCAGGAGGGTAGGAACGGTTTTCTGAGTTGTTCATTAATGTGCCACCCTGAGACTAGGCCTGCCGTGGAGTGCCGCCCCATAAAATATTCATTGAATAAATGCATAAAGGAATGAGTCTTCACATTTTCTTTCAGAAAACTCAACCTTTTGAAATAAAGCAGTCTTTATTTACATAACTGCCTCTAAGCAAAGATTTTAACTTTAAAAATTAGCCCCATACATAATTAGACCCACAACTGGCTGAATCCAGGCAGTCCGAGCCCCAGGGTCACCCAGGAGCAGCAGAATCTTCCTGGCAGGCCAAGTCCTACAAGGAAGAAAACAGCCTTGAACGCTGTATTTATAAACCTTAAGGGAAAATAACATTGGAATGGTATTTTTTAAAAGCACAGGTTGGGAGTATTAAAGGATACTTTAAAAAAATATATTTTATTTGTTTGGTTTTTTTTTGTTTGTTTGTTTATCAGAGACAGAGATTGAGAACAAGCACGCAGAGCAGCACGAAGAAAGAGAGAGAGAGAGAGGGAGAAAAGCAGTCTCCCCGCTGAGCAGGAATCCCACATTGGGTTCCAGGACCCTGGGACTATGATTTGAGGGAAAGGCAGACTCTCAACCTACTGAGCCACGCAGGTGCCCCTAAAGGATACTTTGAAAGACAAATTTGTTGGGCATATTTAGTTCACTTGTCAAAAAACTCGGGCTTTTTACCTTCCACCTGGCACCAGGGAAGTGTTCTTTGGAACGTGGGAAGTTTCCATTCTTCCGGTGTTGGAATACCTCTTGGAAAAACCGTACGTGGGGATCCAACAGTCTCCGTGGTCTCCTTGGGTCTCACCTGTAAGGAAAAAGGAAAATGACCCAGAAGAGTGACAGTTTCTCTGTCCTTTGAGGCCCCGCCGAGGGCCTGCTGAGCGCACGTTCCCAGGTCGCCCTTCCCTTCGCAGGCACTGGGGCGTCCCCGCTACTTCATCTTCCCGCCGGCCCCCCTGCAGCCCCCCTAGCCCCAGGACGCCTGACAGCTCAGGGCTGGGGCCAAGAACTCTTACCGGAACACCACGTTCCCGTGTCTCCTGCAGAGACCACGGACACTTTCTGCTTCAGAATCCCCCTTCCCAGGAAAAGCTTCTACAAAGCAGACTGAAATTTGTGTAAGGTCACAAAACATATTCTTTCTGACAAGAGATGGCAAGAGCCTGACCTCTGGTGAGCCGCCTGACCTTCAGCAGGGAGGGTCCGCGCCCCCCCCCCGCCCATTGTCTAGCTAGGGGAAGGGGGCTGCGCCTCCTTCCTTCAGCTCAGGAATTAACCCCAACGGCGCCTTCGTCTCAGGCCAGAGGGCCCAGTGCGCCCAGTGCCCTAAGCCACGCTGCCTCCCGCGTATCTGATTGGAGCTGGTTATGGAGAGGCCCCACCCGAGCCTGCTTTCTGCCAGACTCCCAGGGCTCGTTGACACCAGTTCTCCCCTTCAAACGTGGTGCTCTGGACGAATGCCTGGACGCACTTTTAAAAAAAGATGTATTTGAGAGAGCGAGAGAGTGCACAGGCACGTGCAAGAGGCACCGGTGGGGGCAGAGGCAGAGAGAGAAGCAGACTCCCAATGAGCGGGGAGCCCAATCGGGACTCGATCGCAAGACCTGGAGATCCTGACCTGAGCGGAAGGCAGACGCTTCACCGACTGAGCCACCCAGACGCCCCGCCTCTACCCATTTTTGAAATAGGTTGTTAAGTAATCGGTGATCTCAAAACTTGAGTGAAAGGGAATAAGAGAAAAACATAATGGATGCTTACATTGTCTCTGTCTGTGAGAAACATAAAGCACTTCACGTCTAGACATTTTCGGATACCCCCACCAGACTCTGCTTTCATATGGGACACTGGGTGGATATAAATGATTTGTTTCACGTCTTTGCTATATTACTTAAATTTGTCACATGCATTTTTAAAAAAAAAGATTTTATTTATTTATTTGACAGAGAGAGACAGAGAGAACACAACCCCGGGAAGTGGGAGAGGGAGAAGCAGGCTTCCTGCTGAGCAGGGAGCCCGATGAGGGGCTGGATGGCAGGACCCTGGGATCATGACCGGAGCCGAAGGCAGACACTTAACCAGCTGAGCCACCCAGGTGTCCCTGTCACATGCATTTGGTTTAAAAATCCCAACAGCACGGAGGGGCTTCATGAAAAGGCGCAGGGCTTTCTTCTGCCTCTCTCGACCCTACGCTCTGGGCTTTTGTTTTCATTTTATGTAGTCATGCTTCACATCCATGTTCCCTTCTAGAAACACAATGAAATCTGCCGTGCTCTATCTGCAGATGGATTCCAAACGCTTAAAACAAATAAACATTGTTTGACAGGTTAATGTTCCGGCCTTTGAAGATCCTTCGGTTCTCACTCTCTGAGGGCTCTGTCCATGTGTGACCGTCAAACACAGCTCCGGGGTGGCGGATCCAGTTATCTGCAATCATCCCTTTGGGGTGGCGGGACTCGTGCAGGCTGTGGCAGATCCCATCATGTAAAGACTCTTCCTTCTGCACGTATCTACATGGCACGAGACCAGGTCTGCAAGGCACACACACATTGTGCAATTATCTGTGGGGTAATTATGAACTACACCTTGCTTGCTGCTTTGCAATCAACATCAGCGAGAAGATCTTCACGGCTCAGCCTTGTTCAGCCCACCAGAAAGCTCACTGTAGACTTCTGAGCGGGACTTTTAGGACAGGAGAGCTGCAAAGATGGAAATGCAGGCTTCTGTGGAGATCCCCCAAAGCCTTTGATAGAAAAGATACTTTTTTGAACAGAGGCAGAATTCCTTCTTATCAAACAAGGGCTATTAAGCCCCCACATTGAGGCCAGAGCCTGCTGAGTGCCAACACGGCAGGAAAGCTCCTGGTTTTCAGTTTCAGGGGTTGTGGACTCAGATAGACCCAGGTTTGATTCTTGACTTTGCCCCTACTGAGCAGTCAGCTTCTGTTAACTTAATCTCTGTAAGTCTGTCACCTAAGATTTAAAGGGTGCCTGCTTTATTTTTCTTGGGGGGGTTGGGAAACAAACACACCCAGTATGCTGTGCTCTATGGACGGATTCAATATCTAGCCCCTTCTTCTCCTTGTCTACTCTCCCTTCTAAGTAGATACTCATGTTTTTGACTCCAGTCAATGCTATTTCAGGCAGGGCTGGGCCAACAGCTGCAGACTGACCTTGCCTTCAAGGGCATTTTTTTCAACTAGAGTTTCTGGAAAGAATACCAGCTGTCTCTCCACTCTGCTTTTACTGACTGGAATTTTTAAGTTTCAAGATACTGTACCTTTCCCAGGTGAGTTAAACATAAACTCAAACTTTTTAATTTCATGGCATGCAATACTGTAAGCATTGATTTAATCTCAGCCAGTGCAAGCTTGGTGAGCTGGAAGGAGATTGAGTTGATAAAGTATTTTATGATTATCTAACAAGATGGAGATCCCAGAATGTATATATGTATGGGTTCTACATGAGGAAGCATAATATCTGCATGGGCCTCATTTTTGTGTGAGGGTTAATTTCTCAGCCAAATATATATATACATATATAATATATATACATATATATATTTTTTAAACAATTTATTTATTTGAGAGAGAGAAACAGAGAGAAAGAGAGCATGAGTAGGGGAGAAGGAGAAGAGGCAGAGGGAGAACCAGGCTCCCCTCTGAGCAGGAAGCCTGAGGTGGGACTCAATCCCAGGACCCTGGGATCATGACCTGAGCTGAAGGCAGACGCTTAAGTGACTAAGCCATCCAGGTGCCCCTCTTAGCCAAGTTTTTAAAGGATGTCCATAAATAAGAAAATCTTTATATGCCCCTTCCAGTTTCTACTGAGCATGGATACACAGAAGTGATACCAGAGACGATGTAGCTATGCCATCCATTACACTAAATGTGTGTGTGCATGTGTAAACACATTTCCATTTAAAACCTAGTGACAGGGGTGCCTGGGTGGCTCAGTTGGTTAGATGTCTGCCTTCAGCTCAGGTCATGATCCCAGGGTCCTGGGATGGAGCCCCGAATCAGGCTCCCTGCTCAGCAGGAAGCCTGCTTCCCCCTCTCTCACTCCCCCTTGCTTGTGTTCCCTCTCTCACGGTGTCTCTCTCTGTCAAGTAAGTAAATAAATAAAATCTTTAAAAATAAATAAATAAAAACAAAAATAAATAAAGCCTCGTGACAGTAATCGAAATAAAGGAACATCATTGGTAGGTATTGATATAGACAAAGAGTACACTGGAATGTGCCAGCATCACTAAGTCAATGGTGCATCCAGAATTAGTGAGCAATGAAACCACACTTTTGCTTTTTAACTCTCTTGATGTTTTAAGGCATCTTCAAGCTTGCTGTTGTCATAACAATTCAATGAAAATAATAGCCAGTTGCTCAGAGTTTGAACATCCTGGCGCTGGCTTATTCTGGCCTCTTTAGTAAAGCTTCCTTTTATGACAATAGCTGTAAATCTCTCTCTCTTTTTTTTCTCAATAAACCTTTTAATGAGAAAGTTTTCAATTTACAGAACTCTTGCGAGGATAGCACCTAGGGTTCGGGGCACTGTATGCCTAGTTTCCTCTATAATTAACATCTTACATTAATATGCTGTGTTTTTCACAAATGACATATTGATATTGATATGTAATTCTTAACTAAAGCCCACACATCATTTTAAAATAATGTCTTTTTTTCTGTTCCAGGACCCCATCCAGATACCCTATGATATTTACTGTCATATCTTCTTAGATTTCTTTGGCTGGGCCAGTTTCTCTGGCTTTCCTTGCTTTTCATGGTCTTGACAAATTTTAAGGAGTATTGGCCTGGCATTTTGTAGAATGCCCTCCTATTGGGATTTGTCTGATAGTTTTCTTGTGATTAACCTGGGGTTACAGGTTTTGGGAGGAAGGTCAAGGGCCGTTCTCATCACATCACATCAAGGGTACATACCACCGACATGAATTATGGCTGCTGATGTGGACCTTTGATCATATGGCACAGGGTGGTTTGTGAGTAGCAGTTTACTCCACTGTAAAATTACTCCTCCCCCGCCTTTCTATCCTCTTTTCAGAAGAAAAACATCTCTCTCCTCACTAAACTCATCCGCACCCAGCCTTCTGGTAGCCAACAGATGTTTATTCTGCTGAGGTTCTCTTACGGGGTTAAGAGCATTGTCTCGTGTGTCTTTTAGCTGCTTCTGCCTAAGGTTTGCTGGGTCATATGTTGGTGGTCATATGTTGGGAGGAACATAGCGAGAAAAGATTTTTCAACATAAATATTCAGCAAGTATAGAAAGTATTCCTGTGGCTCTTAAGATTACCATTATCGTATTTTTTTTCTTCCTCTGCTACAAATAAATTTTCCCATTTAAAAAAAACAAACAATGATTTCTCTACAGTGATCAAAATAAGTTATCTAAATAGCCTTCTGTGTTCTTCTCTTTAAATGTATCTTCTGGCTACTGGCTGCCAAAGACTTACATATTTCCTTCCCCACCTATGATGACCAGGCTGCCTGGTGTGGCCCAGCACTTTCACTTTTTATAGTCTAATAATTTCTGAGTGGAGCCAGATCAGAGGGAAGAACCAACAGGAAGATGATTGAGAGGTATCCCATGCCTGCACCTTGCTTCCATCATGTGCAGTTGGGGGTGAAGCAGAAGGGATTTATTATAGAATATTAGACGGCTGAAAGAAGCAGACTCTAAGCTGAGCTTCTAGCTCCAAGGCCGGCTCAGCTAATCCCAGCCAGGGGCCATTGTCACTCCCCACCAGGAAGCCATCCGCCTCTGGCAGACTTGCGCTCTCCTCCACCCCCAGGTAACACCATTTTTTTTTTTTTTTTAAGATTTTATTTATTTATTTGTCAGAGAGAGAGAGGGAGAGAGAGCGAGCACAGGCAGAATGGCAGCAGAGGCGGAGGGAG
This sequence comes from Enhydra lutris kenyoni, assembly GCF_002288905.1. Classification (NCBI taxonomy): domain Eukaryota; kingdom Metazoa; phylum Chordata; class Mammalia; order Carnivora; family Mustelidae; genus Enhydra; species Enhydra lutris. The sequence continues at coordinate 17,026,375 of NW_019154126.1, read as the reverse complement.
AAGCAGGCTCCCCGACGAGCAAAGAGCCCGATGTGGGACTCGATCCCAGGACGCTGGGATCATGACCTGAGCCGAAGGCAGCTGCTTAACCAACTGAGCCACCCAGGTGTCCCAGGTAACTCCATTCTTAATTCAAGTCTTGCCAGAGCGCATCTAATCAGCAGAACGTAAATCTTATTTAAAACCCTAGCTCCTAGGAAGCATGGGGAATGTCCTTTCTTGTTCTGGCTTCCGGTAAAGGAGGCGCAGTAGAATGAAGCTGGAATGCCTGGAGAGTGAGCAAATTCCCAGTGTCGGCCACACCACACAGCCCTGGTCATGTTGCCCCTCTGAGGAGGAGGGCAACACCAGCATAGGATTTCTCAGGGACAGTGTGGGGAAGGGGCTGGTGTGCTCCAGAAGTCAAGCTCAGAAAATTTCTCTTGAGAAATGGAAGGGCTGGAGCTAGTAAGTGAAGTAAATTACACAGTTGAGGCCTTAGGTCTGGTTGCAAGGGTAAAGCACTAAGCGGAGGACTGAGTGTCCGAAGTACCATGTGCTGGGAATTTTTTATTTTATTTATTTATTTTTTAAAATTTTATTTACTTGACAGAGAGAGATCACAAGTAGGCAGAGAGAGAGGAAGGGAAGCAGGGTCCCTGCTGAGCAGAGAGCCCAATGGGGGGCTCAATCCCAGGACCCTGAGACCATGACCTGAGCCAAAGGCAGAGGCTTTAACCCACTGAGCCACCCAGGTGCCCCCCATGTGCTGGGAATTTTAATCAAGTGAAGGGCAGATAATAAGTTTTCCTTTCTGTATTTCCTGGTATTAATTGGCGATGGCCTCTTGAAGCACTACATTAAGAATTTCTAGGTTCGGGGGAGAAGGATGTTGTGACTTGTTAGTACTATCTGCTGTAGGCTATACTGACAGATGGGGTGACATGAGTGTAAAGTATTTATCATCTTTTTCTTCATGGCCCAGGGACATCAGCAATAGACTTGAGCTTGTCATCATCAAGCTCCTTGCTGGTGTCCGAGAACAAAGAGAATGGAGATCGAATGAACTGAGAGCTGGACATAGTTGGAGATGACTCCCTCAGAGTGACATAGCAAGAGGCGAGGGAAGGGTAGTATTGCCGGCCATCTGTGCATCCTAACTTTAAGGAACACTGCATGTGTACCATAAACAATATGCAACCATTCATCTGAAAGTCAACAATTCCAAGTATTTTGGGTTTGCCAGTGGGACAACTAAACTATTTATGTAAAAGCACACAGGAAAGGGGAGTAGTAGTAATTAACCTAAATAATGGAAATATCCATCCTGACCTGATGCATCGTCTCCAGTGACATCAGCAAACAATGAAACCGTGTTGGCTTCATTCTCAAACTTCCAATGGCAGCTCTAGTCCCACGTCTTCCTAAACAATTTTAGACTATAGTGCAGTGAGTTCAGAATTTTGCATGTGCAAATCTCACTTTTCAGTTGAATGAAGTGAAGGAACAATATGACTTAAAGTTTTTTAGACCTTCTTTTAGCGCCAAATGACTAAAACGAAAGTAGCCTAGAAATGGCTCTATAGAAATTAGCTCTAAATAATTGCTGAGGACAACTTGTAACTGAATAAATATCCAAATTGTTTAGGATGCTCAAAAAGGTGTTCTCTCAAGTTGCTCAAACAACCTACTCTTAACCTTTTTACTTTATATTTTCTCTTTTTTGCCTTAGTTCTCTTCACGTGTTCTGTCTTACACTCCTATAATATATGACCACCATTTATGAGAGAAATATCATATCTGTCTCAAAACACCATTTTTATTTCAAAATTTACAAGTACAATGCCATTTTCAAATACCTGCTTGGGGCAAAAAAATCAAACTTTGGAAGTATATCTAAAGGAATATATGAAGAAGCATATAGCAGTAACCATAGTTAATAAAAGTATATATATATGTATTTTTAAATCTTATCTACAGTGAATTAAGCTTTATATTCCTTTATTTATTTTTTTTAAAGATTTTATTTATTTATTTGACAGACAGAGATCACAAGTAGGCAGAGAGGCAGGCAGAGAGAGAAGGGAAGCAGGCTCCCCGCTGAGCAGAGAGCCCGATGTGGGACTCGATCCCGGGACCCTGAGATCATGACCTGAGCCGAAGGCAGCGGCTTAACCCACTGAGCCACCCAGGCGCCCCTTTATATTCCTTTAGATGGATATAGCCTTTACAATTTTTTTCTCAAAGACAAATTTCCTCAATCTGTTTGTTACAGTAACCAAGAACAACCCAGCAAGTGAAAGACTTTTTAGGGGCGTCTGGGTGGCTCAGTCGTTAAGCATCTGCCTTCGGCTCAGGTCATGATCCATGGTCCTGGGATTGAGTCCCACATCAGGATCCCCACTCTGCAAGGAGCCTAGTTCTCCCTTTGCCTCTGCCTATCTCTCATGAATTAAAAAAACAAAACAAACAAACAAACAAAAAAAAACAGAAAAAAGGAGATTTAAAAAAATTAAATTTACTTTCTTTTTTTTTTTAAAGATTTAATTTATTTATTTGAGAGAGAGAGAGAGAGCATGAGAGGGGAGCGGTCAGCAGGAAAAGCAGACTCCCTGCCAAGCAGGGAGCCCGATTCGGGACTTGATCCCGGGACTCCAGGATCATGACCAGAGCCAAAGGCAGTCGCTCAACCAACTGAGCCACCCAGATGCCCCTAAATTTACTTTCATCTACTTACCTACCTGCTGGCGCGAACACACACACGCACACACACACACACACACACACTGGTAAGTATAATACCACCTTTAAAATTAACTAATTTAAACCCTTTTCGTGAAGAGAGAAGAAATGATTAAATCATGGCATGTTTATACCAATCTCCTTCACGCACGGAATCGCCATCGCTCAAGTCCCTAAAGAAGCATGTGTCCGCTCAAGCTGCTGAAGGAGGCTTTTCCTATTTCTCGATGACGTTGTTATTGCTGCCTACTCTCAGACCTATCTCTCGATCAAGTGTTCATTACTTAAACAAGCAATGACTTAAATTAGGTGAAAAATTATCTCTTGGATTACACTTTAAAGAAGACTCTAGTGTGTGAATGATGGTGTCGTAAGTCCTGTTTCATGCATTATCTGGGACAAGCCCCAAGCCTGGGGGGGCTGTTAGGAAGGAAAGCCCTGTGTGGCATCACTCATAGCCTAGAGGCTTGTCTGTCTTTTATAAAATTCCGAGCACGTTTCCAAAGCCCTAAAAATGAAAAACAGCATACAGCTAAATCTTTGAAAGTCTTCTCCAGATCGCAAACTGAATTAGAGTCCTGGGATGGTGTGCCAGTCCCGAGATGCCTGGAGTGTGTCCTCTCCCCACCAGCGGGGACCTCTGGAGGCTGCTGCCGCCCCAGGCCCTGACCTCCCTGCATTTGCTCACCTCCTCCTGCAGACTCAAGCCGTTCGTGGCCAGGCCCGAGTTAGGCTGGAGGAAGCCCATGCTTCAACAGCAGAGTGGTTTTTGAAAGTTTGAGGACCAGTTTCTTAGGAACAGAAATTGGTCTGTTCAGCCTAGTATTTTATTAAAACGTTTGTTCCTACCTACGTGTTTTAAGAGAAGTCTCCTCTCCCCTCCAAAATGTTTGATTTGTGGCTAATCCACATAGCTGAAGTGAGAGGTCAGTTTTGGCCTTTGTCTCTGTCTGTCTCTGTGCATGCCCAGGGGAGCCGGGAGGGCGCTCCGCTCATTGTCTTGGAAGCTGTCTACACCCAGTGGGCCGGCTCTAAGGAGGCCGTGGTGAGCCTCAGTCACAGCATCATCTCGGCTTGCTCTGGGCTCACGTTCAGTGTTGGTGTTAGAGAAAGGGCAGAATAAGAAATGGATATATGGCGCAAGGGAAAGATCTGGATGTTTCGCTTAAAGCAAAAGAAGTTTGGATAGAAATGAATTCAGATTTTCTTCTGAAGGTTTGAAGAACGTAGTTTAGAATCTCTGTCTTAGAACAGGTCTTCCAACAGTTTCTTGTAAGCTCTCATTTTCTACCTTTGACCATGAATTAGCCTCTAAAAAGTCAGGATTCTTGGGGATATTCTTTTTCTAAGAGACTACGTTGATTTTTTTCTTTCAACAAAGTAAAGGGTCGCCAGTCTCCTTTGCTATTAGTAGATACCACAATGTATTATAGTTCAAAACTGTCTGTAGGACTCAGAATTTCTGTGAAAGTACCTTGCCATTCTTGCCAACTGAGGAATTCGGCCTCTGAGCACTGGAGCCAAGCTGAGAGCTGAGCTGGGCACGACCCAGCAGGAAGGGGAGCCTGGCGTCTCCGCGGGTGCTCACGTTACCCAGGCACTGATGATGGTGGGGACTAGAGAAAAGCGAAACATTGAAAATGGAGCTGACAGAGTCTGGCAGCTGACAGGGCAGCGGGGGTGGGAACGTAAAAGTCAGATGTGCGGCCAAGGCCTTGGTGACCAGAGCACCTGCCACAGCACCAAACCCAGGACCATGGTGCTTTAATCAGATTCTGTCCTGCTGGCAGGATGTCCTGCCCTACAAGACAAGGCTGGGATTAGACCAGGCTTCTTCAGACGAGCCAAGCCCGCATCCCAGTCTTAAGCCCATCCTCGAGAAGTCCCTCAACATGGCAAGAGCACAGTCTTATCTCCCACCCTTTAGAGACTCTCCCTCCAGCTCCCTCCTTCTCCTCTTTACAAACAAATGTTTCCGGAGGCGGCTGTCCCCCTTTCCTTGTAGTCTAGAGGCTTCCAACACCGGCCCCATGATAGGGACGCCCGAATACGGTCCCCAGAGACCACCACATGGCTCAACGGGATGGACACTTTTCCAGGTTCCTCTTGAATGACTGTGTCACTGGGTGGGGGTGTCCCCTCCTTGCTGGATTTCCGCTCCCTCCCCCTCCCTCCTTCTGTGTCCGAGGCAGTGGCCTTCTCTGTGTCTCTGCCCACTCCCACCCGGCTGATTCTCTGCAGCCGCTTCCCACAGCCGGGTCCCAGGCCTCTGCTCGTCCCCTTGCACCCTCATCCCCCAGTGAACCGATCTGCTTCCTTGACTTCGGACGCCATCGGTGTACTGTCAAGACACAAATGGGTGTCCCCTGGATCTCTTCTTTAAGGCCCAGGTTCACACAACCAGCTGCCCCCTCTACTCTCTACTTGGATATCTCGTAGACGTTTCCAACTTGGCATGTCCCACATTTTGCTCCTTGTCTCTCCCTCACCCGGCAGGCTGCTCCCCATTTCTCATGACATCGGCGAAGGAGCTGTTCTTAACATTTTCCTCTCCCTCTTATCCAGTTCATTCACAAGTCCTACAGATTCCACCTCCAAAATCCATGTTACACCCATTTCCACTGTCACCAGGGACTCCAAGAAACCACGTTTGGCCTGGACTACAGCGTTAGCGTCCTAACTCAGTCCCCTCCTGGTCTCTCTTCCCAACTTCATTCCCCATCTACTCTCATTCACAAAGAAACCAGAGAAATGACTTAGGAAGCACATCTAATCATGCCACACCCCTTAAAACCTTAAGAGATCCCCATTGCATTAGAAATGAAACACCAAATCCTTCACTAGTACCTCATGGACTGAATGTCCTCTCTTCCTGTGTATGTAGCCTCTCCCTTAGCCACTTTCTCATGCTCAAGGTATACCAGCCTCCTCCTGGTTCCTCAACACACCCTAAGGACTTTGCATATACCTGGGGCTCTCGTCTCTACATTCTGCACCTGGCCAGCGGCTGCTCATCCTTCAGGTTTCAACTTCAATGTCCAGAACTATTCCTAACTCCTCTGCTAAGCCCCACACCCAAAACCCATCTAATCTCTAGCATATCTTTTGCCTTTTTTTTTGATAGCTCTTATCATATTTTGCAATTCTAATTTATGTAACTTTTGTTTAATATCTGTTCCTCTGATTACTCTGTGTACTTTGTTCATGTCCTGGGTCACTTCTATATTCTGGAACATTACAGGGACTAAAAATGGGTTTAATAAATAAAAGAATAAATGCTTACAAGTGTGACTTCTGCTTATCCCAAGGCTCTAGATATAAGCTCATTTGTCTGAATAGGGGGCAAAGCGCTCTAAAGTCAGTTTTGTTGGAAGAGCTACACCTAATTGACCGACATGTGGTGCTTTGCAATTTCAGAGACGTGTTCCTCCTGAATTGCAGATTCACATTTATGTCCAACTGGTTGGTCTCTTGTCCCAATCACTCTTCTTAATCTGGACACCTATGGAATGAAAGTAGACTCAAAGCGTCTCTATGATTACATTGCAGCAAGACTACCTACCTGTGAGACCCTTCTTGTTGTTTCTAGTTTTCCCTTTAGAGCCAAACTATTTCTTGTAGTTCTCTAGTTCTCAGCTGAAAAATAAATAAATAAATAAATAAAAATTTCACAAGAAGGTTTAAAAAAAAAAAAAAAACAAACCTCCCAAGAACAATAGAAAGCTTACTTGGATCATGATAACTGACTTGAGTCCCTCTTGGCGACATATCTTTTAAGGGCACGCTCACCCTTTACTCCCTGCAGGGGTGCTAAGTGCCTCTGTGTACAGGGACTGATGGACAGGGACAGATGGACAGCCTGCCTTTATTAAAGCCTTACACCAGTCATCTAAACTAACACCTTCAGTTTAAAATTGGACTGAAACTAAAGGGATGAGAAGGCCCCAGCTAAATGGGGAGCTCAGCATAGAGGGGAAAAGCTAATGTCATTACCAGGGAGGACACTCACATTCATGGAAGTCATGGGCCCGTTATAGGGAAGGTTACACTTCTCTGCGAAGTATGGCTCTCTTGAGAGCTTATCCTCACCTCCATTTTTAAGGCAGTTGAACAAAAGAAGGACTTCAGGACCTCAGATCAGGAAACTCCTAACTTTATCCACCTCTGTAGCCACTGTTTCCTCCCCCAACAACTTATCAGGGTCCTAGGCTTTGCCCTGGGCTGGGTCCCAGGAGCTTATGCTGGCCTGACACTGCAGGGCAGGAAATGAAGAAAAAAGGCAGCACCTAAGGAAAAGAATAATAAAACAGCTAAAGGAGCCTTCAAAAATTGACAAATAGGGGCGCCTGGGTGGCTCAGTGGGTTAAGCCGCTGCCTTCGGCTCAGGTCATGATCCCAGGGTCCTGGGATCGAGCCCCACATCGGGCTCTCTGCTCAGCAGGGAGCCTGTTTCCTCCTCTCTCTCTCTCTCTCTCTCTCTGCCTGCCTCTCTGCCTGCTTGTGATCTTTCTCTGTCAGATAAATAAATAAAATCTTAAAAAAAAAAATTGACAAATAAGGCTTGTGTGTTCAAGAGGTTTGTGGGGGCAGAGCTGGAGAAGACGCTGAGGCGTTGGGGCAGAAGTAGAGCCTGTGTCTCTAGGACACCCATGGCCAGAAGTCACCCCTCCCCCAAAGGGATTTTCGCTATTTGTCATCATTGTCACCCCCACCAGTGCTCTCTCTGCCTACCTCAGTTTCCCCAGCTGTAAAAAGAGGGCAGTAGATCTACTTTGTTCTTTGGGCGGCTATCCCTATGGTGGATGTGTCCTTATGCTGGGTTTCCAGGCGTTTTAAAAGGTCTGTAAAAGTTCTAGACTGTGTCCCTGATGCTAGAAGTGCAACCCAAGGACGGGGAGCCCAAGGAAGGAGGATCTCAGGCATGGTGTCGTCTGCAAGCATCACCGGACGTTAGGATATACCTTTCATCTCTTTGCTGCTGCGGGCTGCTCCGAGCTCCCACAATCACCCTGTAGGCTGCATCTGTTGGGGTCAAGGAAGGAAAATGGCCTCGTCTGCCCTTGGCTGCCTTATCTGTATGGAACTGAAAACAGCTGCAGTGAGTCAAGGTGTGACCGGCTTTGTGCCATGCCCACGCTAACAGTCCACATCAGCAGGACTGGTCCACAGGACAGCCTAGAGACCAAGAACTATGAAAAGTGCAGTTACCACAAATGTGTGCCTCCAGTGCATGCATTGAAAAGGGGGAGGTTGCAAACCTATTGAACTTGGAAACTTCTCAGGGGAAATGCCAGTCCTCCCAGATACAGCTGTCTCACTGACTACTTCCCCCACGGGGACGGATGATGGAATTTTTAGAAAGGGGCAGCTTCATCACCATCGGGTCTGCTCTGAGGAGCAGAATAGCAAATGCCTTTTCTGGCTGGTTCGACTGTTTCAAATGAATCCTAGCAGAAAACTGAAAAGCAAGTGCCCTATGTCCCTTCTCCAGGCCTCTCCACCGTCTGTCAAGCCTTCCTGCCTCAATGTTCTTCAGCACCGCAGGACAAGGCCGCTCTCCAAATTTCAGCAGCTTCAAAGCCTACCTGCCTCTTATCCCCTAGCCATACTCCCATCAAATGTGGGGACTTCCATTAAAAGTCTTTCTCTGAGGTTTCTTAGTGACTCTGGAGCAGGTCACAGGAGGGTGATATGAAACAGACAGCTTTTGTTAGTCCTAGATTCAGAGATGACATTCTCCAGCTGTCACCTGGAGAAGTGGGGAAGGGAGCAGGAAATGCCCACTGGCTGGTGGGGGTTGGGGAAAACCATATGTTCCCACATGAAGTGCTGAAATAGGGAGACAAGTTAATTGTTGGTTGGGGCAAGACTCCCTGGAAGACCTCACTGGGGGTGGTGGGTCTTCCTAAGGATAATTTCCTTGCTTTATTTTGTGTAGCATGTCTGCAACGTAAAACACAGGACTGGCAAATTCCTAGAAAGGCCGCTGTTCCTGTGATGTAACTCACTGTTTGAAAGAGTGTCAGTTCTAGCTAGTTCAGTCTGAACAGAATCTAGCCGCTCATCTGTTTGCTCTTAAAAGTGTCATCTCCATCTTGATCTTCTTCAGCTTGAAGGAAATAAATTCTGCGTACTGAAGACAGATAAACAGGGGTGGCTCAGTACAATTGCCTTGGCTCAAGTTCTAGAACATTATGATTCTGCCTAATAAAACCCGCGGGCTGTTTTCAGCTACTATAATAAGATATTGGTTTTCCATTTAATCTCCTATAAAGAAATTTAGACATACAACCCCTATTTCCTTCAGAATTTGTATATAAAGTTTAATTGCATGGTGCCTGCCATATTTTCAAAAACTATCCACTCTCATTGTGTCTAGCTATTGGATTCTCACAAGCATAGAAATAAATAGGGTCAGTATTATTTGGCTTAAACTGATGGCTCTTTTGGCCAATGGCGGTTTCTTGAGTGACAATAATGACCCTGCTCTGCTGATCTGAAACACACACAGGAAAATAAATAGGGAAGAATCTTGGCTTTGACACATGGCACCTAGAGGATGATGATCAATTTTTTTAAACTCCTGTATCCCTTTTTAAGTATTTTATTTTTATTTTTTAAAGATTTTATTTATTTGACAGAGAGACACAGAGATGGGACACAAGCAGGGGGCGTGGGAGAGGGAGAAGCAGGCTTTCCACTGAGCGGGGAACACAACATGGGGCTCGATCCCAGGATCCTGGGATCATGACCTGAGCTGAAGGCAGGTGCTTAATGATTGAGCCCCACAGACACCCCTCTATCCTTTCTTTTCTTTTTTTGTTTTTTAAGATTTTATTTATTTGTGTGTCAGAGAGGCAGACCCAGAGAGAGAGCACAAGCAGGAAGAGTGGCAAGCAGAGGAAGAGGAAGAAGCAGGCTCCCAGTGGAGCCAGGAGCCTGATGCAAGACTCCATCCCAGGACCCTGGGATCATGATCTGAGCCAAAGGCAGATGCTTAACCGACCGAGCCACCCTGGAGTCCCATCCTCTACCCTTTCTTTAAAACACTTTTAAAAAGTTTTACGGGTTGCCTAGATTGTTTTGGCTATTCAGGAACCCCTGAGTTTGAATTTTAGGATGGATGTTGCTATTAAAAAATGTCATTGGGATTTTGATATCAAATCTATAGATTGCTTCAGGTAATATTAACATTTTAGCAATATTGAAATTTCCAGTCATGAACAAATGATGTCTTTTCACCCATTTGTGTCATTTTAAATTTCTTTCAGCAAAATTTTGTAGTTTTCAGCATCTAAGCCTCTTTGGGTAAATTTATTCCTAAGTATTTTATTCTTAAGATAGATTGGGAATGGAATTGTTTTCTTAATTTTCTTTTTGAATTATTCATTGTCCCTGTACAGAAACACAACTGATTTGGGGGTCTTGGTTTTGTATCCTGCAACTGTGTTGAATTCATTTACTAGTTCTAACAGGTTGTGTGTGTGTGTGTGTGTGTGTGTACATACATACATATGGAATCTTTAGAGTTTTCTATATATAAGATCATGTCATCTGTGGACAGATGATAATCCAATTTGGATGCTATTGTTTCTTTTTCTTGCCTAATTGCACTGGTTATGACTTCCAGCACTGTGTTGAATATAAGTGGTGAGAATGGTCATCTATGTTCCTGATCTTACAGGAAATGCTTTTGGTCTTCCACTATGGAATTTATTTGCTGTAAGCTTTTCATAAATTGCCTTCATCATGTTGAGATAATTTTGTTTTGTTGTATTGAGTATTTTTGTCATGAAAGAGTGTTGAGTTTTGTCAAAGGCTTGTTTTGCATCAATATAGATAATCACATTTTCCCCCCCTTCATTCTGTTAGGGTGGTGTATTATGTTAACTGATTTTCGTATGGAGAGACATTCTTGTATTCCAGGGACAAATTCCATCTGGTCATAATCCTTTTTTTTCTTTTTTCTTTTCCTTTTTTTTTCTTTTTCTTTTCTTTTTTTTTTTTTTTAAAGATTTTATTTAGTTATTTGACAAACAGAGATCACAAGCAGGCAGAGAGAGAGAGGAAGGGAAGCAGACTCTCTGCCGAGCAGAGAGCCCGATGCGGGGCTCGATCCCAGGACCCTAAGACTATGACCTGAGCCGAAGGCAGTGGCTCAACCCACTGAGCCACCCAGGCGCCCCTATTTTTTTATTTTTTATAAACATATAATATATTTTTATCCCCAGGGGTACAGGTCTGTGAATCGCCAGGTTTACACACTTCACAGCACTCACCATAGCGCATACCCTCCCCAATGTCCATAACCCCATCCCCCTCTCACGACCCCCCTCCCCCCAGCAACCCTCAGTTTGTTTTGTGAGATTAAGAGTCACTTATGGTTTGTTTTGGTCATAATCCTTTTAATGTGATATTTAATTCTATTTGCTGCATTTTGTTGATGATTTCTACATCTGGATTAATCAGGAATATTGGTCTACAGTTTTCTTGTTTGTTTGTTTGTTTGTTTTTTAAGATTTTATTTATTTATTTGACAGAATGTGAAGTAGGTGGAGGGAGAAAGAGAAGCAGGCTCCCTGAGCAAGGAGCCTAATGCGGGACTTGATCCCAGGGCTGGGATCATGACCTGAGTTGAAGGCAGATGTTCTAGCCACTGAGTCACCCAGGCGCTCATAGTTTTCTTGTTTTGTAGTATGTTTGCTTTCATTGTCAGGGCAATTCTGGCTTCATAGAATAAATTATTATAGAATAATAGAATAATAATTATCATTCTATTCTATAAATTAACTTGAAATAAAGTCTGTGTATAAGCAATCAGTTTGCAAAATTCCTGAAGACTTAGTGATAGCTTCTCCTGAGCAAGGATGAGTAGATCTAGTGCATCTCTGAACATAGTTATGCCTGAGGTGCCCTAAAGTGCTTGTTTTTGTGTTAAACAGGATCCTCTACAGAAAAAGGAGAAGAGACTGATTTTAAATGAGAGAAAGAGGAGAGGCTAATCTCTTACTTGCTGAAAAAAATTTTTTCCTACCGAGTTTGTATGCATAACAAAAGACATATACAGGAATGTTTGTTGCAACTATATTTATATTTATAATGGTTAAAAATGAAAAAAAAAACTCAAGTCTCCATATGGAGTAGAATAGATAAGTAAATTGTGGTACACATACACAATGAAATACTAACCCAACAGTGGAAATAAATGAACTTCAGCTATATGCAAATGGACTTCATATGCATTATCTTGAGCGAAAAGAGTAATACATATAAAAAATACACATTCCATTTGTATGAGGTTCAAAAACAGACAAAACTAATCCATGATGTTAGAACCAGGATAGCGGTAATCTCTGGGGAGTTGTTGATTGGGACAGTGCATGACGGGATTTCTGGTTTACTGGAAATGTTCTGCATCTTGATCTGGGTGGTGGTTACATGAGTGTGTACATTTGGAAAAATTCATTGTGCTGTATGCTTAAGATTTGTGTGCTTCACTGAAACCATGTTATACTTCAGTAAAAAGCTAACATGTCTTTCCTCTTGATTTTTCAATTGTACTTTTCAGTTCCCCCAAAAAGACAGCCTTGTCCCAAGAGGCTAAAAACCAGAGAAACAACCATCCTTGATCTTCTTTCCAGTGTTTACAAGTTATTGTCTTCCCTCCACTCACTCTTGATGCTCATGAAGACTGGTACAAACATGGTTCTGTGCAATTCAATCCTCAGAAAAAGACCCTAAATCCAGCTTCTTCTCCACTGGTGTGACCATGGTCTGACCATGGTCTGAGCTTCTTCTCCACTGGTGTGACCATGGTCTGAGCATGGTCATCTTTTGTTGGCATTACTTTAGTCACTTCCTTTGTAACTTCTCAAAGTGTGAATGTGGAAACCCTAAACCCCAAGGTGACTGTCCTTGGAGAAAGGGCCTTTAAAGAAAAGGTTGAATTAAGATTAAATGAGGTCATAAGTACAAGGCCCTAATACAATATGACTGCTGTCCTTATAGGAGGAGGAAGAGACACCAGAGATGGGAGCACAGAAGACTGGCCATGTGAGGACACAGTGAAAAGGTGCACATCTGCAAGCCAGTGAGAGGCGTGAGGAGAAACCAGGTCTGTGGACACCTCGATCTAGTACTTCTAGCCTATAGAACTGTAAGAAAATAAATTGCTGTTGTTTAAGCCATCCGGACTGTGGTATATTGTGATGGCAGCCCTAGCAAACCACCTGACTGGTCTCCCAGCTTCTGCCCTTGCCTTTGCAACATTGCAACAGCATGTAAGATGTGACCATGGCATTCCTCTCCTCTGCTTAGGACCCTGCTGGTCTCCCGTGAGGCTCAGGCCATAGCCCATCCTCACGTTGGCTGCAATCTATTATTTGGTCCCTGTTCTCTCTTCAACCTCATCTCCTCAGTCTCCCTCCCTGTTTTCACATACCTCTGACCACTACGGCCTCTTTGCTCTTGCCCAGACATGCCAAGCATGTTTCTGTCTTGGGACCCTTGTGATGGTCCTTCTGTCCTGAACACTCTTCCTCCAGGTATCAGTGTGAGTCACTGGGCATCTCTCCCTGTCCTGCAAAGAGTGCTCCTCAAGGCCAGCCTTTCGATCAGGTCTTCTGACCAAGAAACAGAAAAGAGCAAATGCTATGCTCAGTCCAATGTTCTCTGTCCCTTATCCAAAGTTATGTCTTTTCACGATTTTTACTACCTTTGGACATGCTAGGCATTACTTTCTTTATTGTTTGTTGTCTGAATCTGTTTATTGAATGAGCAAAAGAATGAATTTTGGTGATATTCCTTCTATGTGTCAGTCTCCTGCGGTGATCTGACTTTATCCCAAAGGACTCCTGATGCAAATCTAAGGGGTTGGTTTATGCAAAGCATTAAGAACAACCTCAGGAGATCAGGCTCTGTGAGGATCAGTAGGCTTTGAGGAAAGCTCGGGGTCTCAGGACCTGGAAAGTAGCAAGAGAGAACAGATCATGAAGACTGGGGCCCTTGTTACTACCTTCCTTGTGTTCAGGTCAGCCCAACACAAGCCAACCGAACTACTATGCTCCCGTCTTTGAAGAAGGAATAAATATATGTGAATTGCATCGCATTAACAAAAAGTTGGCGCTGTAAATAGAGGTACCAGCTGCCACTGGCCATAATTAAAATGGAGTGTTATGGCATTATAATTCTGTTAAATGCAAAACCTTCTTGCAGCGCGTGGGAACACATGAAGAATGAATCTCATTAGATGCAAGCACTTCCGACCGGCCGTTCCATCAAACTCCCTCAAATGCCACTTAGTGTGCGCCTGGGAGAAGCGGTGGAATTGTGCTGCCTTTGATGTGTTTGCAGAGAGGCAGCTGCGCTGAGAGGAGCAAAACACCCCCCCCACCCCCTACCCCACTCCGTTGTATTCTCAGTGCTGATGGAACATGAGGGAGGACACATGGAAGACATAGCCCTGTTTCTGAGCAGTCAACATTTAGTAACATCTAAGGGGACTTCCTTGCCTCTAAAATTCATTTGAATCCTGGTAAGACTGATGATGCAATGATTAGTGGGTGAATCTGACTTCTCAGCAGAATGGAATGAGAAGAAAGAGTAAAGGGGGGTGCTCCTTCCTGGAGCAGCTGTGAAGTCCTGTCAGGAGGCAATAAACCCCAGAGGACAACTGATTACACAAGAGGGGAGCAGCTGAAAGGGAGCCTCCAGGGGTCACCGTCCCGGATAGCATCCCCGCTGGCAGGTCCAGAAAGGCACGGCTCCCCGGCGGAGCTGCCAGGTGACAGCAGCAGCTGCAGCCCAGCACACCCCCACAGGGTCCCTTCCCAGGGCCGGAAGCTGGAAAAGGGGGGACGGCCGCCCTGAGTCAGCTGTTTGGGTAATTCCGAGCATTTGGCATCACATCTGGTGTCAGCGGTTTGGTTACTGTTTTACATATTTCATTTCACGACGGGTATTAGGGGATGAAACCCGTCACCCACAGAGGCCGGGAGTGTGGAGAAAGAACCCACTTCTGAGCGAGTCCTTGGGTCACAAGGTTAATACGCTTCTGTGGCTCCTGTAAAAACTCTGCTAATTGAAGCCTGGCTCAAGGCCAGGGAGGTGGGAAGCGTCCTTCTTCTGATCATCCTGGTATGGTGCGGACATTTCATTCCACTCTTCCTGGTGGTGACCCCCTGGCCCCGACCGCCTTGCCACCCAGGCTACCAAGGACCGGGACGGCTTTTTCTCAGCAGTGGTCGTCTGTCAGAACATGAAGTTCTTCATGTCACACGCCCATAATTTGGTATTGGCTCACTGGAAAGAGAATATCTCAAATGTGTAAGTCACATCTAAGTCATAGACGTGGTGCCATGTCATAAAAGTACACATTCGATGCGCTTGGGGTGCTGTCATCACTATGAGTGGGTTCCACTTGGGCCAGGGCAATTGGCAGTCTCCTTCAGCAGGACCTTCCTGTGAAGAACATGGGATTTGGACGGGGGTTTGTGTCCAGATTCTGCCTCTTCCCCACCATGGAATTGTGGACAAGTCCTACAGCTCAGCGTCCTCACCTGTAACGGGGACAGCGATGTGCCCAAGATGGTGGATGTGGGGTCCGATAATTAACACGGGCTCTGCCGACGTGCTCTGATGTTCGTCCGTCAGTGCAAATGGCAGGTGGCCTTCTCGGCCAGGAGGACTTGGAGGCTCTCTGCCACATGGGTGCATGTCCCTGTTCTCCCTCAGACAGCGCTCCTCCCCCACATGACCCTTCCTTCCCATCTCCACATCCGTCCTCACGTTGTCCTTGTGCCTGTCTCCCCACCGGCTTCCAGATCCTACTCTTCCTGTTCCAGCTACAATCTGTTACTCCAGGAGAGGTCTCCCTGATGTCCTCTGAATTTACTGTCTTGGCGGGCCATTTGACACTCAGGAGTGACAGCGCCCCCTTCTCTAACTGCCCCTGTGGGTCAGCCCAAGGCTCACAGAGTAGACTCTTGAGCCCAGAAAGCCAGAAACTATGCTTGATACGCTTGTCTTGCTGCCGTAGCCAGTAGGGAGACTTGGTTGATACCAAAGCACCTACTTTTCCAATCACACGATTAAAATGCTGTTGTTGACGTAATGTAATAGTTTGCCAGGGTTTCCTCCTATTTGGGTAAGAATACCCAAGCTGGTAGTAAAGTGGCTTCCTTTGCAAAGGTGGTAGAACTATGATTCCCTGGAGAAAAGGGCAGGAGAACCCAAGGCTGGCCAGTGCAGGGAGCCTGGCATGAGATAGTGGTGTCCATGTGTGTTTCGGCATTGCAGAGCCCTATCCGAGCTGGGCAGTATGGACAGCAAGAGCCAGAGAGTGCTTTTGTTTCCAGAAACAAGGGACTTATTATGACTTTTCTTCTAATTCTAAAATATCTATTAAGCTTTCACTATGAGCCAAATACTATTTATAGGATATCTAATAAGATGGTTCTTGCTCTCAGAGTTAGTTTTGAAAGCACAGTAATCATAGCTTCTCAGATAGTAAGGAAATTTGTTTTCCTGAGTTCCAAAAGGCTGAGCCCCACCCCTGCCTCAGTGTTCACCTGGGTGGGCCGGCAGGGACTGCTTGGCCCAGCAGGGGAAGTGAAGAGTGTGGGTGTCTCCCCACAAAACTACTCTCCCCCCAACCCTGGACCCCGGGTCTAGTTGTCGGGTGTCCTCCCCTAGGAGTTAGAGGCCTGAGACTTCGTGGGTCATAGTCTAAATGATGAAGCTTTTCCCTACTAGGATAAACCAGACAAAATGTAGGGCAAAAATGGTCCAACATCAGCAAGCTCATGTAGCTGACCTAACAGACGTCATTTTGAGTGAAACAGATAAACTTATGCTTGTTAATAGCTTACTGGGTTTAGAAGTAATTAGGAATCCCGTCTCAGCGGGATAGGCCTGAGGTCCCGCCGGGTGCTGCAGCTCCCGGGCTGTGCAACAGGGGCTCATTGTTTCCCCTCAGTTAGCAAATGGAGATAAGAAAATTTGCAACCTTGAACAATGCTCTTAGCTGATAAGCATGACTACTGGTAGGTCTCCTAAAGTTGGTAATGGAGCTGATGCTGGCAGGGTGTCTTCCTTTGTCTGGGAGGCATGCTGAATGCTGAGTGCACGCTCTGTGCCCAGCACTATTCAGCGTAGGTGACGTGTACTAATGTGCGTAACTTTCATAACAAGCTCCAAGTTACATACTACTACTACTGGTCCCATTTTACAGATAAGGAAATGGAGGCACAGATAGGCAAGGTAATTTGTCCAAAGTACATAGCTGGACAGGGGCAGATCTGGGACTCAAATCCAGGCAGTCTGCCTCCAGAGTCTCCCCATGTAAGTCTTTACTTACTAAAGAAGCACTTTGCTTCTCTCTGGCACCTATAATCTATTAGGATAAGAACTGAATTTCAAAAGACTGAATTTCAAAGAACCGAACTGAACTGAATTTCAAAAGTCTTATTAAAAGGTCGCCTGGGTGGCTCAGTGGCTTAAACCTCTGCCTTCTGCTCGGGTCGTGATCTCGGGGTCCTGGGATCGAGTCCCGCATCAGGCCCTCTGCTCAGCAGGGGGCCTGCTTTCGTGTGTGTGTGTGTGTGTGTGTGTGTGTGTGTGTGTGTGTGTGTGTCTACCTGCCTCTCTGCCTACTTGTGATCTCTCTCTGTCAAATAAATAAATAAAATTTAAAAAAATGTCTTATTAAAAATGGGCAAAAGGCTGAACAGACACCTCACCTAAGAAGATCTATAGAGGGCAAATACGTCTACGAGAAGATGCCAAACAGCTTACGCTATTAGGGGAATGGAAATTAAAACAACGAGATACCACTACATCTCTATTAGAATGGCTAAAATTCAAAACACTGACAACACCAAGTGCTGATGAGGATGTGGAATAGCAGGAGCTCTCGTTCACTGCTGGCGGGACTACAAAATGGATTGGCCATTGGATCGGCCAACCAAGCATACTGTTACCATACAATCCAGCAATCGCACTCCTTAGTATTGATATAAATGAATTGAAAACTTACATCCACACAAAAACCTGTACAGATGTTCATAGCAGCTTTATTCATAATTGCCAACACGTGGAAGCAATCAACTTGCCCTTCGGTAGGTGGATGGATAAATAAATGGTGGTCCATCCGGAAAATGGAATATTAGTCAGAGCTAAAAAGAAAGGAGCTCTCAAGCCATGAAAAGACATGGAGGAAAGTTAAGTGCAGATCACTAAGGCGATCTTCAGAAGCTGCACACTGTGTGATTCCGATTATGTGGCATTCTATAAAAGGC
This sequence comes from Enhydra lutris kenyoni, assembly GCF_002288905.1. NCBI lineage: Eukaryota > Metazoa > Chordata > Mammalia > Carnivora > Mustelidae > Enhydra > Enhydra lutris. The sequence goes on along the minus strand of NW_019154126.1, from coordinate 17,008,358 downwards.
AAATTTATGAAAACAGGGCACAGATCAGTGGTTGCCAGGGGTTAAGAGCAGAAAGGGCAGAACAGGCAGCTCACAGAGGGTTGTTAGGGCAGTGAAACTACTTGATATGATCCTGCCGTGGTCTGGATCTGTCTCCATCTAGCTGTCGAAACCGAGATATAGCGCAGAACGTCGGGAGTGAGAGTAAATATAAACCCTGGACTTCAGGTGATAGTGAGGTATCAGGGTAGGTCCATCAACTGTAACACACATAACATCTGGTGGGGGTGTTGACAGTAGGGAGGCCGTGCTTATGGGGGAACAGGGGTGAATGGGCAATTTCTGTACTTTCTGACCAGTTTGGCTATGAACCTAAAACTGCTCTAAAAAAATAAAATCCATTAGAACAAAAAAGGCTATCTTCAGGGGAGAAGAAGACTTTGGGATAATCCTCCCTAGGACCTGTCTCCAGGTCTCAGAAAAAAAAAAAAAAAAATCCCTAACATTAACTCAGAGTTCGCCGCACAAATGTGACACCTTGCCAAAACTTCTCGCATGTTTGTAAGGGAGGATTCCAGGTGGTATTAAAACATAGAGCTGAGAGATGGGCAAGTTTCTAAGTATCAGAGTGGCCAGAATGGCTTCCTGGTAATCCAGGCCCAGGCTTTTCAGGACCAGGCGCTTGGTGTTTTCGGTCTTTGACATATTTGTGAGCAAATGGTGTGTGGGCACATGTCAGGCAACCACATGGGAGTGAGTCAGAAGCACTATTAAAAAATCCAAGCTGTTAGTGAAATCAAGAAATTAAACACACCCAGAAACAGCCACCCTATGCCACTCAGAGGCAATCTTTAGGCACATCTGACGTGGAACTGGAACGAATAAATGCAGAGTCTGAGTCCTGAAATATTCATCCTGTCCTTCTTTTCTCTGTTGCATGAGGGTATCAAAACTCAGAGCATGTAGGTCTGCTCCACAAACTGATTTTGACTAACAATTTCAGGGCCGGAACAGAACTGGACCAAGCTTAAAAGAGCTCCGATTTGGATAAAAATGGAAAATGCCCCTTGGTTTTAGGTAGGGTGGTAGGTAGTTTCCACGGATCCCCTCCCTTTGCTATTAAATGCTGCTTCTGCTCTACCTGTGTTGCAGAAGGGGAGAAGTGGCTACAGGTGTATGAGCTAGAGTCTTCAAGTTCTGTCTTTAAGAGTCTGGGAGTACCTTCCATCATGATCTGTGTGGGAATCCTGCTATTCAATTAGAGTAGAGAATAACTTGTCTTATTATCTTCTGGATTTCTATTTTCTTTAAAGGTTACTCCTTCCAGGGGTGCCTGGGTGGTTCAGTCCTTAAGCATCTGCCTTTGGCTCGGGTCATGATCACAGGGTCCTGGGACTGAGCCCTGCATCAGGCTCCCTGCTCAGCGGGAAGCCTGCTTCTCCCTCTCCCACTACCTCTGCTTGTGTTCCCTATCTTACTGTCTCTCTTTGTCAAATAAATAAATAAAATCTTAAAAATAAAAAAAGGATAATCCTTCCAGATGCCTCTCCCCTTGTGAGGTGGTCAAACGTTGATGTAGAAACAAATTAACCATCCAGGACTCACCTTTGCTTTTGGTATAGAACTTATAAAAGGGGAACCCCTCCCAAATTTTGAGGGTTGTTTTTGTTTTTGTTTCTTTATTCTGATTTTACAATTGGTTTAGATGTGAATTACTTGGGAACAACTTTTGCTTCCATTATTCTCCACACTTCACTACACAGTTGTTCCTGCTGATATGTTTGTTTTTCCCGAGAACAAGTTATATCCTGTATCCGTAAATAACTAGTTTTTGGAATGGAAGAGAATGTGTGGAAATAACTCATTATCTTTTGACTTCTTCAAGAAGTGCTTATGGTCTGTGAGATCTGCCTTCTTCTGGATACAGAGAGTCATTTGCTTCTTCAAGTGTTCATGGCAGGAAGGGCAAGAACACCCCATTTGCACATGAAGGAGACTTTCCCTTCATATTCTATGACAGCTAAAGTAAAACAAGTTTTCAGTTTGGCATAAAGAGGCAAGGAGACGTCATCAAGGTGACTTTCTGATTTTTGTGCTATTTCTCTAGATATTACATTACTTTCTCTATGCCTCTGCTTAAGAGATGCTCAAGGAAACATGATCTACTCAAAATGATAAACAACATTGATTTTTTTTTTTTTTTAGGAGGCCAGGCAATATTTTCCACGCACATTTCTTTATTATGCAGGAGTAGTTTGGCCAGATGGAGGCTAATGCGAAAATACATTGTGACAAAACTACAAAATGATCATTTTTCAGCAACAGAGGCAATAAATTGTGCCTTTCACCCTTCCAAATGATCCCACAGGCAGAACCCTCTCACAGGAGTCCAGGTGGTCCGCCATCAGTTAGTCAAAATCATGGTCCGCCATCTTGCACTAACAAGAAGCTAAAGGTCCAGGTTTCTGGTGGTGGTTAGCAACGACAATGCCTGAACACTGTCCCAACGAGTCCAGTCAGAGGACTTACTGAAATGTTAGCCAAACCATCTCTGTTAGTCGTTGGAATGAAATTTTTGAAGTTGACACATCAAGACCATCTTCTCAACTGTCACTTTTCCTAGATGCTCGGGGGCAACGCCTTTTTGCCGGGCTTCATGCCTAGATAATCGTGTGGGTCCTACTCTGTGGCAGGGGGCAGAGCCTCCCACATCCGCTCTAGCCAGGGAGGGCCCGGAATTGGGGCTGGGGCTCCACTGGTGAGAGGAGGAGGGGTGCTCCCTGCTCTGCCCAGTACAGAAGGAGCCCTCTCGAACCCCACCCTACTCATTCCAGGATGGGGCTGCTCCTGACACACTGTGCTCACTCACTCTTCTTCTCCTCTGAACAGAATGCCTTTCCCAGAACGTCTTCTTCACATTGTGCTCTTCTGGGTTATTTTTAAATTAGGCTGTTGGCCCTAAGTCAGCAGATCCTGTTTGGGTGTCGTAGTGATGCTGTAGACCTTTCTTTGTGCTCACTCATCTTCTGTCTCCAGAGATGTATTTCGAGAGCAAGCGTTGGGCACTTGGCAGATTCTTAGTAAACACAGATTGACCGATTGATGGATTCACTGGCTAACTGGTTGATGGACTGGAGGTCCCTGCTCTTTGCTTAGGTATCACCAGGATGCCTCCCTTTAAGGAGGAGAGGAGGTGTGGTGAGCAACTGAGGAATGGGCTGTGCTAAACCTGGCTTAGTCTAGATTCTTCTTCATCCGAAAGTTCCATCTCAGACAGACTCGCATTTGCATGAGTGTACACAGAGGGACAGGCAAACCCTCAGCTTCAGGATTAGGAAGGCAGGGGGAGCATTTACATGGGGCAGGCCCAGGGCCCTCTGCAATCTTCTTCCATGGCTCGGGACGCACAACCCAACCACAACAAGGGTTATAGGCCTTCTAGTTTCCGGTACTAGCTAGTCAGAACCAGGGTCATCTTTTTTTTTCTATGGGCTTCATGGTTTCCCACTAGAATGGAGCTAGCAAATATGTACATTTGAACAATGCCAAGAAAGTGTAACTTCATTGAAATTCTTGAATTTACAATGTTTACCTTTGTCTTCAGGTTTAATGTTGAACATTGAGGGTCTGAATTTCATCACGTGTCAAGATGTTTTTAGCTGCCATCCCTAGGTTTGGAGCTGACTCAGCAAATGTATGGTTTTTGATTTTTGTATTTCCCGCATTTGGCAAAAATAATTATACAGAGGAATGTTCTTTAAGATAAGCTTTTCTTAAACAATAAAAGACAATATGGTCAGACTAATTGCTAACTTAAGCTTGCCCCAATAAGCTCAGCTGATTAATTTTAAAGGTTATTGACAATTGATATTTTTAGGAGAGTTTCACCAGGCTAATAAGGACTCTCAAAATAGAAATCTTATGATAACCACATTCTAAGCCTGATAAGTAAAAATATGCAATGTAAAGCTCTATGCATTATCCACAGAAGGAAAAATTACAGCCTATGTATATAGGCTGAAATCTTTTTAGCGAAATGCTATAATTTGTTGTATATGATTATAGAATAAGAACGAATAAGGAAATGGCTTAAGTTCTGATGAATCTTTAGCAATAAAAAATGTTGGAATGGTCTGTAACATATTTAAATAAAGATTAAAAGAAAATCCCCCTACCTTAATGGGTAATCGATGCAGATACACACACACTCTATTTTGCTCTGTTTTCAAATGAATAAAATTCAGATGCACAGAACTTTTCCTCTAATAGCCACGGTCTTCTTTAGCTATAAAAATACAGTCCTTTTGCCAAGAGATTTCAAAATCCATGTCACATACACTTGAACAACATGAACACTCAACTGGCTGAGTTTCCTTATGTGATGATAAAATGATCTGTTCTCTAACCTCTCATTTTTATCGTTGGCAGGAATAGGACTGTAGTCTAACCAAAGAGACATCTGTTAGCAATTTGCAGTCACCGAGTGGCCCTGTGTTTTTATAGGAGCTTGATCTGAAACTCTGATTCATTTGTTAAAAAGTGAGCTAATGAAGGGGGGTAGGGGCAGTTGTCTCCCCACTGTGGGTCTGGGAAGGAGAGCTTTTTTCGGAGCCTGGTCAGAGCTCTGGGCTCTGCCAGGCAGCATCTGCCCGAGATGCTCAGGTCCCTGGGCTCCCAGGAGCAGGCGGTGGGAGGTGGTGACCTGCCCATGTTGGGCCTGAGATTTGAAGTGGAGAATTTGGTCTCTTGCCTTGTCCTCCTACTTTTCTTTAATCTTGCCTCCTCTCACAGAGGGTATATTCCGACTTGACACAAGACTGTGTCTCAAGTCATCAGATCAGAAAATACACACAGGCACGCAGAAGCTAAATGCAGAAGCCCAACCCTTGGACCCACACAGTTGTGGCCTCAGATCTAGGTTCAGTGGCTCATAGCTCTGTGACCTTAGGGAAGTTCATGAACTTTATTTATAAGATGAACATAATAATGCCCACCCTGATGGAGAGGATATGATAAATGTGATGTTCCCGGAACAGAAAAGCATTCTTTTATAAGATCAGGCTACCCCGCCCCCCACCACCCTGCCCACCCCCAACACACACATACTCATTGTGCTGCCGTTTATGAGAAGATCTATTTCAGGCCCTGGTGTTTGTACAAACCCATACCCTAGATTCAGAAAGTAGAGCTGAGTGTTCTGGTTAGTTCTTCCCGATGCTAGAAGCAAAACAGACAGTAAGCCTGGTTTGAGTGTTGTTAATGGCCCAGTTTCCTCTCCACCACCTCGGTGGGTTGGAGAGAATCGCTGGGCTCCTGGGATCTTCAGTTTGTTCACACGCAAACTGCAGAGATGAACATCTAATTTGCAGGATCACTTCCCTATGATGAATATTACACAGAACAGGAATGGTTGCTGCTATTTTTACTCTCATGTTGCTTCCTACTTCCAAGGACAGTCAGCAATGCCTCAGAGGAGGCTTCCTCCGAAGGGAGGACAGCCTAATTATGTGAACCAGGGACAACCTCAACAAGGAAGAGAAAGACATGGTAGTTTTCCAGGAACAAATATTTTCCAATCCTGGCCTGGCTTGATACACTTTTTTTTTTTAATCTACTCTATGAGGAACAGGAAATTTAACTTCTGAGCCAATCACCTGCTTCCTGAGGAAATTCAAATATTTTATTAAGCAGATCATTACAGCAATAAAGATACCTCCCAAGGCCAGTCCATGTTGTCTTAGGATTATATGATTTTGTTGACTGTAGTTTTACCTTCTGACTGATAGAATGTGCTTTATAACGTAAGGTTCTTTCTTAGGAGTCAGTGGGGCTCAGGAGAAAGTTGGGGAGAAGTGATTTTCAGCACAGTTAGTCTCGTCCAGGCACGGTGGCCCCTGGCAGCCCCTGTCCACTCAGAACCAGACTGCCCTCCCCACCTGGGTCTGCTGAGACCTGTGTGTGCCCACTGGTGACACCCCATTCCACCTCAAGCCCGGGGGTACCCAGGCCTCCCACGACCAGGGACTGTAAGAGCCAAGTCTGCACCTAAAGTTACAAGTGACTCCCAGCTCATTCTCTCCCCATTCAGCCATTTGCCTGACTTGGCGTGTGACCCTCCTAGAGAAGATCCCAAGTTAAGCTCCTATAGAGGGAGATCTGCACGTTCTCAGCATCACTGTAAGGGAAATACGTTCTTACATCTGTTGTCCTTTTAGAGGAAAGCCATAAGATATTCAATGTCGATGAACATTATTTTTCATTTTCATCTCAACTTGGTCCTCAACGCTTTCTCCCTCTCTGCCCCCCCACCCCATCCCATCCTCACTTTGGTTTCATTTCCCCTTCTCCTTCTGCTTGCTTCTATTCTGAAATCTTTAAACACTATGGGGGGGCAAGCTGCCCGCCTGCTGTGACCGCAGCGCCCCGTGTCTGCCCAGCGTCCCCAGGCCGTGCACAGCCGCTTACCCTGTGACAGTGGCACCGCCGGCAAGCCTACTCCCCGGACTAAACGCTTCAGGAGTTTCTTCTAGCTCTTTCTTCTGGTATTTACCTTTGTATTTCTCAATAGTGTCCTCACTCCACTAGGTTTTAGTTCACCAAGTTTGGACATTTTCTGTGGACTCCTGATTCCAGTAGCTGAGTATTTAACCGAGTATCACAGCCCTCGCTTTCCCATGTGTTCGTATCTTAAGAGAAGGCTGCATAAATAGCATTAGCATGATTAGGACCTTTTAGTTACTGTTCACTGCTGAGCCATAGAGCATTCTGTAACTGGGCTTTTTTCCTTACACGATTTTGCTATTGTTTCCAAAAAACATAATCAATTTTGCCTTTTTTTTTTTTGCCTTTCTTTTTTTTTTTTTTTTTTTTTGCTTTTTTATAAACTTCACCTTAATTTGATCCACAAGCTTCTTCTTAGATATTATAAACATCTCGGTATTATTTTCCAAGTGGTTCAAAGAAACCAGTTAATCTTTCGATGCCGTTCCTCCCACCTTTCCCACAGTAAGCCAGGAGGAGATCTTCCTCCCAGAGCCCTACATTCTCCTGTTGCAGTTGGTACTGGCCCAGGCAAGGCTGTCTTCATAACTTCATAAAGTTACCTTTGCTGCTTACTGCCGTTGTATGTGGAATCCCATTTCCTGGGTTGCATGCTGTTCTTCATCTATGATCTTGATTTGGAAAAGAAAATACTTCATTCTTGAGAAGAACATAAGGGAGGTAAGTTTGAGTCCTTGCAACACTTGTGTCAGAGCTTCTTTGGGAATGCTATGGCGCTGCTTGCCCGTCCATTCGTATCTGAGAGTAAGACACGAAAATGTTCTTTAGAAACTCTCTGCTGGCGGGGCACCTGGGTGGCTCAGTGGGTTAAGCCTCTGCCTTCGGCTCAGGTCATAGTCTCAGGGTCCTGGGATCAAGCCCCACATCAGGCTCTCTGCTCAGCGGGGAGCCTGCTTCCCCCTTTCTCTCTGCCTCCCTCTCTGCCTACTTGTGATCTCTCTCTCTCTGTATCAAATAAATAAATAAAATCTTTAAAAAAAAAAGAAAGAAAGAAACTCTCTGCTGGCAATGTCCACAATAGACAAACTATGGAAAGAACCTAGATGCCCATCAACAGAGGAATGGAGAAAGAAGATGAGCGAGAGAGAGAGAGGGAGAGAATGGAATACTATGTATGCAGCCTTCAAAAAGCCCACAAAATCTTGCCATTTGCAACGATGTATGCTGAGGGTAGTATGCTGAGCAAAATAAGACAATCAGAGAAAGACAATTATATGATCTCTCTGATATGAGGAATTTGAGACACAGGGCAGGGGGTCATGTGGGGCAGGGAGAGAAAAAATGAAACAAGATCAGACCGGGGAGGGAGACAAACCATAAGAGACGTTTAATCTCGGGAAACAAATTGAGGCTTCTTGGGGGTGCTATGATGAGTGCTGTGAAGTGTGTAAGCCTGATGATTCATAGACCTGTACCCCTGGGGCAAGTAATACATTATATGTTAATTTTAAAAAGAAACAAAGAAACTCTCTGCTGGGCAGGCTTGTCAACTGAGGAGATTTTTGTTGAGTGAATAGGTGGCCTTTCTTTGGAGAGACCCCCCCAAATGTCGGCAGGTTCAGTGCATTAGAAGAATGCTGCAATTTCTTTCCCCGTTTCCTTTCCAGGGGGCCAGAGGCCATACTGTTGGTATTCTGGAAGCAGATTAGGAAAGAAGGAAGTCTACTGAAGAATCTCACTCAATAGTCCCTATGTTCAAACCCAAGGCTTGCCCCTGTTCTCTTTCTAATTATCTCCTCCAAAGAATAAATTTCTGCTCTCTCGACATTTGGGCAGGTAACAGTCGTGCCTTGGTGGAGGATGGGGCAGACATCCGATTCCTCAGTTCCTCGGGGCAGAGAAGTGAACTCCACCTCCTGCCTCCTTGTCTTCAGGTTTGGAGGCTTTCCGGGGTCTAGTGGAAAGAACTGGGGCTCTCTTTGGTATCTCCTCTGCAAACAATCCAGTTTCTCTTCCTCCATTCTGCTAAACTGGCTATAGCCCCTCCATTAGCTCTCAAACACGTGTTCAAATCTTTTTCTCCTGGTGTCTCCTTTACCAAAATCTTTGTCCTTGTGGTTTTGTGTTTTTTATTCCGAAGGGAAAAGAGATAAACATATGGGGCCAATTCATTACCTTTAACCGGAAGTCAGTTTTGCTGAAGACATTCTGCTGACACTGGTAATGGGAGGGAAGAGGCAGAGGTCCCCCTCTCTGTGATGGGGAACCGTGTACCCAGCAACCTGGTGAGCTAGAGGGCTATTCTCCCAATTGAAGTAGGACAAAGTTTTGTTTTTGGAACTTCTTTTTCTTTTTATTTTTATTTTTATCCCCCCACCCCCAATTTGGTCAGTTACAGTCATGGCTTTGGGCAAGATTATTCAGCAGAGAGGTAGAGAAAAGTCTTTTTTTTTTTTTTTTTAAGATTTTATTTATTTGATTATTTGTCAGAGAGAGAGCGAGCAAGCACAAGCAAGCAGAGTGGCAGGCAGGCAGAGATGGAGAGCGAAGCAGGCAGCCTGCAGAGCAGGGAGCCCAATGTGGGACTCGATCCTAGGACCTGGAATCATGACCTGAGCCGAAGGCAGCAGCTTAACTGACTGGGCCACCCAGGCGTCCCCAAAAGTCTTTAGACTCATATTTTCTTCATCTGGGGTCCTTGGACCGGTTAGAGGGGTTTGTGGAAAGAATTAAAATTAGTTGGGAGAAACAGCATATCTGTATCTTCAATAGCTTCTAACTGAAATTTAGCATTTCCTTCAATTATGAATATTGCAACAAACCACAGAAGTAATGACAATATCTCTGACTTGATTACCAATAGAGATCACAGATGTTTTTATCTCACAAGACAGTAGTTGCAGACACCTCTAATTATCATTTATACTCATTAGAAATTATGGTAGTCATTAGACTTTTTTGCCAGATCTGATTACTTAATGGGTTAAAAAAGAAGCATTTTGTAACAATTTAAAAATATTTTGATAAACATATTTCTATTTATTTGTCTTATTTTGTAATCCCATGCATTTTGTTTTTGCACGTAAAGACATTTTCTGAGAAGAGGTCCATGGGCTTCACCAGGCCCTCAGCTCTGCTTCAGAGTTTCAAACTTAGCATTTAGGGTGGCAAGTCCTTCAAACGGGCTCAAAGCCCACAGAATGTACAATGATATATGATGGGGGACTCCAATCAGAAATTATGTGTCTATAGTCAAATAACTTATTTAATTATAAAAATTTAAAAAGTGTTAACATTTTTTATATACCTGAGTTAGCAAATGCTATTCATGTCTGATACATGTGATTAGTGACCTTGTTTCAAACTACACAGGTTTGAATGAGTCCAAAATGCAAACAGGAAGGCTTGTGAGAGTGTCTTTTTGCAAACGACTCAGTTTTACTTTTTTGTTTTTCTTTCCAGTGAACAAAATGCCAAGATCCAAGTTGGCAGGCAGAAGACCTGGGTTCTGAGGTAGGTGACCCGACGGGACCATCTCACCTCAAATGGGAAGTTGGACTGGGGGCTAACTTCCAAAGTCCCTTTCATTTCTTTGGGCCTGTGAGACTCTAAAATAGTTTCCCTGTCTGGGTTTTATAATCTTCTGAGAAATAGGAAAATAATGCTTAAAAAAGCTGTGAGGATACCATGGACCTCAAAGTTCCATTATCAAAAAGAAATGGGTTGGAGTTTCTTGACGGTTTTTCAGAGAGAATAGTTCTTGATCTCCTTTGATATTGCCCCACTAGCTGAGGGCAGACAATTTGGCCAATGACTAGGTATCGATACATTGAGAAGGAAAATCTTCTGGGAAGATGTTAATTTCATTTATATTAGTTTGCACTAGTGTCTATAGGAGATGTACTTCTGAGGTAGGTGTGCGGATGTAGTGAGGTGGGGAGCAGGTTTCCATTTCCCACATTACTGGACTGAAATTTTTGCCTTACATGCCCATGGTCTGGACCATTACCTACAGGTCCAGCAAGCATTTCTGCTTAGGAACCCATCCTTCCATTTTTTCCTTCATTCTTTCCTTCCTTGCTTGCTTTTTTCCTCCCTTTCTTTCTTATCAGTTTAGAATGTTTTTGGATACAAGTCACAGAAAACCCCAAATTCACTATCTAAAATAATCAGAGAATATATTACACAACAAAACAAGAGGTCTAGAGGAGGGTGACTCTGGGGTTACTTAATTCAGCTGCTCAACGCTGTCATCAGGGGACCCCATTCTTTTCATCTCTCTCCTCTTCCAGTTTCGGTGTGAATTCTGGCTACTTCCCCTCATGTTCACAAGATAATGGCCCAGCCTCACATCCAGATATGGCAACTTGGGTGGAAGAAAAATGATTGTTCCTTTGCTCATGACTCTTTTTATAAACAAAATATTTCCTTAGAAGTCTCTCCTCTTCCCCAGACCTCCCTTTAATGCACACGTGGCCAGAAATGGGCACAGGGACATTCCTAGATAAATCACTGTCGAGGGGAATAGAACTATTAGGGTTGGTCTAAAACAATGAAGTTTATCTACAAGTCACTGAGGAGATGTGCAGACAACGTGACAAAATTAGGATTCTCCTGGCAAATAAGAAACAGGGAGTAGCAGGGGTTAGCCAAGCAGTGGTGTATGCTACCCTGGGTGCCGTTTCTCCAGTTTGCATTTGAAGCCTTTCTGTTCTTGTTAAGATGGTTTCAGTGGACTTGAACTGTTCCACTCCCACAGGAGTGTGGGTGTCTCTACCCCTGTTATTTCACACATCTCACAAGGAACTTGCTGAATTGTTCGGGTCAATCCCAGGGACAAGAGGTGTGCCTTTGAGGGCTCCCTCAGGCCCACTGGCCATACTGTGTTGTTTCTCTGATGTCAGCTTCCTCTTTGTGGACATGCTGTGTGCACTTGACACGATTGTGGTTGCAGTATAGAACTTCTGCTTCCACTCCAGCGTCACAGGTCGGCTCCTGTGGAGTCCACCACCAGCTGTGGAGTCCACCACCAGCTAAGGATGCCGAGACCCTTCATAAACGTGCCTCCTGGGGACAAGGCTTATCATAAACAAGGTGTCCTCTATGTTTATGAATTAAACTTGGGACATTCCAGTGGAATGAAATCAATTTTAGTCATATTTGCTCTTATGGCTGAAATTCAGATGAACATTTCTTTATCTCAAGTTTGTTGGCGAGCTGAAAACAGTAGGGCTCTTGGTACATATCCACCAATCCTAAAGTGTCTTTGGCTTTTTTTAGAGGGGGAGGGGCAGAGGGAGAGGGAGAGGGAGAGAGAGAATCTTAAGCAGGCTCCACACCCAGCATGGAGTCTGATATAGGGCTCCATCTCACAACCCTGAGATTAGGACCTGAGCCCAGATCAAGAGTCAAACATTTAACTGACTGAGCCAGCCAGGTGCCCCTGGATTTTGTTGTTAAGATGATGAAGCAACTCTTCTGCTGTTTTTTTTTTTTTTTTAAGATTTTATTTATTTATTTGACAGACAGAGATCACAAGTAGGCAGAGAGGCAGGCAGGGGGCAGGGGGCTGAGCAGAGAGACCGATGCGGGGCTCAGTCAAAGGACCCTGAGATCATGACCTGAGCCAAAGGCAGAGGCTTAACCCACTGAGCCACCCAGGTGCCCCTTTCCTGCTGTTTTAAAAATGGAATTTGCTTCCTTCCACAGGAGTAGATGTTCTGATGGGACAAGATCTCCAGTTCATGCTTGCCCAAATTTTGAATATTGATCTTCTAGAATGAGCTCCTGTTTTTCTAATTTGCATGTCTTCTTTCTTCTACTCAGAGTGGCAGAGGCGGTGGTAGTCTGCCAGCCCCATCTGAGGGAAGGCCTGGGCGAGTCTGAGCTTGCCCTCTGCAAGCTGGCTTTCATTCTGTGTCCTGGCTGGCGTGATTGAGGTGTGCCTTCTCCCCTCTAATCCTGGTATAGCTGCCATCTAAGAGAGGCTGTGGTCCTTATAATGCTCGTTATAATGAAAATCTCCTAATTCTTTGCTTTCTGCCTTACTTCGGTTTATAAACCTGAATTTTTCCCTCTGAAAACTCCCCCTGAAACCAAATTCTACCCTCCCCCCTTTTTAACACAAGTAACTCTTTGCCTGTGTACTGTCCTGGTGAGAGGAAAGATGAGCAGAATAACTTAAACACAAACCAGCCAACAAATCGAAACATCCTTTGGTGGTAAGCATTTGAACATTCATACTTGTCCACACCCAGGCAGAGGGTGACGCTCTGGGACGACAGCACTTCCTTGAAGCTGGATCTGAGCCAGATAGGATCAAGTCCTTCTGAACAGGAGAACTGCTTGAGGAGGCTTCTCCCCGAAGAGAGTGACTGCTAGTTCTGTCTCCCAGTTCCCTTTTAAGCCCACAGGACATACTCTGTTCAGGTACAGGCAGGGAGAGGGCTGTGGGTTACCCAGTAATTCTTGGCACCGAGACCTATGCTCACAAGCGCGAACTCAACCAGGTACAGCCGAAAAGGGGAGAAATCCCTGAAATACTGGATAGTCAAGTATGTACTGAGAACCTGGCAGTCGCGATTTAGATGAGGGTCTCCTAGGAATATGCTGGTTTTATAACTCTCCCAACAAGCTGTAGTAGATATTAGGGACGACGTGATCCTTGGCCCCATTCCCCAGCCCCAGGGCTGACATCACAGGCTGCCTCCTAAAGCTGTAGAAAATCACTCATGCTGTGTAATAAGAGGGACAGCAGATGCTTTACTAGTCCCCCAAGTGTCCTTCTTAACAGGTCCCAGTACCTCAAATGCCAGAATCATTTCCTGCTTGAAATATGCCCAGAGCATTTTGTTCTCCTTAATAAGACCTTCCTTAGATGGAAACTATTTTTACTAGAGCCTAATCAACCTGGAAGATGGAAAATATCCAAGTCCAGCCTTCCAAGTGGAGAGCTGATACTCCTCACAAAAATTAAATTAAAAATGTATCATGGGGTGCCTGCATGGCTCAGTCGGTTATACATCTGACTCTTGATCTCAGCTGGGGTCTCGATCTCAGGGTTGTGAGTTCAAGCTCTGTGTTAGGCTCCATACCGAGTGTGGAGCTTACTTTTTAAAAAAATGGATCATACACTCAATTTACAGTATAAAACTCTAAAATTCCTAAAAGATAATGGGAGACAATCTTAGATGACTTTGGGTTTGGTCACAATTGTTCAAGATTTAACACCAAAAGCACAACATCTGGAGGAAAAAAATCATTAAGTTGGCCCTCATCAAAATTAAAAAAACTTCTGTTTTGTAAAAGACACTATTAGGAGAATGAAAAGACCAGCCACATTCTGGGCGAAAATATTTACAAAATACAAGGGATCCAAAACACACAAACACTGAAAACTCAACAAGAGAGGCGCCTGGGTGGCTCAGTCAGTTATGTGTCCAACTCTTGATTTCAGCTCAGGTCATGATCTCGGGGTTGTGCTAATGAGTCCCACATTGGGCCCTGCACTGGGTTTTGCGCTGGGTATGGAGCATCTCCCTTTGTCCCTCCCTTACCTCTCTCTCTCAAAACAAAACAAAATAGCAATAAGAAAGCACATAACCTAATTTAAAAGATTCAGAAGATTTGAACAGACATCTCACCAAAGAAGATATAAGGATAAACACGCATATGAAAAGATGCTGAACATGATATGTCTTTAGGGAATTGTAAATTAAAACAACAATGATGTATCACTACACGCCCACTAGAATGGCCAAAATCCAAAACACTGACAACACCAAATGCTGGCAAGCATGTGAAACAACAGGAGCTCTCATTCGTTGCTGATAGAAATGCAAAATGGTATAGCCACTTGGAAGATAGTTTGGAAGTTTCTAAAAACAACCATACACTCTTATCATACAATCTTGCCGTCATGCTCCTTGGTATTTACCCAAAAGGGCTGAAAACTTATGTTCACACCCAAACCTGCACATGGATGCTTATATATAGCAGTTTCATTCATAATTGCAACAATGTGGAAGCAATCAAGATGTCACTGAAGTAGGTGAATGGATAAACCGCGGTATATCCAGGCAAGGGAATACTCAGGGCTAAAAGGAAATGAGCTATGGACCCATGAAAAGACATGGAGGAAAGTTAAATGCATATTACTAAGTGATAGAAGCCAATCTGAAAAGGTTACATACTGTGTGATTCCAACTAGATGACATTCTGGGAAGGGCAAAACTATGGCGACGGGAAAAATATTGGTGGTTGCCAGAGGGATGGGAGGGAGGAAGAAATAGGTCAGCACTGGGGATTTGGGGAGCAGTGAAGTTTTTCTGTATATCATGAAATGTGTATGTATCATACATTTGTCAAAACCCATAGAATGTAGAACATAAAAAGTGAAACTTAAAGTATGGACTTCAGTTAATAATCATGTGTAAGGGTGCCTGGGTGGCTCACTTGGTTAAGCATCTGACTCTTAATTTCAGCTCAGGTCATGACTGCAGGGTCATGAGATCCAGCCCTGCGTCAGGCTCTGGGCTCAGTGGGGAGTCTGCTTGAGGTTCTCTCTCTCCCTCTTGCTCTGCCCCTCCCCCATGCACACCCTCTCTCTCTCTCAAATAAATAAATAAATCTTTAAACAATAATAAAATAGTGTATCAATACTAGTTTATTAATTGTAGCAAATCTACCACACTATTACAAGATGCAAATAATAGGGAAAACTATGTGTTGGGGGGAGAAAGAGTTTGTGGCAATTCTCTGTACTTTACAATAAACTTTTTGTAAGCCTAAAGGTGGTTTAAAAAATAAAGTATACTACTCTCTCGGTGTCAAATAAAATACAATAAAATCTTTTTAAAAAGTATACTAATTAAAAAAAATAATAAATTGACCATATATGTGCAGGTTCATTTATCTACATGTCTATCCTTATTGAAATACCACACTCTCTTGATTCCTTAGCTGTACGCTGAGTCTTGAAATCAGATAGTGTTATTAAGTCAGAAACCATAAATCTGAGATGTCACCTTACATCCAAAGCTTTATATTGATAGATATAGTGTAGATAGATAGATACGTTGATAATGACAGAAGCACCAAGACTCTGAGTCAGAAATCACACCATTCTTTACTCACTATTTAATAGTGTCCATAGTATCACTGTCTCATACATGGTGTGATGACAGCCCAATGTGTCCTGCACTTCAGTGAGATCGTACCATAGGAAAGGCCCCCTGAGATTAAGAATTTGAGGGAAGAAGGGAGGAGTCCCTGCTCCAGAATGTAGGCATCCAGATTCAGAGGAGATAGGATGTTCCTTTGAATGGGAGCAGATAGCTCTACCATGAGGAGACCTATGGGTCAGGTTCAACACACACAACATGTGAAGAGCAAATGTCTCCAGGGTTCAAGAGTAGACATTCCTTCTCTTTATAGCACATCTGTTTCCATTGTTCAGAAGGTTTGGACTGTACAGGAACATTGAGAAATCCGGGAAGTATTGCCTTGGTACAAGTATAAGTTCTCTAACCTTGTTTTTCTTTTTCAAAATTATTTTGGCTGTTCTTATCCTTGGCATTTCCATAGGAATTTTATTTTATTTTTTTTAAAGATTTTATTTATTTATTTGACAGACAGATCACAAGTAGGCAGAGAGGCAGGCAGAGAGAGAGGGGGAAGCAGGCTCCCACCGAGCAGAGAGCCTGATGCGGGGCTCGATCCCAGGACCCTGGGATCATGATCTGAGCCAAAGGCAGAGGCTTTAACCCACTGAGCCACCCAGGTGCCCCTCCATAGGAATTTTAAAATCATCTTGTCAATTTCCTCAAAAAAGTATATTAGGATTTTAGATGGGATGGCACTTAATCTATAGATCTATTTAGGGAGGATTAACATTTTTACAGTATTGAGATTTCTAATATATGAGCAGGGTATATTTATCCATTTACATAGCCCTTAATTAATTTCCCATTGTCATGTTTTGCAGCTTTCAATATACATGCCTTTTATATATTTATTTAATTTTATTCTTAAGTAGTTCCTGATGTTACTTTACAGCTACAAAGATTTGGCATTCTACTACTGGGTGTTTACTCCCTGAATTCAAAAACACTAATTTGAAGGGATACATGCACCCCTATGTTTATAACAGCATTATGTACAAGAGCCAAATTATAGAAGCAGTCTATGTGCCCATTGATAGATGAATGGATAAAGAATGTGTGTGTGTGTATATATATATACATATATATATATACATATATGTATATTTATATATGTGTGTGTGTGTATAAATTATTCAGCCATAAATTGAATGAAATCTTTCCATTTGCAAAAACATAGATGGAGCTAGAGAGCAGAATGCTAAGCAAAATTAATCAATTGGAGAAAGACAAGTACCATATGACTTCACTCATATGTGGAATTTAAGAAACAAAACAAAGAAAGAAAAATAAAGAGACAAACCAAGAAACAGACTCTTAACTATAGAGAACAAACTGATGGTTACCAGAGAGGAAGTGGGAGGGGGGATGGGTGAAATAGATAATGGGGATCAAGGAGGCAATTGTGATGAGCACCAGGTGTTTCATGGGAGTGTTGAATCACTATATATTGTACTGAAACTAATATTACACAGTATGTTGAGCAGATTGGAACTAAAGTAAAAGCTCAATTTAAAAAAGGGTTCATGTTCTAATTATTTATTGTCAATAATAGTAATACAATTGATTTTTGAAAAGTTACCTTGTATCTTTCAACCTTGATAAATTCACTTATTAATCTAGTTGATTTTTTTATAGATTTCTTAGAGTTTTCCTCCTTTTTAATCTCTATGCTTTCATTTCTTTTTTTTTGTACCTTATTGCACTAGCTAAGATCTTCAATATAATGTAGAAGGGGTGAGAATGAACATCCTTGCTGTTTTTCACTGTTGAGTATAATATTAACTATAGGTTTGCTACAGATGCCCTTAATCATGGTGAAACTTAATTAGGTTTCCTTCTATTCCTAATTTGCTGAGAGTTTTGATTTCTTATTTTTTAAAATAACAAGTTGTTGTTGAATTTAATCAAATGCTTTCTCTGCATCCATTGAAATGATTATGTGCTTTCATCCTTTATTCTATTAAAATGATGAATGATATTGAATAATTTTTGGATATTAACCAAACATGAACTTGAACTCCAAGCACAAACCCTACTTGGGCATGATGTATTATCCTTTTTACATATTGTTGAATTCAATTTGTGAATATATTGTTAAGAAGATTTCTGTCAGGGGTGTCTGGGTGGCTCAGCGGGTTAAAGCCTCTGCCTTCGGCTCAGGTCATGATCCCAGAGTCCTGGGATCAAGCCCCGCATCAGGCTCTCTGCTCAGCGGGGAGCCTGCTTCCTCCTCTCTCTCTGCCTGCCTCTTTGCCTACTTGTGATCACTGTCTATCAAATAAATAAATAAAATCTTAAAAAAAAGATTTCTGTCAATATTCATGGATATCAATCTGTAGTTTTCTTTGTTTATAATGTTTCTGTCAATTTCAGAATCCAAACTTTTGTGTATACCCAAGGACTAACCAATAGTTACAATTTCCACTGTTCTTCATTTCATTTCTCTTCAGTCTAAAAACTTTTTTAGCATTTCTTAATAGTGTAGGTTTGATGGTGATGGATCCCCTTTGTCTTACATTATTTGGAAAAGATTTTATTTCATCTGTATTCTTAAAAGATGTTTTCACTGAGTATAGAATTCTTGATTGACAATTTTGTCTTTCAGCACTCTAAAGATGTTCTTCCATTTTCTCTTGGCCTCCATGTTTTCTAAGAAGTCAGTGGGAAATGGGATTGCTATTCCTGGTATGTAATATGTTGTTTTTTCTCTTGCTGCTTTCAAAATACCCTTTATTTTTGGCTTTCAACACATTGACTTGGATGCACCTCACGGGATCTTTGTGTTTATTCTATGTGGTATTTTTTTTATCATCTTGTATCTGCAAAGTTTTGTGTTTAATCAAATTTAGGAAAATTTGGGCCTTTGTTTCTTCAATTTTTTTTTCTCCTCATTATTTCTCTTTTCTCCTTTCGTATTCCAATTACACAAACACTCGACCTTTGTATATCATTTAACTGGTACTTGAATTTCTGCTTAAATGTTTTGAAATTTTGTTTTCTCTGTGTTCTTCATTTTAGATCATTTGTATTGTCCTATCTTGAATGCTAATTTAGTCTTTTCTCTGGTGTGTCTATTTGGCTATATTTTTTATTTCAGAAAGTGTATTTTTTTGTTCTGGAATTTCCATTTAGTTTTTTTTTTAATGTGTCTATATCTCTGGTGAGATTTCCTGTTTGCTGAGATTTCATTTGTTCAAAACATATTTCATTCACTTCATTGACAATAATTACGATACCAACATTAAAATCTCTGAGTTCCAATTTGGGCTCATGTTGGGATATGGCTTAGCTGATTTTCTTTTCTTGAGTCCTATTTTCTTGATTCTTCATGTGACTGGTAATTTTAGATTGATTCTGGACATTATAAGTGTTAAGTTGTAAAGATTCTGCATTCTGTTATTTTTCTCCAATGACTACTTTTTCCCATGTGTTTGCAGCAAAGTTGTGTGTGAAAACTCCACTTTTAGATGACAGCTCTGATCTCAGTTCAGTTCTTACTTTTTTAGCTGAGCTACTTTAAGCTTATTTCATATACATGTGGTAGAGATGTGTGTCAGAGTTATGGGTACACAGAGTTTGAGCATCCTGTCTCTGAATTTCTTCTGTCTATGACCCTCCACTCTCCTCAGCATTCACTGTTTCGTGGCATCATCTTTCCAGTTCATTGGATTCATCCTTCTTGTTTCCTAGGTCAGAAAACCTGGGGTTTGTCCACATAAGCCACCACTGGTGCTTATGCATGCTACGTGGACTGCCCTTAGCCACAGGTGAAAGGCCACAGAGATGGGAATCTTTATTTATTTATTTATTCATTCATTCATTTGACAGAGACACAGCAAGAGAAGGAACACAAGCATAGGAGTTGGAGAGGGGGAAGCAGGCTTCCCACTGAGCAGGGAGCCCAGTGTGGGACTCAATCCCAGGACCGTGGGATCATGACCTGGGCCAAAGGCAATGCTTAACAACTGAGCCTCCGAGGCTCCCCAAGAGCTGGGAATTTTCTTCTGTGGCTCCCCATCTCACCTTTCCCCAGGAGGCAGGTACTCCCCATCAGAGTCTGTCAGATTCTCTTCACTCTCTAGTACTTTCAGTAATTGCTTTTTGTGTCATGTTCAGGTTTTATAATTGTTCTTTCCATAGGGGAAGGGCTTGTCTGATTGTGTCCATCATACCCAGAAAGAGGATCTTTTTTTTTTAGATCCTTTCGTTGAGATTTTGCTATATAAATAGCTATAGAAAGCTGGGAGGGCTGGAGGGAATGGCTGCTGTCTCCCTCTGCACAGGCCACTAATAATCTCACGAACGAGGGGGTTGAGGAGGAGCCTGAGAATGACTAGAGGGAGAGAGGACCCCCTGAATGCTAACTGCCATGAGCAATCTGATAAGAGAGGAAGAGAGAGAAAGAAGGAAGGAAGAAAGGAAAGAAAAAAAAGAGGGAAGGAGGAAGGAAGAAAAGCAGAATCTTGATTGCAGTTTTAATATCAGAATGGACATGATTAGACTTTAACACCCAAAAAGCAGACTTCCTGTTATTACCTGAAAGTAACTATGGGATCTGTGTGACATTGTTTCCATGGGTAGGGAAAAATACTTCAAATAGAATGTATTTGAAAAAAGGGCAGTGTTTTGATAAAGATAAAGATGAAGTTTCAAGTGGGCCAAGTGGAGGAAAATGATTTCATTATTTTTCCATTCCACAAACATATATCACTTTCTACCCCCATTCCCATCTTATCAGTATGGCTATATCACAATTTTTGGTTAAAGTCATTTTAATTATCTATCTTTTTCATCATGTGCAATATCATTGATAACACAGCAATATCATTGATAACACAGAGTATATTGTGAATACATTTCTTTCTTGTACTGTTTTCCGCCTAGAGGTAGTAATTGACTTGGATTTGTTTGTTCATTTGCACATATGAGTTTTTGTTCACTTTGTTCTGCAATTACCTCTCACTAATTTACCTTCTGACTTTCTTGATAGCACAATAAATCTCTCAATACATTCAGAATCATTAACTGATTTGTTGATTTTTTGTTTATTTCCCCCTTGAAGACAAGTCTTCTGGAATTCTCCACCTTCGGCTCTCTCCCGTCCAGCTGCTCTCTGTATAGTTGCCACTCTGTGACATCCTTCTTCATTGTCCAAAGGAATTCCTCTTCCCTGCTGTGTTAGCCTTCCTGTTACCTGGACCCATCTCTTCTTCTCTTTGCTTTTTTCCCTCATGCAGATGAAGCATATTATTATTATTATTATTATTTTAATATTTTACTTATTCATTTGACAGGCAGAGATCACAAGCAGGCAGAGAGGCAGGCAGAGAGAGAGAGGAGGAAGCAGGCTCTCTGCCAAGCAGAGAGCCCGATGCGGGGCTCGATCCCAGGACCCTGAGACCATGACCTGAGCTGAAGGCAGAGGCCCCAACCCGCTGAGCCACCCGGGCGCCCCAGATGAAGCATAATCTTGAGGATATTCCTGAAAAGTAGTGCATAAGAACTACATTTTTTGAGATGTCACGTGTCTACAGATGCCTTTATTCTGCCTCACAAATTATTGACAGTTTGGTTGTGTAGATCCTTAACCACTGAGTCTGTACTGTTTTTATCATGGAATGATATTTATAATTAGTAAGCACAAACAATTGTATTAAGAAACAAAGTTAAGGAAATAAAAGTTCTAGCTGATTTCTCTGTCCATTCAAGCAATGGTCTTAATGTTTCCTTTCATTGAAGCAGGGGTTTGGGGTCTGGAGTGACCATGTTGTAATCACCTGAAAGCACTCTTTCCTTCATTCCTTCACTCACTTCCTTCCTTTAATAAGCTTCTAGAAGAATACATAGTGGAAAATCCATGCTCAGTAGGGATAGGTAAAGATTCCTTAGGTAGGAATAGTACAAACTACAAAAGAAAGGAATTGATAAATTATATTTCGTCGATATTAAAAAATGTCTTCCCATGAAAATTTAATAAAAAATGAAATGGCAATTTATAGAGAGGAGAAAATGTTTGCAATCCATAGATCTGGCAAAGAACACGTATCCAGAAGATGTAAAGGATTACACCTCAATAATGAGAAGTGGGGAAAAAGCCTTATTTTAAAATGGGCAAAAGACTTGAACTGACACTTCACCAAAAAGACACAGGGATGGTCAATATGTACATGAAAAGATGCCTGATATCATTAGTCATCAGAGAAATGTAAATGAGACCACAATGAAATACTCCTACACACCCACCAGGAGGGCTAAAATTAAGAGGACTGCCCAGATCAAATGTTGTTGAGGATGCAGACCCACAGGAGCTCTCCTGCGCACCTGCTGGAAACGTGCCGTATGCTATGATCACTTTGGAAAAGAGTTCACAGATTCTTACAAAGTTAAAAATATACTTCTATGACCTAGTCATTCCAGTCCTAGGCAGTTACCCAAGAAAAACAAAAACTTAGGTTCATAGAGACTTTCACATGAATTGTCCTAGCAACTTCATTCATAATAACCAAAACCTGGAAGCAATTCCAGTATCTTTCAACTGGTGAATAGATACACAAATTGTGGTATATCCATATGATGCAATAGTACTCAGCAATAGATATAAAAAAACTACTTACAGGGCACCTGGGTGGCTCAGTCGGTTAAGCATCTGCCTTCCTCTCAGGTCATGATCCAAGGGTCCTTGGATTGAGTCCCATATGGGCCTCTCTGCTCAGCAGGGACCATGCTTCTCCCTCTGCCTGCCGCTCCCCATTCTTGTGCTTAAGCTCTCTCTCAAATAAATAAATAAAATCTTTAAAAATATATATATTTTTAAAGATTTTTTAAAGATTTTTTTTCTTTAAAAAAAGATTTTATTTATTTATTTGACACAAAGAGAGCGAGTAAGAGAGAGAGAGAGACAGAGAACAAGCACAAGCAAGGGGCGTGGCAAGCAGAGGGAGAAGCAGGCTCCCTGCTGAGCAAGGAGCCCCATGCAGGGCTCAATCCCAGGACCCTGGAACCATGACCTGAGCTGAAGGCAGATAGTTAACTGAAGGGAGCCACCCAGGTGCCCCATAAATAAAATATTTTTTAAAAATGGGGGTGCCTGGGTGGCTCATTAAAAAATGGGGGTGCCTTCGGTTCAGGTTATGATCCTGGGGTTCCGAGATTGAGTCCCGCTTCGGGATCCCAACTCCATGGGGACTCTGCTTCTCCCTCTCACCTTCTCCCCTCATGCTCTTCTCACTCTGTCTCTCTCAAATAAATAAAGAAAATCTTAAAAAAAAAAAGACTTAAAAAACTACTTATAACACAACAACATGGATTAATGTCTCAAAAATACACTGAGCAAAAGCACAAGATGCAAAGAGTTCATATGATACTACATTTAGAAGAAATTGTAGGAGAGGCAAACTAATCTATGGTTGCTGTCTGGGTGTATGTTGGGGGGGTTCTGTGATGGGATTTGAGGAAACTTCTTAGAGTAAAGGAAATATTCTATATCTTAATTGTGGTGGTGCAGAAATTTGTCAAAACTCATCTATCTTCAGGGCACCTGGTTGGCTCAGTCAGTAGAACATGTGACTCTTGATCTTGGGGTTGTGAGTTTGAGCCCCATGTTGGATGTAGGGATTACTTTAAAATAAAATATATTTTTTAAAAATTTTAAGAGAAAATCTTTAAAAAATATATCTTTGAGAAAGAGAGAGAGAGCATGAGTCGGGGAGGGGAAGAGGCAGAGGGAGAAGCAGATTCCCTGCTGAGCAGGGAGGCCCCCCAACACTGGGAGAATCAATCCCAGGACCCCCAGAATCATGACCTGAACCAAAGGCAGGTGCTCAACTGACTGAGTCACCCAGGAGCCCTTAAAAATAAAATCTTAAAACAAAACCAAAAACACCTCCTCTATGCATACTTTAAATGGTCGTGTTTCATTATAGTTGATTTAAAGATGACCAGGTCATGGGACTCTATAGCCTTGACGCTATGGCGGGTGGGAGAGGTTGTGGTCTTTCAACTCGCTGATTAGAAGAGTAAGTCTGTCTCAGTAGGGGGAAACTGTAGAAGGTTAGTTCCGATTGCTGATTTAAGGCACATTTTCTCAAAATCAGTAATAAAGGAGGTATTTCTTAAGCACAATATAACTTACCGACTTAACCATTCACTTATTTCTGCTCCCATGCCTCACCAACCTCACCCATGCGAGATATAAGCTTTCTGAAGCTTGTGTTAATCGTAGGTATCAGCAAGATATCCATACAGTAGGTATCAGTAAGATAAAATAGATACCCAACTGTTATCTTCTGCGTCTTATTTCTCCATTGGTTCCAAACTCAGGAGGAGAAGATAGGGTTGTTATTTGTCTCCTAAAACTCCAACAGCCTTCTTCCCTCCTACTGAAAACAGTGATAACAATAGCACAATAATAAACCATAAATCGGCTAACATTTATGGGGTGTTTACTATGTGCCAGAATTACTATGTGTGAAAATGCTTATAAAATGTTGTGTCTTTCAATCCTCATAATAACCCAATAAAATGGGCACCATTTTTATTTGCATTTTGGAGTTGATAAAGCCAAGGCATAGAGAAGTTAAGTAGTTCACCCATGGTCATACAGTTAGTAGGTGGTAGACCTGGGTTTTGAATCCAAGAAATCTGATTCTTGAATGCTGACCTTATTCACACAACAGCCTGAGCAATTTTTTTAAAGGTAGATTTTATTAGGTCAGTTACCTGCTGTAATTCTTTCAGTGGATCATCACAATCCTTAGGGGAAAACAACAATGATAAATCTTGCAATCATACAGAAAGCAAGGGCTCTAGAGGACCTGGTCCCTTAGGAGGCAGTTTCTCCTCACTTGCTATTCCAGGGCCATCCCCACTTTATTTTGGGTTCCCAGGTACAGTAAACGATGCCCTGCCCCCGGACTTTTGCACATGCCTTTGCATCATACAAAGGTAGAAGCCTCCCCTCTACCAACTTTCCCTCAAACCCACACCATTGGTTTCTTCCGGCTTTGTTGAAATATCACATTTTCAGAGAGGCTTCTACCCCTTCTTCTCCAAGTCCAACTCTAACTCAACTTTATTCTCTCTCATTTTAACCTGTGTTGTATAGCCATAGCCCTGATCACAATCTGAAATTATTTTCCTATTTTGGTGTGTAACTGGTATGACCTGCTTCACCAGCTTGGGGTGAAAATTAAGTCACAGCTTTATGCTTCATGTCAGCACTGGCTCTAGTTTCCACTTGCCAGACTTCCAGGAAGCTTACTCCCTTCCTGGGGTGGTGGGGAGGCTCTTCCCCCAGCAAACTGTCCAATAACCTCAGGGATTTACTCAACTAGAAGAGGCTAGTCCTGATCCCAGATACCTCAACGAGAATCATCTGGAGTTTCTGGTTGCTTTTGTTGTTGGCTCTGTTGTTTTTTCCCCAGTTGTTAAAAACTGAGTCCGTACCTTGTGCTCGGTCAGTGTGCACTATCTTCGGCTCACTTGGTTGGTCTGGATAGACCTCACTCAGGTTCAGTGTGTCAGGATGTGCGCGCCCCGCCCGGCTCCTCGGCTTAGCCCCAGGCTGGGCCAAGATTAGCTCCCAGACCCCAAGTGCCTACACCCACCCCTTGACCACACCAGTCCCAGCACCACACCCCGCTCACCAGCCAGCCCTACCCTTTTGTGGTGTTTAATGACAGGGTGCTGCTGAGATCCATTAGGACCCCTCCCTCCCACTTCAGTGTAGACAGCTTTCACTCCAGAGTGCCTTGTGGGATCCCCCTGAAACTACCCCTGGAAGCACTGCCTGGGAGCACACGCACCCTGCTCTGCTCAGCTCTCCCTCCCTTCTGCTCTCCCCTGGCCCTGCCTGCTTAGCAAACCACTTACTGATAAATCCTCAGCATCTGCCCCTGGAGGGGGGCCTCAGACACCCCTCACACCCCCATACTGATATTCTCTCTACCTGTAGCTCTCCTGAAGCCATCTTGAGGGGACAGTTTCTGAAACATAGCAACCGTGGCCAAAGCCTCCTTCCCTTTCATCCCAGGAAGTTCTGGGTCCCCTTGGGGGACCCTTGGGTTAGCCCACCTCCCCAGCTGGCCCAGAGGAATTAGGAAAAGCAGTTTCCATCCAGTACACACACACAAGCACTTCTTTATTTCTTTGCCCCAGAGCTATGGGGCCACTTGCCCTCCATTACCAAGAAGGGCCACTGGAGTGATTCTTTCTGACACAGACAATTTTCTCCCGAATAACTGGAATTTTCTTAGATAGAAACTGTGGGACACTTATACATAGACGTTCATTTCAGATTTTTTAAAAATAGAATTCCATTCCAAGTGTTGCCTAGCTGCATCAATCTCCCTGTTTCCGCCTCAGGTCCTCTGTTTTTTTCTGGAAACCCAGGGGTTCCCACCACTCCTCACTTATGGTGGGCATTCAATCCACATTGGTTGAATGAATGAAAGAATCACCAAATCCTGAATAAAACTGTGTCTATCAATAAACTAGGACAAGAGTTTGAGAACCAAAAGATCAATAGGAAATTATCCAATAATCTTATTAAAGACTATGTATGTGTATATATAAATGTAATTTTATGCATTTATTTTGAAGCTTTCAAAAAGATTTCAAACATTCAAAATGGTATAAAAAGTAATATAATAGGGGCGCCTGGGTGGCTCAGTCGATTAAACGTCTGCCTTCTCTTCAGGTCATGATCCCAGGGTCCTTGGATTGAGCCCCGCATAAGGCTGCTTGCTCAGTGGGGAGCCTGCTTCTCCCTCTTCCTCTGCCTGCCACTCTGCCTACTTGAGCTCTCTACCCCATAAAGAAATAAAATCTTAAAAAAAAGTACACACACACACACATACACACACACACACACACATATACACATATACATATGTATATATATAAATAAAATAAACTCCAGGAAACCCACCACAGAGTTTAAGAAAGGAACCAAAACTGGGATAGTTGAAGCCACCTGTGCACCCCTTCCCCCATTCCTTCCCACTGGAGGTAACCATTGTTCTAAAGGTTAGGAAACTTCCACAGTCTTCCAAGGGGCAGCACATCACACCGAAGGATCTCGCCCCTCCCTCTCCAGTCACACGTGATTAAAGGTGAGCCCCTGATGCACCTGAGCCAATCAGCTGCTGCTCCTCAGGAATGTGCGATGGAAGGCCTGAGTTAATTTGCTGTGATGAGCAAAACTGACAGGTTATGCTAATTTACGGCTTAGCCCTTTTCTGGGTGTGGTCATGTGAGCAAGAACAGCAAGAAGGGATAAAACAGGCAGAGCACTTGCACCTGAGAAAAAGGGGGAAGGAGGAGGGGAGAGAGGATGAGGGAAGAGGGAGAGGGAAGGGAGAGGGAAAGTGATTTTGACCTTATTACCAAATAGTTTTCTACTTCGCTGTCCCACCCCTCTAAGTCCTCCCTGCTTTTGGACTTTTAATTTGTGAGAGTCTTTTATAAAACCTTCCCGTGATCTCCATTTTACTTGGACGGGTTCTATTACTTTAAACTAAATAATTCTTTTTTTTTTTTTTTAAGATTTTATTTATTCATTTGACAGAGATCACAAGCAGGCAGAGAGGCAGGCAGAGAGAGGGGGAAGCAGGCTCCCTGCTGAGCAGAGAGCAGGCCGCAGGGCTCGATGCCAGGACCCTGAGCTCATGACCTGAGCTGAAGGCAGAGGCTTTAACCAACTGAGCCACCCAGGCGCCCCATAAACTAAATAATTCTTGAGATAAACTTTCCCTACAAAAAAAGAAATTTTATTCCCTAATTACAAGTGGACAAAATTCCTAGAATCCTAGAACTTGATTCACTTGACAGGTATTTACTGAGCACCTGCTAAGTACCAGGTTTTGGTACAAATCTTTGGTTCAGCTTTCTAGCCAAGGGGACCAACCAGCTGGGGTTTGGGGGACTTTCCCAATCCCTGCATCCTGACACCCACCTCAGTGCCAGCAAATGGGCCCCTGGGTTACCTTGTTTCCATCCAAAGTAGAAACCCTCCCACAACAAACCCTTGTTGTCTTCCAGTAGCTGATAACATACAAACATTTGCCTAGACTAACAGAAAATTCTTTGTGCTGAGTTTGATTCCATCTTTGTATAGTTTCTACTGCCGTATTCTGCTTCCAGTTCTTCTCACAAAACATATTTTTCGTCAGTTGTTAAAATGTATTCCTTTCTGACCAGCCATGTGCGATAATTTAAACCTGGAGTGGTTTTCTATTGCCTACCCGGAGCAGGCACGAACTGGAGTCCTCCCCAACTCCGACTGTCCCCCAAGGCTGCGCTTACTCCATTCTCTTCCTTGGGAGGGACTTCTGGGAACCCCTCTCTCAGGCCAAGTGATCCCAAGGGGTGACCGATACACATGAAGTCCTTTATGCATTCGCCCGAGTCCTCCATCCATTCGCCAAACACATCCACGGAACCTCCGGCACCTATAGGAAAGTTGGGGAGATGGGTCCTGAATTCCAGTAAATCTACAGCCTTGTGAGTGCTCCATTCTATGAGATGCTCAGACACTAATGCGCATGCGAGAGAAGATGGATGACCCGCAGCTGTAGGAATCAGTAGTTACTTTAGATGAAAGCACAGTCTGAAAAGCAAGCGCTGAAGTACAGCTTTCCCAAGCACACGGGCATCATGAATGTGTTCACGGTCATTATCACATTAACAGGCATATTCATCAGCTTTCTAACCAGGACCGAGTCCCTGAGGAAATGGGACGAAGCCTGCTCTTCCCGTCTTCTCCATCTCAGGTTATGGCCTCTCTGTCCTTTGTGGGTCTCACCCATGGCTGTACATTGGAATCGCCCAGAGAGCTTTAAAAATTGATGCCAGGGGCCCCTGGTGGCTCAGTTGGTTGAGCTGTCAGCTCTTGATTTGGACTCAGGTCATGATTTTGGGGTTGTGGGATGAAGCCAGGTGTCAGCCTCTGAGCTCAGTGGGGAGTGTGCTCAAGCATTCTCTCTCTTCCTCTGCCCTTCCCTCGGCTCATGCTCTCTCTCTGAAATAAATAAATGGGTAAATCTTAAAAAACAAACAAACAAACAACCAGGACGCCTGGTCTCACCTCAGCGTTTCTAGTTGATGTGTGGTGTGGTATAGACATAAGATTTCTGAATCTCTCCCAAGTAATCCAATGGGCAGCTAAGGTTGAGCCAAGACCTCCTTGACCTCTCTTTCCACGCCCACCTCCAATTCAGTAGCAGTGCTGTTGGTTCTGCTTTCCAAGGAAACACTTCTCCCACCAGTTCTCCCGCCCTGACTGACCACCAGCTCCCAACCCTGAGTCTGTCAGAGGCCCTCTGACTACCAGCAGCTGCCCACCTGCCGTTGGCTTTCAGCCTAACCATCAGAGAGGTTTTTAAGCCCAGGTAAGGTGACAGCCCCCTTTGTTCTAAACTCCTCCGTACCTCTTAGGGTGGCAGGGGGGGTCTTTATCTAGCTGATAGGGCCATAGATGGGCAGATTCCTGGTTATCACTTTGACCCCCTCTTTTGCCATTGTCTCCCATCCCCCTCCTGGGTGTTCAACCCCGTGGCCACCCCTGATGTTTCCGGAACACCCTCAAGGTTTTCGTACCTGGAGACCTCTGCCTGAACTGCCTTCTTCAGGTGGTTGCATGACCTCCTCCCTAATTTAGCCAGGTCTCTGCTGGGATATCCCCCTCACCGAGGCCTTCTCAGGGTACCCCGTCTAACATTGCACCCCCCGGCCATTACCCTCTATGTCCTTATCATCCTTTGGTTTTCTTCTTAGAGTTTGTCACCTATTACCTATTTCTGTTTGTCTAATCTCTTCCCCACCCCATTAGAATGAGAGCTCCAGGGAACACGTTCTCACCGCTCTCTGTTCTGCTGCATCTGTAGAACCTAGAACAATAGAAGTTGCTCGATAAATGCTATTAGAAAGAACAAAGGAAGACAGATATGTTTTAATGGGAGAGGAAAGGTCTGGTGTTGCCAAAGTAGAGCAAGTCAACGCAGGGTCCGTTTCTTCTGCCCCTTATTGGCTGAGCGACCCTGAACAAGTTACTTCACCTCTCTGAACCTTGATGTCTTCATCTGTCCGTGGTGATACTAACAGTACTGTAGGCCTCAAAAAGTTGTTGGATTACATGAAGTCCTGTATGAATAGCAGAGCAAAGTGCCTACAAGTGGGAGAACATGCCCGAGAAACTGTAGCTGTAATGATTGTGTATAGTATTAGCAGGGCCGGGCAGAGGAGCCAAAACCCAGAGCCCCAGATGCTCCAGGGAAAGATGATCTTCCTGTGGGAAGAAAGGGAGGGCATCTTGGGCAAAGCACAGAGCTAGGAGGCAGGGCATTCAGGCTGGTGACACAGGTTGGTGGTTGATGATGGTTGGTGACCCAAGTCAAATCTTTGCTCTGAAAACCCATTTTTTATACCTCTAGACCTCACAGGGTTTTTTGAGGATCAAAAGAAATATTGTATACCATTCTTCGTTTGAAACATATACTTTTGAAAAGAGCCACGTAGAGAAATACTGTGTACACTTCTTTTCAAAACATAAATTGCTACATAAAGGCCCTTATTACGATCTCCCAACTTTGTCCAATGCTGTCTATATAAACACATGCTTGTCTTGTCCTTTTCATCTGAGGCTGTCCTATCCTCCAGGGACTGGCATTCTTAGGGACTGGCCAAGTGAGAACATGGTTGGTTAGCTGCATCCATCTCTGCTCAAAGGCTCTGCTTCTCCCCAGATTTATTTTGTATTTTAGTCTATTTTAATACGGGCTCTTGGCAGGACACATGTAGTTTTTTATTATTCTACTTCATCATGTTATAATTTCTTTAGGAGATATTATTTGATTTTGAAAAATATCTAGTCTTCCTGGGGTGCCTGGGTGGCTCAGTGGGTTAAGCCTCTGCCTTTGGCTCAGGTCATGATCTCAGTGTCCTGGGATCAAGCCCTGTGTCAGGCTCTCTGCTCAGTGGGGAGCCTGCTTCCTCCTCTCTCTCTCTGCCTGCCTCTCTGCCTACTTGTGATCTCTCTCTGTCAAATAAATAAACAAAATCTTAAAAAAAAAAAAATCTAGTCTTCCTAATGTACACATGATACTCATCTTTGTTGATGTAATCCCTTTGTTTGTTGTGTTTAAAAATATATACATAAGTTACATATGCATATTATATGTATTATGACATCTAATTTGTGAAGTACATTATTTATACTTAGGCTCACTTTTACTCCTTTAATCCTTTCCTTATTCTGATCTCGACAGCTCAGTCATGTATGACTTAGGAATACTTTTCCTTTATTTGCCATTATTCATGAATTCATTCAATCATTTAGTCACTCAACAAACATGTGTGGAGTGCCTATTATATGCTACTGTTGTATTAAGGTAATGCAGCAGAACAGATTTAAAATGAAGAACTATGGTGAGGGGAATAAAACAGGGAGGAGGATAAGGGATTTGACTGAAAAGGGTTTCAACATTACCGAGGGATGGCCAGGGAGGGCTGACTGAGAGGGTGACATTTTTGTTAGACTTGAGGGAGTGAGGGACAGTTCTAGCACCTTGCAGAATAACGCCCCAGGAAGAGGGAATGATAAGTGCAAAGACCCTGGGGTATGAGTCAAGTCAGAGAAAGAGAAAAGCAGCAGAATGAGGAGGGGGAGTGGTAAGAGATGGGGTCATGCACAGGTCTGATCTTGCAATAGGTGAACTCTGGATGTACATGAAGACTAGCCCCTTACTACTGTTTAGGAATTGCTAGTGAGATCACTAGCTGGCAGTGTGACTTCATTGGTATGACATCAATTAACTTCAATAATTTCGTTTCATTTAAAGAACCCAGGATTCTAGTATTCCCTGTGGACCACTTTTCTAACATGTCATCCCTAGATTCTACCTCACTAGATCATCGAAGTCACCTTTTCCTACACTCATCCTCATTGGCTCTCCTTCTTGAGTCCACAGACCCCACTCCTCTGCAATATCTTTCCTTTCTTGAAGACCGAGGCAGGGCTCCTGCTTCCCAAAGGACGCACTTCCCAGTGTCCCACAGCCTCTGGCTCCTATGCTTTTTTGATTTTGTTAACATTACACATGCATTTGCTTTGATGTGAAAAGGAAACAAAAATATTCTCCACTCTCTTTCTGAAAGTTCTACTTCTTAAAGTTGGTCAAATTTGAAAGTGGCATTTTATAGAGTCATTGACCTAAATAGACAACCTAAATTATGCCATCTGCTACACGAGTGAAGTTTATGTAACACCACGGTAGAGGGGAGAGCTGGAAGCTGTTTAAGGTTGTCCATCAATACCGCTGCCTTCCGGGGACCGAGTCCCTTAGGACACCACCTGTCATGTTCTTCTTGGTAGTTTTAAATATCCTTTGTGACTGGTCCAGCATTCCAACTACACGAATAGTTTTGCTGTTTTCTTTTACAGTTCTTTGGAATAGGAGTGCTTTCCCCCTCTAACAATGTTTACAGAACCTCATTTTGGGGCTCTTTCCTGTACTGCATACATTAGATGTTGTTCTTATTATTTTGAACACCTAAAAACAGAATAAAGAGGGGGCGTCTGGATGGCTCAGTTGTTGGGCTTCTGCCTTTGGCTCCAGTCATGGTCCCGGGGTCCTGGGATTGAGCCCCACATGGGGCTCCCTGCTCAGCGGAAGGCCTGCTTCTCCCTCTTCCACTCCCCCTGCTTGTCTTCCCTCTCTCGCTGTGTCTCTCTCTGTCAAATAAATAAATAAAATCTTAAAAAAATAGAAAGGCAGAATAAAGAGATCTAATGATTGTAAATACATGGCCATAAAACCATCCGCGACCCTGAGTGTGGGTAACGGTATTTCTACAAATTATGAAATTGATCACATATCACTAAATCTTGTCAACTTTCCGATACTCCTTACATTTCACCTGGGCATGTTCCTTGAATAAAATCAGGACATTCTGAAAATCCAGCTCAAACATCATTCGCTTCCTGGCTCAAACCAAACTGAGCCCACTTTCCCTCTTCCCCAGAGAACAGAAGATGAAATAGTCAAACAGCCCTAAAACTTACATGGTTTTAAGAGGTCTGGGGACAGGAAAAAACGACCATCTTTTTCTCTTTTCAGTTTTGCTTTGCCATCTTCATAGTCTTTTATTCTTGCTTTTGCTTATGGCGAACAAGCAACTCATCTGAGAAAAGACAGTCACCCACAACCTTCCCCCCACCCCCGCCCTGTATGAGGGGGACGCTGAGTGCTCCTTTCCAATTCCACTTCATTGCTTGATAACTTTTGAACTTGGCCAACACATAAAGTCTCTGAAGCCCAATTTCTTTTTTCATAATAAAACTTTGTTCCTCCCTCTCCCTGTACAGCCAGGGAGACCAGTGACCCTGGCAGAGAGAGGACTCTCCTTCCACGGTCTATCCTGATGACCACGTCTCTGCTTACATTACACCCCTCTCTAGAGTATCTTCTTATCTTGCTTTCAGTCTCCAAACACCTTGTCATGCTTCAAGAAATAGTATCACCTCCTTGTGAAGGCTCTGTGCAAACTACAAAGAGAAATAGGAGTGTCAGGGATCATTAACACCATATTGTTTTTTTTTTCTTTTACTTTCTTGAATTGCATTAATTTTTCACCATTTTCATCTCCCATTTTCCAAAACTTATAAAAATATTCAGTATTACTTGGCAAAGAACTACTGCATGCTAATTATGTTGAAAAAAAATCTTTTTTCAAACAGCACACTAACATCTGCCTGCTGCTACCATGATCACATTGTAAATACAATTTTAAAACTTGCAGAATAATCAAAGGTATAAATAAAATAGCACCTGTACATGGTCAGATGTTTTAGCAAGCTAAGAAGTGGATCACGTCCTAGCGGGGAGCAATATAGTTTGGGAATTTGCTGTATCTTAATGGCACATTAGTCCTGTAATCCTAGGGAATTTTCTAGACAAAAATCTCCTAGTTATCAAATCCTTCAGTCTATGCCTTATCATTACCTGTATGTATAAACTTCATTGTCTGTAAATACAGAATATGGTGACAGAAAGCACTTGGGACAAGACCTATGCTGACCCAGGAAAATAACCAACTTTAGGCATTTTACTGGAAATGAGGATTGAACACACTTAGAAAACTGTCTTAAACGTAAGAAAGGGTGTTTGTTTGGGTTCAGGTTTTGTTTTTTGAAATGTCATTCTGTCCTGCTTCAAACTCAAAAATCCTCCCGTGGAGCACTTTTATGAGGGAGAAAAACAAGAACAGACCTGAGTGAACGCTTCTTCTCAGCACTCTGCCCTTTCTCTCTTCCTCTCTCTTCAAAATTCAAGGTGCTTCTGAAGCATAGAACATTCAGCTTTTTTTAAAAGGTCCAAAGAACCAGTGAATGCTTTGCTGTTCAGAATTGAGCTTTTTGAAAGGGAGTCGTTCTACCAGCTTTTACATAACTGCTATACTTAACTGCACGGGCCTTTTCCTGTTGTATTTTTTGCTGACACATTTTGAATTGACTTATATATGAGCTGATCCCTGTTCTCGAAGTTTTACCAACTGCCAATTGTGTAAGGTGAGATTTTCACAGTGAAAGACTTCATAGGACAGAGCACTCCTGCAAGATATGCTGGGCATGATACGGCTTTCGGACACGTAGCTGGGCTGTTTTCTTAATAGTTCCTGACAGAGGGTAGGCTTAACTTCCAGATGGAGAGAATGGAGATGTAAAGATACACCACTCATTACATTCACAAGTATTTTTTCTCAAGGAAATTCTTCATTTAGATAACAATGCATGAGCTGCCTTACGCTTAGGAATACCCAAACTACCTAGTTAAAGCACACCTTGAGAGAAAACACTAACGAACCATTCACTGTAGTATCTTGTCGCTCACCTGTATTAAAGCTCTTTCTTCCACCTACAGACAATCTCAGGCTATTTTTATGGTTTCTGAAACCATCTGTTCTAACCTGTACTCGCTGCTCCTTAGAATACAGATGTTAATTACCTTTTTAACATTTCCCTGCTCCTTGCTCTGAGCCTCAATGCCCCCAAGCATTTATGAGTTTCTCAACACCCAGTCCTTTTCTCTGGTTTTCCACAAGCAGCAAAACTCAGGACTCTGCTCTCCCCAAATCATCGTTAGTTAGAGAGATACCAATTTGCCCTCTAGGGAGAAGTACAGAAATGACACTGCCCTTAAATTTCCACTAACGCAGACCTTCTCCCTCTGAGTTGAATGAAGTCGTCTAAATTCTAACCATCTTAAACCTCTTCTTAACAGGATGAGTCCAAACACGTCAGAGAGGTTCCTTCCCTACCCGAAGTCTGTCCAGTTCTTGCTTTGGAAACGACGGCTTCCCTCCCTGGCGGGTACGTCCGTGGCTGGGTTCGTTCCCATGCCGAGGCCATTCTGCAGTGAAGTGTGGCACTTCATTATGGTTTGTTTTCATCCGCGGATCCTATTATCTTTTTTTCCTCTGATAATAAATTCCCTAAGAGGCCCGAAAATGGATTCTGCCGTAGTCACTGGTTTATCAACTGATTTTGTCCTTGTTTCTTGTTTAAGGGTCAGGACATTGCTTTTGTAGTGAATGAAATGCAGTTTCTAAAGGGCCGCTGAGAGCAAATAGAAACCCCATTTAGAACGCAAGCATCAGTCTAAGTGGTTGTTGAGGATGACTCCGCCCTGCCCCTGCCAAGTAACTCATTTCAATAGAAATTAAGAATTTGTAATTTGATAAGTCCTATAGATCTTTTTGCTAATTATAATTCCTCATTGTATTCTATTACCGCAAGCTGCAGAGGGAGGGCTATCTTGCAATTGCAAAGAATAGACTTATGCTCAGTTGCAGGAGTGCTTGAATTCTATCACTTTACTCACTCCTGGCAGGTGATAATTGAACTAAAAAGAGAGTAAGTCAGACAACAGTGGAAAATGAAGAGATTCAGCACCAGGCAAGAGATTTTCGACAAACATTTGCCGAATAAATGAATGAAAAGGAGAAAAGGAACCCTGAAAATTTTTAAGGGAGAGTCACCGTGGGCAGGATCTCAGAATTTCTGGGATCAGAATCAATTAGAAACATTCAGGCCATCCCATTCTGAGCCTGACTATGATTTTACCATGAGGAAAACATGTGTTTCTTCTTTGAATAAAATTCTGGAGAATAAAAAGAGGGGGGAGATAAATGTG
Source organism: Enhydra lutris kenyoni (assembly GCF_002288905.1). Classification (NCBI taxonomy): domain Eukaryota; kingdom Metazoa; phylum Chordata; class Mammalia; order Carnivora; family Mustelidae; genus Enhydra; species Enhydra lutris. The sequence continues at coordinate 16,972,525 of NW_019154126.1, read as the reverse complement.
GAGAGAAGCTGAATGGGATGAGCAGAGGATAAAAGTGAAGAGGGAAACACAGACTAGGGCCCCTTACGAAGAAAGCTAATAGAAATTACGCAAATCTGCTCCCTCCTCTGTCCACTCTTCTAATTCCCTTTCCTTCCTTCTAGTATTTATACTCAGAATTCCAAAGGGAGATTTAAGAGCAATTTGGAAATATGTTAAGTAAGACAACACCAGGTGGCAAATAGCAATTTAATTCTCCTTGCCAGCAGAGCTAAAGACTTAGAATGCTTTTTATTAGCAAAGCTGGGTGGGAGGAGGACAGGAGGCAGAGGGAGGGAGGAAAAAGCCATTGAAGTGTTTCTCGACAAAGGCAGCACAGCAATGGATCAGCTCTTAAACGAAATCTTTTAATTTGAGCATTAATTCGTCTTTTCATCTTACCGCCTGCTAGAAAATTAGTTGTAGAGATATTTCAGATGTGTTCTCTGGAGCAAATATTTACACAAGAGTAGTGTGTTGACACTGTGTGGCTTGGGGTTTCTGGGAGCAGGCTGGTGCCTCTCGGGACATGTAAGCACAGAAGGCAGGCGAGGCCACACCCGTGAGAAGCTGGCTGGTTTCAGAGTCGTGTCTGCCCTCCACAACAAGTCAAGTGTGGCGCTTTTTGTTTTGAAAATAGGATAAGGGGTCGGCTGATGGAGTCTTTCCTGTATTGATGCCCTATTTGGTTTTTCTCCAGTGGGGAAATTGGATTTTCCAAGACCCTAAACACACGCTTTGTAGATAGTAATAAATACATAGCATTGAAGAGAAATTAGAGTAACCTGCCATTGACCTTGTAGTTCTTTTGGCTTCTATACCCATTAGCACCTTCTCGGCCTCTCAGAGGCCCAAGACCAAGGATGTGGGAGCCCTGAGGCTCCTGAACTGAAGATAATGGTTCCCCCCTTCTCCCTTTTTCTTTTTTTCCTTTAAGTTATGGACTCTTCTTTTGTGTGAAGATCAGTAGGTGCAAAGAAGCAGGTAGAAAGTTTCTCCCCTGAAGAGAACTGAATATCACAAGAGAAACGTGCAGCTGCAATGAGGTGAGCTTCAGAGGACTTGGGCGGCGGGCTCTCGGGCGTCCTGTCTGACCAGACTCCGCTCATGAAACAGGAAGTGCCCAGAGTGGTCCTTGGACGAATTCAGCAACGCTGGCTGGGCTTTTCCTCTCCTATTCTGCCAGGCTGACAGATGGGCTTGTATTGCTGGGGTTATGGGGGGACACCCCTCAGGTCTGAGGACACCGTGTATGCGGGGGCTCCCGCTGCCTGTCTTCCTGTGTGCGCACGCACCCGGGTGAGGCCAGTCCTGTCAGACGTTAGGGTCACAGATTCTAGGTCCCAAGATCTCACACTATTTGGAATTTTCCCTTTAACACACGTGATAAGCTGATATAGCATCGTATGTTAAGTGAACTGGCAGAGAGTAAATAAAAACAAAACAAAACAAAAAGTGATTCTGTGGTAGACAATAGTAAGATGGTTTTAAATGTTTTCAAAATGCTCTCTCCTGAGGAATGGTTCCCTCTCTTTGGTGTTTTTGTTTATTTGTTTGTATAAGGTTAAGGGCTGGGGCCTAAGAATCAGACTTAGGCCCCAGCTGATCCTGCGCTGATGGCCTCAGTTAACTTGTCTGTGAGTGGGGTTAATAGAATTTAAGTCATGAAGGCTAAATGAGTTAGTGTATATAATAAAGCACTTTCCATGTTTGTCTCCTTGTAAGCATCACACTTAGCATTAACCTGTTATTAAATAGATCGAATAATGATATTAATCATTAATTAACTGATGTGAAGTTTAAACCTCTTTCTCTGTAGCATCCTACTGCACTCTGTTGAGAAAGGGCCACAGCTAGAAATTACTCTCCATTTCCCCAGAGATTTGTTCTCAAGGCCTCAGTGTGTTTCACTAAAGTTCTAAAAGGGCAGGCACTTTTGCATTTTATTGAGTTGGTCCAGAGGTCTAGATTCACATTATATCATGACCTTCCAAAGCAGCAAGAGCTGACCCTTCTTGTCAGATGCCCAAGGACCTGGTCCCCACACACAAAACCAAATAAAGAATTAGTCAGGTAATCAATATGAGATTTATCTGAAAAATTGTTTCCCATCTTGGGAATTTGCCTTTGGAAAAGGACTATTTTCTACTTTCCCTGAATACCAAGTCTTGGATCTGTGACTTATCCATAAGGGGAGCATAAAAACCCCAGCTTTCCTTCATTTAGTTTTTCATCATATATTTATGGAGAACTTAGTGTAACATTGGCTAGGAATTGGATGTCGAAGATGAACAAGACATAACTGGTATGGAGGAATTTAGTTAGGGGAACTGTATGCACATCCGTAATGGTGATGGGAGCTGTAAGCCGATCTGGGGAGGCTAAAAAGACTTCACTGAGTGGGTGGTATTATTTCTTGAAGGGTGAAGAGAAGCTTGCCAAGATGAAAACAGTAGAGAAGGCCATTCTAGAAAAATGGTGCATCATATGCAAAGGGCCAACAGTCAGCAAAGGCCCTTGGTTATGGAGCAGATGACTGAGAAATTTGGAGTGACTTGGACATGGGATCCTCTCTTCTCAGCTGGGTAAGTGAGCCTGCCAAGACATACTCTTCAGGGCTGAGTGGTTGGTGAGAGCAGTGGTTACCTCCAACTCTGGTGCTCAGACCCACAGGGAGGCTGCTAACTCATTTCCAAAAGAACCACCAAGGACCAGGCCCCAGAAGTTTATGAAATGGGTCGCCTGAGCGAAGGGTCAAAGCAGAACTCCGCAGAGCCAGAAGGGATGGTGAGCCCGAGGGGCCAGGCTTGCAGGAGCCCTGGGAATTCATGGAAAGGCCTAGGACAGTGCAGATGCATGTAAACAAGGAGATTTGGGGGCGGAGAGCTGCAGGCTTGGGATTGTGAAGTGCCTTTTATGTCTTTCCAAGGTGTTTAGTTTTGTCTCTTCCTGCAGGCGAAGGTGAACTGGTAGACTGTCTTTACACCTTTGCGGTGTGGAGTAGGGAAGGAAAGGGGCCAAGACAGGAATTCACATTTAGTGAGGATGCCTTTGCAGGGCTTCCAGGGCCCCTGCTAACATCCGAGGAAGACTGGTATTGAAGAGGGAAAGAAGGGATAGGTAGAATGTGGAGGCATTTCTGGACTGGAGATGGCAGGTCCTACGGCATTGGATGAGGGTGAGGAAGGAGGAGCCGTTTTGCAGAGGACCGCCCTTGAGGGGAATCTGGCTGGAGCTGGACAATGTCAGAAGCCGGGATCTCAGTGTGCAGCCTGAAGAGCGGCAAACAGGCAACACAGAGCTGGCATTTCCCCTGGCCGGGAGCTCACCGTTTCACAAGGCTTAGTGCACTCGAGCCTTACTGCACCCCTGCAAGGGCGTGTGACTCCTCTCAATTAAGACGTAGGAACTGAGGTACAGGGGGGTGAAGGAGCGGCCCGTGTTCAAACAACCGTATTGGCCAAGCTCAGTCTGGCACCCAAGGCCACCTTGCTCTTCACCTCTGTTCCTGCCTTCCCAGAATACTGAGAAGCCATCACAGTTTAAAGTTTGGATTGGGGGGTGCCTGAGTGGCTCAGTCGGTTAGGCATCTGCCTCCGGCTCAGGTCATGATCCCAGAGTCCTAGGATAGAGTCCCACATCGGGCTCCCTGCTTAGCCAGGAACCTGCTTCTCCTTCGGCCTGCTGCTCCCCCTTGTTTATGCTCGTTCTTGCTCTCGCTCTCTTTCTCTCTCAAATAAATAAATAACATCTTTGGGGGGAAAAAAGAAAGTTTGAATTATTTCCAGATTTCGGAGGACAGCTTGAGTAGATCCACTAGGGCCTATCTTCATGAGTGGCTGAGGAATCCTAGCCAAGAAACTCATAGGAGGGAAGACACCGAGTGAGAGAAAAAGGCCGCGGGCAGCAGAGGATGTGCTCTTGAAGGCCAGCCCACATTTCCCCAGGGACGTGTGCCGGAGCACCCAGTACAGCAGGTGAAGAAATGAAAGGCCTGTCTCACATGTCTCCTTAGGACACAGTAGAACAGGCCGGTGAAGTTGGTCTCGGGAGGACTGGAGGCCTGAGGCCCAGGGGGGATATGAGATTGTACAGCCCTTGTCAGAGCATTGGCGGACTTAGCCAATGGACTTAATCATCCAAGATAGCTCCAGAGGCTAGAGGAAGGAAAATGACATCTCCTCTGTAGCAGCCTCAAACAGATCCATGACACTCCTAGGGGCTTCTCTGAACCCTTGAGAAAAATCTACAAAAGGCTGAGGTTCTAACAACTCTGCCAGTGATCAGAGTCCCGGACAGTGTTTTGCTGTCTTAACCCTATTTCCCCCTCAGGCAAGAGCACAGAGCAGAGGCATGTGATGAAGAACCATAATAGCCAACCCGGGTCGGATGTTCACTCCATCCCAGGTGTGGCGCTAAGTGTTAACCTATATTCTCTTATTTAGCCCCAAAATAATATCAAGAGATAAATGCTATTATTGCCCCATCCTACGTAAGAGAGATGGGACCAGAAGAGACGTCCCTGAGTTCCATCCCGAGTTAAAAGTTTATGACCTGAGGATCCTATAAGCCTATTGTGATCATCACTTTTTTCATATCGAATCAAAAAATCCAATTTGAATACACTTTACACAAATTCTAAGGCTACTTTGAAGATGGCCAATGTCTTCTTTAATTTGAAGTTTGTTTTCCCAGCTGACTGGATTTGTCTCCAGCAGCCTGGAGGTGTGAAATGACATCACCATCTGATCAGCATCTCAAAACATTTTGGCTACTTTAAAAAAAATAGAGATCTTGAATGCGCGTTCTTAATTATATTTGACCATTTGAGCACGCTGCGCGGAACCCCGGGTAGGCTGCCTGTTCTGCAATTTGTTTCTGAAACAAGCTTTTGAGTCTCAGGGGCTGAGAGGATTCTGTTTAAAGGGTGTACACTGTGAATCACAGTTTCAAAGGAAGACGGCAAATACAAAACTCAGCCAAGCAATTTGTAAAACTGGATTGCTGACAGGAATCCAGGAAGCAGCAGAAAACAACCAAACACAAACATCGTCAAGTGCCTGGATGTAATCTGAAGTAACGAAGTGGAATGAGCCCGGGATGACACGATGACACAGGGGAACAGGCGGTCTTGTTTCGGGAAACAAGGAGCACGGCCGACCTGAGCCCTGAGAACGTTCTACAGACCCAGGGTGGCGAGCTCTCCTGCATTTGGCATACAAGCTGCCTTCACCTGCCCCTGGTGGGTGTTGGGTTCACCGTGGGGACAGGGAACTGAATGTTTCCTCCATTAGATTCAGATGCTTTATTACATTCATTAGGCTCAAGCAATACAAAGCTCTTTTAGTGATTACTTTTATCATCATCACAGCTAACACGTACGGAGTGTTCTCCTTTCAAAATGGATCAGAGTCTCTCTGGTCCTCACTGGAATGTAAGCCCCTCGAGGGCAGGGATTTTCGCTTATTCTGTTCACTGATGTAACTCACAGGACCTAGAATCATGCCCACCACGCACAGATGCTCTTTAATGTTTGATGAATGAATGGATGGATGAACAACCTTGTGCTAGGACTTGGGTAGGCAGTAGTCTGACACCCGCCATCTTGATCACAATCCTGTGATGCTGGCATTTATCATTATTCCTGTGTTACAGATGAGCCAACGGAGTCCCACAGAAGTTAATTAGCTTGTGCGGGATCGTGGCCGAGGCAGGCTCAAACGCAGGCAGTCTGATTCCAGAATCTACCTCTCCGTACTGTCACTCTTTCATGCCTGTTTCCGCTGTTGGTTTTTCCTTAGTCTCACTCCATTTACTTCCCTACAATGTTCTTCCAACACATCACCCTATTTTATCAAACTTCTTTACGTGCAAAAGAAGCTTTTTTATTTTGTTCTTTTTAAAGCACAAATTATACCTCGTTCTTAGGGCTTATGCAAAAGGGCTTTGAATTCATTTACATGTAGGAAACAATTAAGACGGGAGAATAGAAATACTACCTTAGGGAGGAGCCTAAATTTATATTTTTCTTTTAAGGACAACCTAAGTTATTATGATTTTTTAAATAAAAAAGTGTTTATACTCATTTTTTTTTCCCTGTGGCACAGCATAAAAGTCGTTTTTTTTTAGAAGTAAGTAATATGGCACAGAATTACCCAGGCTAGGGGCGCTTCAGTGGTTCAGTGGATTAAAGCCTCTGCCTTCAGCTCAGGTCATGATCCCAGGGTCCTGGGATGGAGCCCTGCATCGGGCTCTCTGCTCAGCGAGGAGCCTGCTTCCTCCTCTCTCTATGCCTGCTTCTCTGCCTACTTGTGATCTCTGTCTGTCAAATAAATAAATAAAATCTTAAAAAAAAAAAAAAAGAATTACTCAGGCCACAAAATTATAAATCTAAGGTTTTTTAAAAAGATTTTATTTATTGACAGACAGAGATCACAAGTAGGCAGAGAGGCAGGCAGAGAGAGGGGAGGAAGCAGGCTCCCTGCTGAGAAATTTAAGTTTTTATTCTTTAATTTTTATGTAGCCTTCTTAATTCTTCGGGACAATTTTATCTCTCTAAAGCAATCAGATATGTGTAAATGATACTGTGTTTAGAGAGGTACAGACTTACCACTGGGGAGATAAACACATGTTAGGTAACTACAAATTGCAGTCTGTGCTGAGCTATCCTTTTTTTCATAAGACTTCTTTTAAATTGGATAAGTCTAAGTGTTCTTGCTCAGGCAAAGGAAAATTGAGGGCAACTTCTGGTTTGCCACTGTATTCTGTGGCGTTTGCTTAAGGAATTTTTTTCAGTTCAATTTTGAACATTCTAATTTACAGCATTAAAACTCCCTATGTGATCAAGTTCTACCTTCCATCTTTTCTGATTTCCTGCCATCTCCTACCCCTCATGCCCTCCCAGCTAAAGAAAATCATGTTCCAGCTATCACCATTCCCACAGATTGGTCAGTCCCTGCAGAGCCCCTTTGGCAAGAGGAGGTAGTAAAACTTTGCTGAGTGTGTGACCATCTCCCTTCTGTTTTGGGGGTCTTCAGACTGTAATTTAGTAGCATGTGAAGAAGGATGTAACATTAAACAGAGCCCTTTAGTAGTAGTAATTTTTATAAGTTACAGCAATTCCTTACAGAAAGCTCAGTTTTAGAGCCATAGACTCTTAAGGGAGACCTTAAATAATCATCTCATACAAGCTCTCAGGTAACTCAGACATTGTGTATTTGCTAACTCATTTTTGAATTATATTAGTAGAAAATCAAAGTTACAATTACATTCTTCAAAAAATATTATTTTTCCGGGGTTCCCGGGTGGCTCAGTCAGTTAAGCTTCCGACTCTGGATTTCATTTCAGGTCATGATCTCAGGGTCATGAGATCGAGACCTGAGATGTGTTCTGTGATGTGTTTGGAGCCTGCTTAAGATTCTCTTTTTCCCTCTGGCCTTCCCCCAACCTCTCCTACTCTCCCACCCTCACTCAGAACTTTCACTCCTGCTCTCTCTATCTCTCTCAAAAAAAAAAAAAAAAAATTATTTTTCCTTTTAGAAAATGTTTTATAATAAACACAGGAAAATACTTCTATATAATTTGCATCTATCTCAAATTTAGCTGAGTTAGTAAAAACAATTCTTATGGAATTAGACAAGTCCCTTTTCTTTAGGACAACTTCTCCATTTGATTACGCTTCTCAGACAATGCAAATGTGACATCTGAATCTTATTTCAATGTGTGGAAAAATATGCCATGAAACCGCCATACCCCAAGACCCATTGTTATCCTGCAAACTAATTTAGAAGGATCTCTCCCAAGAGAAAAGCAGATCAACTACTTTAATTTTTCAGACAATGGTCTTGGTTGAATATTTCTGTCTAAATTTAATAGAAAGTTCTTCAGCAATTTTCTTTTTTGCAGTTGTAAATGAGTCTTTAAAAAAAGATTTTATCTTGCCATTTGCGACAATGTGGATGGAACTAGAGGTATTATGCTTAGCGAAATAAGTCAATGGGAGAAAGACAACTGTCATATGATCTCCCTGATATGAGGAAGGGGAGATGCAACATGGGGGGTTTGGGGGGTAGGAAAAGAATAAATGAAACAAGATGGGATCAGGAGGGAGACAAACCATAAGTGACTCTTAATCTCACAAAACAAACTGAGGGTTGCTGGGGGGAGGGGGGTCGGGAGAGGGGGGTGGGGTTATGAACATTGGGGAGGGTATGTACTATGGTGAGTGCTGTGAAGTGTGTAAACCTGGCGATTCACAGACCTGTACCCCTGGGGATAAAAATACATTATATGTTTATATTAAAAAATTTTTTAAATCAGAAAAAAAAAAGATTTTATTTATTTATTTGTTGGGGGGAGAGAGAGAGCACAACAAGCAGGGGGAGCAGGCAGAGGAAGAAGCAGGCTCCCTTCTGAGCAAGGAGGCCAATGTGGGACTCAACCCCAGGACTCTGTAATAATGACCTGAGCCATGGCAGATGCTTAACTGACTGAGCCACCCAGGCATCCCTGTAATAAATTCTTTGTAAATGTAGATACTTTGGGGAAAAAAAAACAAACAAACAAGAATATATTTTCTTACTGGATAATTTTTACAAATTTTAGTTCTGTCAAGTTTTTTGTTTGTTAAAAACATTAAGTATCTTTGATTTATTTTATCTTCCTTTGATTGGATCTAAGGATCTCTAAGTGCAGGTAGATCTCAAATTTTCTTTTTCTTTTTCTTTTTTAATATTTTATTTTTCAGTAATCTCTATACCGAACATGGAGCTCAAATTTACAGCCCCAAGATCAAGAGTCACAAGTTCCCCTGACTGAGCCAGGGAGGCACCCCAAACCTCAGATTTTCTAATCCAGATCTCCACATCTTTAATTTTTAGGGGGAAAGACCATGTTCCACTTCTGCATTTCCCTAATTAACTAGACAAATCGTGCTCTGCTCTAAGGAACATTTCCAAATATCAGCTAAGAACTTTTCCCCTCCACATTCCTAGAGTCCTCCCAAGGGCAGTCTCCTCCCTCCCGACAGCATATAGTCACTTACCTAAGATTGATGCCCTTTCCTGACCCCCATTAACCTTTCAGTTTTTCTTCCGGGGTAATTTTTGACCACTGAAAATTAAATAACTCCAAATATGTATAACCTCAATACTGAATATATTACAACACTGCAAGTCACAATTTTTAAGCTGACTGAAGTGATTTGGCAAAGTTTTATAAAGGAGACCTATAGGTAGTGTGATGATGATAATATATTCATTTTCCAAAGAACCTAGGAAAATCTACACAGTTATATTTTATAGATGTTGTACTGTGTAATCATATAATACAGAATGTTGACTCCATCAATATTATTCACAAAAACTGATGACGGTAAAAGCTAAGAACATGATTCCATTCTACACAGGTTCTTAATTCTGTACCTGGTAAAACAAATCTAATCACCGGTTTGTGTATGTAATTTGTTTTTCTTTAATGTAAGGTGTTTTTCTTTTTGTAGCCTTCAAGGTAGAGACACTATCTGCCACCATACATAGAATCTGGGAAAGGAAATATCCTTGATTCTTCCCTTTCTGTCCTCCTTTAAACTCAATAAATCTCCAGGTTTTCTGATACAACCCCGAGTATTTTTCATTTGTGTTTCCCACATGAAGATTAGAAAGGAAAAAATAAACCTCTTATTATTTATTGATGATACAGTTATCTTCATAAAAAACCCAAAAGAATCTATAGAAAAATTATGAAAATCACTGAGAGAGTTTGGCTAGGTTGCTGAATACAAAATCAATGCACAAATAACAATTGTGTTTTTATACATCAGTAGAAGTAGTTAGAAAATACAATTTTGAAAAAAGATGTCATTTATAATAGCAACAAAAATATAAAGGAACAAGAGAATCTTTCATGATAAACAAGCTTTTTATGAAAACATTTTAGGACTTTGTGGATTGATAATAAAGAAGGGCTAAATAAACAGAAAGATGTTTTGTGTTTGTAAACAGAAAGGTTCATCACCCATTGCTCCTATATAGACTATTTTATTCTTGCTTTAATGTTTATTTTTAAAACTTTAATCCTAGTATGGTTAATCAATGTTATATTAGTTTATAGGTGTACAATATATTGATTCAATAACTCAATGCATTTCTCAGTGTTCCTCAAGATTGGTGTACTCTTGGGGTGCCTGGGTGGCTCAGTGGGTTAAGCCTCTGCCTTCAGCTCAGTTCATGATCCCAGGGTCCTGGGATCGAGCCCTGCATCGGGCCCTCTGCTCGCCAGGGAGCCTGCCTTCCTTTCTCTCTGCCTACCTCTCTGCCTACTTGCGATCTCTCTCTCTCTATGTCAAATAAATAAATACAATCTTAAAAAAAAAGATAGTGTACTCCTTTCTAAATTTTTTTTTATTTTTTAAATTAACATATAATGTATTGTTAGCCCCAGGGGTACAGGTCTGTGAATTGCCAGGTTTACACACTTCACAGCACTCACCATAGCACATACCCTCCCCAATGTCCATAACCCAACCACCCTCTCCCTACACTCCCTGCCCCCACAACCCTCAGTTTGTTTTGTGAGATTGAGAGTCTCTTATGGCTTGTCTCCCTCCTGATCCCATCTTGTTTCATTTATTCTTTTCCTACCCCCCAAATCCCCGAGATTAGTGTACTCTTAATTCCCTTCTTATTTTACCCATCCCTCCACCCACCTCCCCTCTGGGAACCATCAATTTGTTCTCTATACTCAAGAGTCTGTTTTTTGGGATGTCTCTTTATTTCTTTGTTCATTTGTTTTGTTTCTTAAATTCCACATATGAGTGACATCAGATGGTATTGTTCTTTCTCTAATTTCACTTAGCATTATACTCTCTAGATCCATCCATGCTGCTGCAAATGGCAAGATTTCATTCTGATTTATGGCTGAGTAATATCCCCTTGTGTATTTCCACCACTTCTTTATCCATTCATCTATCAATGGACACTTGGGCTGCTTTTATAATTTGGCTATTGTAAATAATGCTGCTTTAAACATGGAGGTGTACATGTCCCTTCAAATTAGTGTTGTTGTTTTTTTTAATTTGGGGGGTAAATACAAACACTGTTGAAGAGACTACCTTTTTCCTATTGGATATTCTTTCCTCCTTTGTTGAAGATTAATTGACAATACAATCCTGGGCTTCAGACCAATTCATTTGAAATCCAGGTCCCCAAGCGTCTCCCCATCCCTCCCTGTCTAGAAATTTAGGACCTAATTCTAAAAGGTATGAAGAAGTACAAAGGGCAAAGAATGGTCAAGAGACTCCTGAAAAAGTGTCTTGGTTTGTTATATCAAGACTTATGAAGGCAAGGTAACAAAGACCATCAGTATTGACACAAGGTTAGATAGACCAATGGAAGAGAATAGAAAACCCAGGAAAAGACTAATGCAAACATGGAAATTCTGTTAAGGATTGAGCATTGCAGATCAGTGAAAAAAGGATGGACAATTCAGTAGTGCTATTGAACCAACTTGCTATCCATACAGAAAAACATCAAGCTGGATAGCTCCCTTGCACATTAAAAATCTATTCTAAATGAATTAAAGACTTCAAATTGAAAGGCAAAATTGAAAAAATTTATAAGACAAATAGGAGAATATATTTAGGAGCTTAAGCTATGTAAAGACTTTTAAAAGAAGACTCAAAAGCACAAACTATAAAGGAAAATTATGATGAATTCAAATATATTAAAAATAAAAATGTTCATTAAAAGATGACTCAGAAGAAAAAAAAACAAGCAACAAACTGAAAGAAGACACTTGCCACACATACCATTGACAAAATACTATATAAACTAATTAAACAAACCAATAGGAAAAGTAAACAATCCAATAGAAAATACAAAGTGAGGAAAGGCATGAAAAGGTACTATACAGAAACAAACACGAGAGGCCCATAAATAGATGAAAAGGTCCACAATTTTATTTAGCAATCAAGGCAAGGAAAATTAAAATCACCGATGATGTACTATTTCACACTCACCAAAATATTACAAAGTCTAATAATACTAAGTCTCAGAGACAATGTAGAAAAATAGAAATTTCCACTTTGGAAAATAATTGGCAGTGACCAGTGAGGTCAACATGGGCAGAACCTATGACAAGAAATTCTACTCCTAATTGGTATATCCTCGAGTATTTCTAGCACACATGCACCAGGAGACCCATACAAGAAATCTGTAGTGGTCTTGTTCATGACAGCTAATACTAGAAACAACCCAAGTGGCTACAACAAATAGAATGGCTAGATGGTCATACATATTACACAGAAGGAAAATAAACTACAGTAGCATACAGAAACACACTCGGATCTTAATAATACAGTACTCAAAGAAGAAAACATGTCATATACTGTACGCTACACAATTTTGTTTCAACAAAGTATAAAATAGAACTTTCAACAAAGTATAAAATAGACAGCTTTGGGTAGGGATATGTCCTTACTGAGCAGAACAAAGAGAAAAAAAGGGAAAATTGTGGTTGACACGAAATCTAGGCAAGAGAAGGATGGACGCCATTGAGAAGGGATTGGCTTAAAACAGAACATTTCCTAAGGATCCATTTCTCAGGGAGCAGTTACATAAATGGTTCTTCTCCCTCTTCTTTAAGCTATATGTGTGCAATTACATAAAGAAGAGAGAAGTAGAGATGGGGGAATGAGAGAGGGGCAGGAAGAGAAACACTTCTCATATGCTCAGCTGCTTTCTGTATGACATCTTGGTATCTCTAAGAACATTTCCATCTTTGTTTTCTGGTGTTATGGGCTAAATTTTGTACTCCTCCATTCATATATTGAAATATATTGAATATATATTGAAATATATTGAAGTCCTAAACCCCAGTATCTCCAAAAGTGACTGTATTTGGAGTCAGGGTCTTTAAAGAGGTAACTGATTCAAAATGAGGTAGTTAGGGTAGACCCTAGCTTAGGATGATGGGTGTCCTAAAAAAAGAGGAGAATTGTGCAAACACAAGTACAGAGAAAAAACCATGTGAAGACATAGGGAGAAGATGTCCATGTACAAGCCAAGGAGAGGGGGGGTCTCAGGAAAACCCAGCTCTCCCCACACCTTAATCTCAGATCTCTCACTTCCAGAATTGAGAGTAAATTCCTTTCGGCTGTTGAAGCCACCCAGCCCATGTTACCTTATTATGGCAGCTCTATCAAACTCATACATCTTGTTTGAGTTGTTTTCTGTTACTTGTGGGGTTCTGTTCATGCACCTGCTGTGTTCTTCAAGTCTCAGGCGCTTGGCCTTGCCCCTCCGTGGCCTGGCACGCCTCTCGCTTCTGGTGCCTCTCCCAGCTCGCGGCTTACTTGTGATATCTCCAGAAAGCCTGTCGTCACCTGTACAGGTAGGGCTTGGTACCCCTGCCTGGGACTTCCAAGTTAGCCTCTGCCTGTTTCTAGGGTTCCAAGGAGTACTTTAGATCGGAAGCCTCTGCTTCTGTGTCTCTCTGTCCCTTAGCTAGCTCTCTGAAGGCAGACAGAGTAACATTCATCTGTGCCTCCCCCATAGGTAAGTGCTGGGCACACAGGAGTAGCCCAGCAGCGCTTGTGGGTCACACACACTAGAAGAGCACAGACCACACCCGGAGAAGGTAGTTTGGGGAAACACTAACAAGGACCATCTAAAACGGTAAACTCCTGTGTTAGTCATTTTATTTGTGTTTATTTCATTTTGCATTGAAATAGTATATAAATTCTGAGGAGGGGAGGGAGAGGGACATCTAATTCTAAAATTACTTGGCATCTTTTGGTGTAGATTTTCCCTTCAGATGAAAAGCACATGTCACCACCGATATGTCTATTTCAGTTCCCAAAAGCAAGCACAGGAGTAAAATCCTAAGCTGATATTGCTAATGACCGTATCTGCACACTGGTGTCTGACACCTGAGTGGTAGGTGACATTTTCATCCAGTAGAACTTACCAGATGCCTTATCCATGCTGGCCACTGGGGATGGTGGGCAAGACGTTCCCTGTGAGGCCCGCATTCTGATGAGAGGAGGCAACGGGCGGGAAGATGCCAGGTAGTCATACATACATGCAAAGCAAATACGTTGCATAAGTTATGGGATAGAGAGTAACGGGATTCCTTTTGGTTGGATGGTCAGGGAAGCCCTGTCTGAGGAGCTGGCATTTGAGAAAGACCAAGATTCTGGATGGAGGAAGTAGAAAAGCAGAGCTCCAGGGCAGAACAGAGGAGCAGAAGGGAGGCAGGCCAGTGCCGCTGGGTGTAGTGGGTGGTGGTAGGGAGGAATGTGGGGAGGTGGTGGGCAGGGTGCAGATCATAAAGGGTGTCATAGGATCAAGTGGGGCTTCCATTCAAAGCGTTAATAGAAGGTCACTGAAGAGTTTAAAAAGGGGAGTGGCACAATGTGACTCACATTTTTCAAAAGATCATTTGGCTTCTGTGTGAGGGATGGATGGGGGGTATCAGAGTCGAAGTCGTGGATGCTGTGTAAGCCCACGGGACTGATAAGATTATCTGGGCAGCCAGAACAGATCGAGAAGATAATGGGGCTGATCCTTGTGGTACTCCAAAATTTAGAGACATCCAGCCAAGGTGATAGAAAAGGAGTTCCCAGAAACCATGGCAGCTAAGATAAATGCTTCAAGAGGAAGAAAAAGTGTGAAGTGCTGCCAAAGGATCGAGCGAAAAAAGGCGATTGGATTTGGAAACAAGGAAATTTCACGTACACTGACAAGAGGAATTTGGGTGGAATTGAGATTTGAGAAGGTTTATGAGAAAATGAAAAGTGAAAGTGAAGATGGAAAGACCGAACGAGCCCTTCTCAAAGTCATGCTCTAAGGAGGAGCAGAAAATGGGAGCATTTTCTGGAGGGAACACTTTCTGTGGGCACAAGAGAAAGTGTGGAGATTCTGGAACTTGTGTGTATGCTAATACAAAAATAAATATTATGATGAACAATTTGGGCATCACAATTCTTGAGACAAGAAGAGGTAGGAAAAAAAAGAAGGTAGGAAACATAGAAATTTGGGTTGTTATCAACAAGACAATACTAAAATTCAACTTAGTAACTTCAATTTGCTAAAAGTTCACTTCGAAAAAATATCAAAGTTACTCTGTAACTCTGGGCTATAAAATAAATACTACTAGTAATGATAATGATGATGCTAAGAGAACTATTTTTACTGAGTACTTTCTGTAAATCAGGTATCCAGCTGCTTTATTTAGTTTATCATTCAGACAACACCCGGATGAAAAATGTATTATTTTTTTTTCAAATGAGGAAATTGGGGCTCAAAGAGTTTCATGTGTTCACGATGAATAGGCGGCAGATCTAGGATCTAAATCCAGACCAACTGCCCAAAGATGCTCAGACACAGCCCCACCTCCCAATGCCCCTCTACCCTGTGCTTCCCTGGAACCCCAAGGGCCCTGAGCTCCTACGATAGAACATCCCGCCTTAGCTGTGTATGTGGCAAGATACTGGGAATCTGTCACACTGTTCCGTTTAGAAGCAACTTCATTTTTTTCCTTTTGAAATTATTAAATTCTGTCTCCCATGACCGAAACAGTTACCACTGCGAATGCAAGAGCTGTTTTCCCATACCAGCCGTTGCCTGAAAACAAAACGTCCTGTAGGAATAAATTTCTTTTCCCGGACAAGTTCTAGCAAGCTGTTGTTTCAGGTTGTTTATATTTTCTAAAGGCTCTTTATTCGGAGTTTATAAATACATGTGTATGTTTGCAGCACAATCTGCTTGAGAACAAGAATTGTGTATTTGTGTTTGTTTGTTTGTTTGTTTGTTTTTACTACTTTACATTTCCTTTATGCTTCTCTTAGAGCTTGGTATGCAGAAAAGATGTTCAGTAGGGGAACGCTGCTGGGTTGAAAGGAAGTGTTTGTGGAAAGCTAAGACTCTTCCTGAGCTCCCTCCTATTTAGGTCATGAAAACTCCAGGGAATGAGAATTTTATTAGATTGGACCCCTGATTGAAAAAGCCCTCCTTCCATTTTTAGCAACCTGGGGAATGATCAGTTCCTAAAAGCTGAAAATATGCTGTTCTTTGTGCATGAGAGGCCCTCATTCTCTGAGCCGTAAGAGCTACTTCAACGCAATCTGCTTCCAATGGGGAACAAAATTTCATACTAACTAATTTTTTTAAATGTTTGAAATTTTTGTGGAAAAATGAAACTAGATAATGTGAAAAACTCCCCCAAATCTTTAATTTATATTAAGAAGGTTCAGGTCCCTATTATATGATAATATGGCCCAAGTGTCAGAATAAACCATGAATGTGTGAATCATTTACCTGGGGAGGGAGTGGACTTTTGTATATTACAGTGTCCTTTGCTTCCTGGCTGATTTTACAGTCTAGTCAGACAAAGAACTGTTTTTACAGAAAATACCCACTAGGGTTACCAGTTTTCCCAACTGCCTTTCTCTCCTTTGGCTTTCAAATCATCCTTTTTTTGAAGTAGCTGTCTAGCATCCCCTTGCAGATTCCCTCTTCAGTTTTAAACACCTAACCCTGGCGGATCCTGCCTGGGGAACAGCTCTGTCTGAGAGGGAAGCCGTTCTCCAACATCGTTGCCATGAAAACCGCCCCTTCCGTGAGACTGCATCTCCACTCTGCACATCTGTGCTGGGCGTTTGCCCCTTCTGACAACCAGAGAGTTAATGACCTATGCCCTGGATGAGCTGCATGGCAGAAGAGGCATGAACATTACAGAGGAGATGTGATAATGGTCATGCGTGAGGCTTCGTTAGTGGTCTGTTTTCCGTTTGCTTGTGTCTCTAAGCTGTGTAATTTTGGAGCTAAGATAAAAACTTTCTCCTTATCCCTATTTGAAGTAGTGGGGCAGAGGGAGAAAAGAGAAGAAAACACTAGAATGATGTAAAGTATTAAACCTTGCTTTCTCTCCCCCTTCACCCCATTTGTTTTGTTTGTTTGCTCGTTTTTTTTTAAGGCCCTGAGATCAAGACCTGAGCTGAGATCAAGAGTCAGACGCTTAACTGACTGAGTCACCCAAGATCCCATTCCAGTTTCCTGATATTCCCTATTTCTCCTGAGTAACATCCTCCCTCCTGCTTCAGCATTAACCCCAATTACTAACATTCCCTACCTACCTCCTCTTCCCCCCCAATCCAGGCTTTGAGGGGGAAAGAAAGGCAGACTAGTAGGGCCTGGAGGATAAAAGTGGTTTTCTAAGATGTGTTTGGACCATTAAACAATGATGAGATGGATCTAGGACCTGAGAAAAGGTAGGAGGACTGCACCTTTCGTCCCACCCCATCATTTAAATTCTCAGTGCACCCCAGGGACCGGGTGTAGCTCGGTGGAGCAGCTCCTCTAATTACAGCCCTTCAGACAATGCTGTCCTGCTGCCTCCAACCTCCTTCCCCACCACCTACTGCCCACCACTCTTTATCCACCAACTCACGGCAGCCCCGCCCAGGCCAGGCCCCCAGCCACCACCCCCACTGCCCTGCCAACGTCTAAACCTGGCTTAGATGACCATTCTTTTTTTTTTTTTTTAAAGATTTATTTATCTATTTGACAGACAGAGATCACAAGTAGGCAGAGAGGCAGGCAGAGAGACAGGAGGAAGCAGGCTCTCCGCCGAGCAGAGAGCCCGATGCAAGGCTGGATCCCAGGATCCTGGGATCGTGACCTGAGCCAAAGGCAGAGGCTTTAACCCACTGAGCCACCCAGGCACCCCTTAGATGACCATTCTGTCATCAACCACAACGGAATTGATAGACATCTAGAAGCTCTATGCTATCTGGACTACACCAATCTACTACTATATGCTAATGAGGTGGCACTGTTTGTGCTGACATGAAAAAAATTGCAAAACTATGTCCATTAGATGATAACATTGTGCTAAAAATTACATTTACATATATATTAATACAGGGAACTGGGCTGTACCATTGAAGTCTCATCCGAATCATCAAGGTATGGTGGATGTCACATACTGAAAGGAAGGTTGCATGGGCTGCCCTGAGCGAATTTTCAAAGTCAATGCTGAGAACGGGTTCTGGGATCCTCTTTCTCATTTTGACATTGTAAGAAAGTGGAGATAGAGGGCTTTGTGGGGAAACGCAGCAGAAGAGTTCCGCTACTGAATGCCAGGACTGGGGAAGTGTTGGTTCCTGCATCTGGGGCTACAGGAACATAGACTTCAGAAGACACTAGCAGAGGTGTGTGTTCTTGGAGTTGGAGGGCCCTATAAACTGGCACCGAGAGAGCTCATGAGGCTTGTGGCAGGGAGAATGGAGGCTATGCCTGAGAAGCAACTGTGCCCACTTTGATCGAGGTTCACGGACAGGGAATTCAAGGCTGTTTCTCACAGACCCTGGGCCAAGAGGCACAGAGAGCCAGTCTGCAGCCACTAAGCCATTTTGAGTCCAAAAAGAATGCTGGGGAGGGCGAGGGCCTCCATCTGTAAGAATTGGAGTGAGGAGTAGATCTTCAGAGACCTGAGGAGTGAAGCGGGCTCCAGCCAGTTGAAGAAGCATCACCCAGGCCCGAAGGGCCCAGCAGGGGCCCTCCAAGATGTCTCAGAAACACCCTGGAGAGAAGGTCTTGGCTCTAAGCCAAGCTCAGAGAGCCCCCGTCAACAGCTCGGAAGGACGTCTGTCTTTTTTGCCTCTCTCCCCAACCCCCTGACTTTGCCAAGTGAGCAAGTAGGAAAGAAGAGAAGAGAGAAAGAAAACCAGACCCACCACCTTCAAGAAAGGAAAAGTCTTTCCTTTGAACAAAAGCTGAATGGATTGAATAAAATCTTGGGCTGGATGCCTAATTTCTGATTGAATCCTGTACTCTGTGATGGCTTGACAGGCTGGTACCTAAAAACCGAGTAAGAAAATTGAGGAGCCTGCCAACTTCTCAGCCAGTGGCAGAGAAAAGTTTTCCCCTGAAAACATAGGGAAATAAAATTATGGTGGGGTTTCTCTTACATTCCTTTGGTGTGCTCTGTGGAAAGAGTAGTTTCATAAACAGGGTAAGCTTTCCCAAAAGAGGATGTGCCCACTCTTGTTATCTCTGGCGGTGGGACCTGGAAATTGCTCACTTTTTCTCTTATCTATTTCCATTATGGTTGAATTATATAAGCAGAGCATGGTTGCTTCTGTAATCAGAGAAGCCACTGTGATAAATGTGCCCCACTAAAATATCAGAGGGAAAAATCATCTCCATGACTAAAATATTATTGGTGGGAAAGAGAGCAAGCTGAAAAATGACACAGCCATCATCATAGCTAACATTTGTAGAATGCATTACATCTTGCAAAACACTGTCATTTTAATGATCTCATTTGATTGTTACAGCAAGCCTAGAGTTATGCATTTGAATTATTTACATTGCACAGATGGAGAAGCAGAGTGTTATAATTGTTGGTTATTTAGCTTGGCCAACAACACTGCTAGTAAAGAGAAGGCTCGAATTCAAGTCTTCTGGATTTAAGTCCCATATTCTTCCCATTTCACAGCGCTGAGTGCTGTACGGCAAGGATATTTCACCGTCAGGAGATCCTCTATTCCCTGGTCTGCCCCCACCGGGCTGCACCTGCTGTCCTGTGGGACAAGGCAGGATGCCGCCTGCCATGACAACAGTCTGTTGAACTACATCCCACTTTCCTCTCTAATCACTGGAATCTCTGTGTATTTGACACCTCACCTTTTACCCCATCTTTACCCAGATGTTTCTGCTGAATTCCATACCTGTCAACGACCCCATCTTTTTCCAGCATCACTGTCCCAAACTTCGCTTTGCTTTGATTTATCCTTCTCATTTTATTCTACACTGGGTCATTTTAAAGTCTTTTTGTTTGTCTCCTGGAGGAACTCATAGATCTGTCCATAATCCATTTCAGTGGGTTGGGCCCACCGCACTTGGGGGCATGTCATTTTCTAAGCGGCTCTTTGCCAATCATCCATTTTTAAAATTACCCTTTTCTGGAAGTTTTGTCTGACCGCATCTGACCACAGAGGTTTCTAGCCTTTGTGTCCTCATGGGAAGCTGCACACTGTGTTGTAATGGCCTATTTACGTCACTCTCCAGTCCCCTCCTTCCCAAGAAAAGGACATCCTTGAGGGCAGAGAGTATGCCTTACCTTTTTACTATCATTTAGCATTGTGGTTGGCAAAATACTAATTTCCCAATAAAAGTTGAGAGAGTGAATAGGTAATTTTTTCACGAAAGACTTGAAGATCTACAAGGACACCTTTGGAGCTTGTGAAATCTGGTTGTGCAGAAGTGAGTAAAGTGATGCTAGCTGTCAGGGGGATGGCTTAGGTAGTGGGACACAGGGCTACGGGTTCGGATATGAGAGTGCAGAAGAAGGGAGGGAGCATGAGTATCGCGCCAGGGCTGGTGAGGTTCTACTTGGGATAAACAAGCCGGCTGGAGTGCTACAGCTACCTAGCCCCCACTCGCTCCTGCTCTGGCCAGCTTTAGGTCCATTGGTAATTTGCTCATGGACCTCAGAGAAAGCACGGCTGTCCCAGCCTCTAGCTGTGGCAAGTGAGGTAGGTGGGCAAACTACAGGCTCACCCCTGGCCTTGGGAAGCATCAGGGTGTCCCAGCAAGGAGCAGGTGGGGTAAGCTGCCTCAGTGCCGTGGAGACATTGTGGAGGCAGCCAGAGGCCGTGACCACGAGGGAGCAGTCACACCTGGGAGGGCCCCAGAATGAATCAGAGGCCCAAGCAGCGGATGGTGGTGTAGTCCTGGGGAGGGAGATACTTTCCATTTGGGCTGGGGGTGTTCTCCTAAGTCCTAGCTGTGGAGGAGAGAGGGGCCCCAAATCACCTTTTTTTTTTAATTTTTAAAAGATTTTATTTATTTATTTGACAGAGATCACAAGTAGGCAGAAAGGCAGGCAGAGAGAGAGGAGGAAGCAGGCTCGCTGCTGAGCAGAGAGCCCGATGTGGATGTGGGGCTCGATCCCAGGACCCTGGGATCATGACCTGAGCCAAAGGCAGAGGCTTTAACCCACTGAGCCACCCAGGCGCCCCTCCCCAAATCACTTCTTGTGACCATTTGGCATGATGGTGGGGCTGGGAGGCAATCTCATCCGATCCCAGTCCTTGGCCCACCAGACACTTTCACTGGGCCACTCTTATACTTCAAACACTTCTAAGATTCCTCACTCACTACTGAACAAATGTGAAATTTTAGTATGAAAGGTATACCCTTAGTGGGTCCCCCAAAATGCCTTTTATTCTTTACCTCCAGCCAGTCACGTCCAAGAATCCTCCACTTTCACAAGGCCTGTCTGGTTAGCGGTGCTTCCTAAAAAGGCCTGAGTCATCCTGCCTCTGCTCTTACTCAGTGGGTCCTCCTGGCCTGAATGATCTCAGAATGAACCACCCCAAGGGTGCAGGGAACAACTCTCTGCACTTAGCCGGGCTGAGCAGAGACCCAGAGCAACAAAGGGAGATTGTGCACACATGAACACACATGTCCACACAGGCACGCACACACCGCACAGGCATGCACACACAGTGCACACACGCACAGGTGCGCACACATGCACAGATGCATGCACATGCAGTACACACACATGCACAGATGCACACACA